>NW_026889774.1:6957500-7557500 GCF_033153115.1 Saccostrea echinata
TTTTGTAGTTTAAACATATGGCCCCCCCCCCTCCCCGTGAAACACAGAAAGTTTTGGCATGAATTTGTAAAACGACAGTCCATATTACCTGTAATAAGGAATTTTTGTTTCACGGGGGGAAAGATGTTTTAAAAATATTTTCCATTTTCCGTTGATTTCTATAGTGAAAAACACAAGTTTTACCAAAATTATAGAATTATCTCTCTTTGTTTTCCCAAAGAAGTAATGTTTTATGAAAATTCATATAAATATCTATATAGATATGAAAAATCAATCAAATGTGTTAACTTTTGAAAAATTGACTTGGAGGTAGGCGGGAGAACAATACTATCGTTCGCAATTCTTAACAGCTGCTGGCAAAGGAATGTTCAAGTAACCTTGGTACATATTGAAAAACATTGACTTTCAGCTATAAACAGTAAATCAAACACAAGGAAAATTAACGCAGTTTTCTTTTTGTTATGCCCCCATAACCGAAGATTCGGGGGCATATAGTTTTTGGTTTGTCCGTCTGTCTGTAAAACATTATCCTGACCCATAACGTTTATTATTTGGTGCTAAGGCTTTCATGTTTTTCCTTCTTGCAACGCTTTTCTTTGGATACCAACATATTTGATCTCTTGACCTTGACCTATGAATTTGATGTACTTTTGCAAAATTTTATCAAGTTTTAAGCTTGACCATAGCTTTTTAATGGTTGGAGCTAAGGTTTCTATATTTCACACTTGTATTCCATGGTAGGACTTTCAGAAATCTATTAGTTTTTTTTTTTTTTTTTTTTTTTTTTTTTTTTTTTCGTGTTAACAATACCATTTCGTTCGGTACCAACATTTTTGACTTCATGACCTTGACGTTTGAGTTACATGAACGTTTGAAAAAAAACTTTAACATTACCCATAACTACTGAACGGTTGATGTTAGTGCTTACATATTTCACTTATGCATTCCTTGTGACAAAACCTTTCCTTTAAACCATTATTTTTTTGTATTCCATGCTAGGACTTTCAGAAATCCAGTTTTTTTTCGTATTAACAATACCTTTCGTTCGGTACCAACATTTTTTGACTTCATGACCTTGACGTTTGAGTTACATGAACGTTTAAAAAAAAAAACTTTAACATTGCCCATAACTAATGAACGGTTGATGTTAGTGCTTACATATTTCACTTATGCATTCCTTGTGACAAAACCTTCCCTTAAACCATTATTTTTTTGTATTCCATGCTAGGACTTTCAAAAATCTACTTTTTTTTTTCGTGTTAACAATACCTTTCGTTCGGTACCAACATTTTTGACTACATGACCTTGACGTTTGAGTTACATGAACGTTTGAAAAAAAAACTTTAACATTGCCCATAACTATTGAACGGTTGATGTTAGTGCTTACATATTTCACTTATGCATTCCTTGTGACCAACCATTTCCTTTAAAATATTTTTTTTTTAACCTCATGACATCGACCTTGGAGTATGACCTACTTTTTGAAAAATTTTAACCCGGCCATATTTTCTGATTGATTGGTGCTAGGGCTATTATATTTCATATGTGTATTATTATGGCAAGATCATTCTTTAGGAATTGCATCGTACTATTCTTGACCTGTTGACCTTGGAGTTTGAACTTCATTTGAAAAAAGAAATCTTGACATTGAGGTGCCATACGGTTCCATTTTTTACAATTCTAATGCACAACATTAAATTAATTGTTACCTGTGCAAAGGTGTGAAGGTTCGGACTGAAGCATACAAAGATATTAAAAAAAAAACTGATTTCAAAACGTAACAAAAATTCAATTATTATGGCCATAATACACGAATTTACGTATCCTTAAAACTGTGCACTTTACTCAGGAGCAGTATTACGTGAACTTTTATTATAGGCCATTATAATTAATCTATACAACGTGTTATCTGATTGATTCTAGACTGTCACGTGACAGGGCCATGAAACTTCATATTTCCCTGTTGTCATCATGCTTATCATCATATTCATTCGACCTCTGCTGGTGGACTGTTAGTCCCCTAGGGTCTAGGATGTCTACAGCCCAGTAGCTAAGTACTTCGATACTAGCTTGAGATATATATATATATATATATATATATATATATATATATATATATATATATATATATATATATTGCTGCGGTAAAATTAAGAAATTTATTTCAGAATTAAGGATGATTTCCCTCATGCATAACTCTGATCCTTTGACGTATTTGGCTCCAGTCTTTGGCACCTTTGATTCAGCTCTTCAAAGTCTTTTAAAATTAAATATTTCGGATTTCCAACGTTTTGGCATGACCATCACTGAAGAGACATTATTTGTCGAAATGCGCATCTGGTGCATCAAAATTGGTACCGTACATGTACATGTATATAATTTACATTATGACCCCTGGGTCGAGGCCTCTGCTGGTGGACTGTTCGTCCCCGAGGGTCTCTACAGCCCAGTAGCTAAGGACTTCGGTACTACCTAAAAATACGAATATATATTTAATTGCGGTGGTAAAATTAAGAAATTTATTTCAAAATAAAGGATTATCTCTGATCAGTCGACGTATTTGGCACCTTTTTTCCAGCTCTTCAGTCTTTATTTATTTAATATTTCATGTGATGTATGGATCAATCACATTTACGTTTCAAACTATATAATTTACCTGATTAATTTTATCACAGAGAAGTACAAATGAATGAATTTCCTGTTTTTAAAAGATGACCAAATGTCCGATGAGCTTCTTTCTTGTCTTTAAAAATTAAGATTTCATTTCGGATCGCCCCTCCCCCTACTCCAAAAGAGGTTTTTGTTTGTTTGTTTGTTGTGTGACGCCTCTCTCGAGAATTTTTCACCCATATGGAGACACCACCACTTTCCGGTGGAGGGCTGCAAATTTATACCTACATGCATATTCGATACTTAGGGCCATTGAGCAGTGAGGGATCTTTTTCATGTCAGCACCTACTGCGACATGGGACCTCGGCTTATACGGTCTCATCCGCTGAACCGGTCTTCACGTCCCGCAGTGGATTCGAACCTGCGACGTAAGGATCAGCTCCTTACTCTGCGACTCTAGAGCAGACGCTCTAACCACTTCGCCACGCGGGCGACCCCCCAAATAGGAATAAATTGTGAAATTTTATTCTGTGATCAATAATATCAATATTTGGACTCAATATTTGATGAAGATAATAAGGATATCGGCTCGTTCATACTGTAAAATTCAAACTCAAATGACAAAGGAAATATTCTATACCTAAATATATCCTTCAAACATCTAGCTGAAACTCCATTTCCTATTATTATAGTAATTTTTAATCGATTTGTACAACCTGTTTAACTTGTAACCAGTGAAGCCAAGAATGATTTTTTTTAAATTACACTCAGGCACATGTACGTGGTTTTTTTGCTTTGTTTCAATTCATTTGTAGATTTAAGCAAACCTGATTCATGAACATAATTGTTTATACATGTATTATAACTGTACAGGAAGTGCAGAATTAGACAGTAATAAACTTACAGTGCTACATATTGGGGGAAAAAGTTAAATCTGTCGATTGTTACCAAGCTGTGCACGTCAGTTATTACTTCATAAGTGGATGTTGAATTCTGTAGAACAGAAGAACAAACGATCAAAATACAATCTACACCATATTGAAATTGTCTGTGTAAATTTCGTTATCAGAAATTTATTATAACGATTTTATATATATATATATTATCATGAAGCGCTCTTTCACTGCATGAGGACACAGGTAAAGGTATTTTGAAACTTTTAAGGTAGGTTAGATTGGAATGGAATTTTCCCAGGGAAGTTCGATCCTAAGCTTTTGAGTAGATTTTTGTCTGGACCTTCATTTCTAAAATTCTGCATCATATTTAAGTTCTTGCATTAAATTCGGATTCTTCAATCAAATTAAACTATATTCAATGAAAAAATTAAATCCCATACAAATAGGATTAAGCCAGGAACTATACTTTTTGTCGGAAGGTTATTTTAAAAGAAAATGATCATTTTTTTTTCCTTTTGATGTATTTACAGTACTGTAAAGTGGATAAAAAAATGTTTGAGGGAAAACTTAGAAGATGTGAATTATGATTAGTACACAATTTCAGGTCATATTAAATGTACCGTGGCGCCTAAGTAAGCATACTGACATCCATATTTTGTTTTGGTTTTAAATTAAGCTTTGTGTGTAGCCACTAAAAACATACTTGACAAAAATTACTTAGACTTTAAATACCAGGATCCAACCTTGTTAAACTCTTGGTAACACTAGTTTTTCGTGGCAATATATTTTTCAATAATTAACATCTGTCACGAGGACAATAAAGACATTGTTCTTTCCCATTTTTTTTTCAAATTCAAAGCGTCAAGTAATTCTTTAAATATCCCTTGTTGTGCATTTTTATGTCAAATTTATAAAAAAAAAAACAACTTTTTTTTTAAATGGAAAAATTAGTTTAAATGCTCTTGTATATTGACAGGACGAGTTATATAAAAACACGGCGGAAACACAAGGAACAGAATGAATATACACATTCTTATAGTGATTCTCCTTATTGGTATTACAGATGGATCTAAGGCCTGTAAAGGTTGAGAGAGAGTACAAATTTAATTTATTTAATAATCATGACATTTTGTCCGTTTTTAATTTTCATTGCTATTCAAAATGTAATAAAAGCTCTGTTTTTATAGTTGAAGTCCTTTTTATATTTGTACATGTATTACATAATTGTACCTTACAAGATTATACTATCTTACAGTAAGGAATGAAAGGCAATCAGTGATATTAAAAAAACAATGTTGACAAAAATCAATGTCGAAAGTTTGTATAACTACATTTGCTTCTGTCAGTAGTGTTCACGGACGTTTTAGTCACAAAGAAAGACGAAATGTCGCCTGCATGCTTAGAGCATCAAATAACACAATTGTTCCGTCAAGTTAAAAGAACAACCGTAGTTTGTTTTTTGTTTTGTTTATTATTTTACCCCATTTTATTTTCAAGGTGATTGGCAACTTGTGTTCCATGCTGTGAGTGGAAATGGAGAAAGCGTTTTGGATACATGGAAGACTAAAAATACAAAATGCGATATGTTCAGTAAAAACTGTCCTTGTTCAACTACGAATGGATGCCTTCCCCAAAATCTACGACTCGAAACTCTTGGCGTTGTTCCAAGAAAAATCTTACGAAGTCCTTTAATAGATTACTGGGACTGTCTCGATGTCCATCAGGTAAACTAAATTTTAAATAAAATGTAAGGAACCACAAACCATCTTTAGGGTAATATTTACATGTGTGTACCACTATGTCTTGAGAATAAAAATATACTTCATTTGTCTTACAGTCATTTTGTGAGGGAAACAGTATTTATAATGATTATGTATTTTACTCTCATTAAATTTTGTTTAATAGTTTGCCATAAAAATTTAAGGTCAAATTGGAGTTGAGCACTCGGGGTAAAACTGTAGCATATATTGAGTTCAATGGACGTGGCTCCAACTACATGAATTGGTTTCATAACAGCCGAATATTAAAGACTAGCTGGACGGACATGAAGAAAAGTGGGACTTACAACTTTTTTTCAATTGACAAGTGCGCATTTTTAACCTTTAAAACTTCAATAAATTTTATCTCAGCATTTTTTTTGTAAGATATAGAAAATATAAAATCATTCTTTCATTTTTTAAAGCGTATTTAAGATTAACATATAGTGTTGCCTTGAAAGTAAAAGAAATTATTTTAACATGAGCAATGTATATCCTTCTAGAGAAACACGATATAGTCGAAAATTTTTCATCAATCAAAAGTACGGCGGATGCCATGTTGATAGCGGCTGGTTTGTTGTTTCGGATGTGAAAGGTAGAAAACCTTGTGAATGGGAGAAACAAAAGCCGTATCCCCAGTTTCTATATAGCAGATATCGAAAAATTACGAAATGGGGTGATAAAAGTAAGCTTTTTTTTTTCAAAGTCATGAAAGGGAAATACATGATAAACCTGCTTTTTACATCAGTATTTCTCTTCATATTATGCTTATATAGGAAACATAATAAAGGCATTGTACGTTATCTATTTTGACTCGTAAAGTATTCTTATTGTCTTTTTAAAACTTGTTTCAGAATATGGAAAAGCAGATGTTCTTAATATTTACATTCGGAGAGGATGAAAATTAATTAGCAGTCACATAAACCTGTATTTAATCAATAAACATACTCGGTGTTTACTATGGTGTTTTATTTTTTTTTTTCTTGTTGCGTGGACCCTGAGGTCCACGCAGAAAACATATAAGCGGGGTTAAACCGGATGCCATGGGCTTACGTCAGGCTACGCATGCGCGAGAATGCTAGAGAGTTCGCCTCTTAGACAACTTGCCCTTAAAACAATTCGCCCTTTTCGAATTAGAATATGCCAACCATTAGCAAACCTCGCTCTAAAATCTGCACATCGTATTTATGTCTTCTTTGGCGTAACCAAGATCTGAATTTCTCTTTAATACATAATTTTATCCTTATATACAAACTAAATTCTATTGTTCAAGCATTTTAAATAAGTAGGAAGAACTTAATATAGCTTAACAGCTTGAACATGTTGAATTAAAAATACTAGGTTTTAAAAGATAGTCTTTACCATGTTTACCGGCATTAGTTTTGTGCATCAAGGTTCGCAAAATAATTAGATAGACAGCAATCCAAATATATCTTGATAAATGCCTGTAGCAATGTTTTCCATGTGGGGGAGAGGGAGAACATCAAAAAAAAAAAAAAAAAATTCTGCGTACTACAGATCTGTGCTACACGTGTACCATCTATCTTTCCAATGATAGAACCCCCGTGGGGACCCGGGGTGATAAGAATAGGTCCCTGGCACCCCCTTGCATGTCGTAAAAGGCGACTAAATGGGGCAACCTGTTGGCCGTGAGTTGCGACCCGTGTTGGTGGAGAAGGGGATCCTGGTGGCTGCGGGTGCTGGGTGTAATGCACCTGACTGACCAACACTCCACTTGGGCCCCATATTCATCTAGACGGGAGGTCAAGTTTGGCCCGACTTGATCAATCGGCTGGTCACGCCGAGCTTATAATATCTATATGCCTTTAGTATTGATGTTTTTGCAATGTCCTATTCAACAATTGTTCTCATTTTTTGCAACTTACCAATACGCCGACGTTTCCATATTGATATTTAAATTAAGCGGTGGCTTAGGGTCAATCAGGCATATCATGTCTGAGTATAGTTTCTTTGTATCCTCTTGGTGTCGGTCTTACTGGATGTCCGTTTGACTAGATATCGCCCTTGTTGGCGCTCCGAGGCGGGCGGGGAGCAAGGATTCTGAACTTCCTTCGTATAACTATGGCTTCTTCTAAAAAACGTTCTTACCCATCAGATTTAGACTCCTTCAATGATGAGCAATTAAAAACTGTTGCGGAACACTGGCCCCGCTTCATCACACTTGAAGCACAGTTATCAGATCAGCAAAAAAGACTTTAACAAAAATATCGCCTTTTATTATACAAAAAGGCATACAAGGAATTATTGGTACGCCCAAATCTGTGAAAAAATTGAAATCTGGAGCTCTACTTATTGAAGTAAGCAAGAAACAACATTCAGTTTCATTGTTGGCTCTTAAATTGTTGGCAGATATCCCGGTACTCGGAAAAGTTCACAGTGGACTAAGCCAGAGTAAAGGTATCTTGTTTGACAGGGATCACGACCTGGATGGTATTCCTGAACAGGAAATCCAACATGAATTGGAATCCCAGGGAGTGATCTCTGTTAAATGGTTCACAAAAAAGCGTAATGAAATGATTGAACCTACAAACACTTACCTTTTGACATTTGCTATGCCGACTCTCCCAACTAATATAAAAGTGGGACTGTACCAAATGAAAATTGAAACATTTGTACCCAACCCTTTGCGTTGCTTTAAATGCCAGAGATTTGGGCATGGGCAAATGAATTGTAAAGGCTCGGAAACATGCTTCAGCTGTGGTGAGGAGGGGCATGACGGCAAAACTTGTCAGAATGACCCAAAGTGTAAAAACTGCAAGGGAGAACACATGGCGTCTTCAAAACAATGCCCATTGTGGAAAAAAGAAAAAGAAATACAGAAAGTTAAAGTAGAAAAACAAATACCTTATCCAGAGGCAAAAAAACTAGTTAACATGTATAGTGTTCCGACACCTAAATTGACATCTTATGCAACAGTTTTGAAAACATCTTCATTGAAGGATATGTCCACACAGGTCTGCGAGAATGATATTCTCCAACAGACCTCTTCTTCAAAAGTGTCTTTGTCATCTAATGACAAAGGTAAAACGAAAACAGTGACTGCTTCTGCGGGCCCTGCGGCTGCGCCAAAACCTGTAGCTGCTGCTCTATCCAGGCCTGCAGCTACTTCTAGACCATCTGGGAGACAGAACACGTCTCCTTCCAAAAAACAGTTGAGTGATCGGATACCAAAGGGTACAACAGACCCCGTTGCTTTACATAATAAATTCGGGGTCCTTGAAGAAATGGATTTTACAACATCACATTCATCTTCTTCAAAAGACCGAAACCTTTCCCCCAAAAAGAACAATGGGAGGATATCCCCTATCACCCACAATAAATAAAAATGAATCATCCAACAATTATTCAGTGGAATTGTCGAGGTTTTAGAGTTAATTTTAACGAATTATCTTTACTTATTAGGGACCATTGCCCAGTAGCAATATGTCTTCAAGAAACACATCTAAAAGAAACCGATAAGATAAGTGTTAAAAACTATATTATGTATAACCATTTTGCTCCGACTGAAAGAGCCTCTGGTGGTTCTTCTTTGGCAATACATAACAAATATATTCATAGTCAGATAGATTTAAAAACAAATTTACAATCAATAGCCATACGTCTTACTCTTGATAAAACAATTACACTTTGTTCTGTATATATCCCTCCAAATTATCATTTACAGTCTCAAGAATTAACGGAATTAATTCAACAACTTCCTACCCCCTTTCTTCTCATGGGAGACTTCAATGCCCATAATCCGCTGTGGGGTGGTGATAAAATAACAGATAAAGGTAAAAAACTGGAAGATGCTATATCTCACCACAATTTATGTATATTAAATGACGGTTCAAACACTTATTTACATCCAGGAAATGGTTCATATTCCTCGATAGATATCAGTATAGTGGACCCTTCTTTACTTTTAGATTTCGATTGGTCCGTACATGACGATCTGTGCGGAAGCGATCATTTCCCTATCATTATTAAACAAAACAAACCTTCAAACAACAGTTGTATTCAACACTGGAAATTAAACAAGGCTGATTGGACTCAATTTGAATACTTATGTTCACAATATATTTCGGCGGATAAATTTGAAAATCATCCTGACCCTATTCAAAAATTTACTGAAATTTTATTAAACACGGCAAATGAGTGCATACCTAAAACCTCAACGAATTCTACTAGAATCAAAAAACCATGGTTTACAGAAGAATGCGATGCAGCTATTAAAGGTCGCAAAAAAGCAGAAAGACTTTTTCACAAATCACCATCTTCTATAAATCTTAATAATTTTCGGATATTCCGAGCAAAAGCCCGAAGAACTATAAATTACAGTAAAAGAAAGTCTTGGAAAAATTTTGTTTCAAATCTAAATTCACATACACCTATTCACAAGATCTGGAATGCTATAAGAAAAATAAAAGGAAAAGGTTCAGGCGAAAAATATCAACATCTTAATGTTGGAAATCAAATTGTCACAGATCAAAAAGAAATTTCAAATGAAATAGCCGAAGCAATTGCTAGAAATTCCTCGACAAATAAGATGAGCGATAATTTTATAACTTACAAAAATTCACAGGAAAAGAAAACATTAGATTTCACTTTTGAAAACAAAGAATGTTATAATGAACCATTTACTTTCGATGAATTACAAAAATCCTTAGATAAATCCCATGATACAGCAGTGGGACCGGATCAGATTCATTATCAATTAATTAAACACCTTCCAAAAAGCAGCAAAGAATGTCTTTTGCAAATTTTTAATACGATCTGGGAAAAAGGTAATTTTCCACAATCCTGGACACAGGCAACAATTATTCCTATTCCAAAGCCTGGAAAGGACCATGCAGATCCAAATAACTATAGACCAATTGCTTTAACAAGCTGCATATGCAAAACCATGGAACGGATGATCAATGAACGCTTGATATGGTTTCTTGAAACTAATAATATAACAAATATACAGTGTGGTTTTAGAAAAAACCGAAGTACAATAGACCATCTAGTAAGGCTGGAAACCTATATTCGAGATACCTTTGTTAAAAAAGAACATGCAGTATCTATATTTTTTGATTTGGAAAAAGCATACGATACTACTTGGAAATATGGTATCATGAGAGATCTTTTTAATATTGGTCTTAAAGGAAATTTACCCATATTTATCAAGAATTTTTTAAATGACAGAAATTTTAATGTACGTTTAGGGTCTACAACCTCAAACAATTATAACCAAGAAATGGGTGTACCGCAAGGAAGTATCCTTTCAGTCACATTATTTAGTATAAAAATAAACAGTTTAGCTGAAGTACTTAAAAATGACATGCTTGGGAGTTTATATGTTGATGACTTTGTCCTTTGTTACAAATCCAAAAATATGAAATCAATTGAGCGAAAATTACAGTCTTGTCTAAACAAAATACAAAATTGGGCCGAAGAGAATGGTTTTAAATTTTCAAAAAACAAAACTGCATGCGTACATTTCTGTTCTAAACGAAAAGCCCACGATGATCCGCATTTGCAATTAGATGGCGATACAATAAAAGTACTTAAAGAGATTAAATTTTTAGGTGTCATATTTGATAAAAAAAACTGTCCTTTATTCCACATATCAAAATGCTTAAAGAAAAATGTACTAAAGCTCTAGATGTTATTAAAGTTATTGCAAATACTAAATGGGGAGCGGATAAGAGTACTCTTCTTAAACTCTATCGCTCTTTAGTAAGATCAAAATTAGATTATGGCAGTATTGTATATGGATCAGCAAGAACCTCTTACCTAAAAGCGCTTGACGCAATCCACCATCAAGGACTTCGGCTCTGCTTAGGGGCTTTTCGAACTTTCCCTGTAAAAAGTTTATATGTTGAAGCAAATGAGCCACCTCTCGATTTAAGAAGAATAAAACTAACTTTACAATATTTCATAAAATTGAAAGCCAATAGAGGTAACCCAGCATTTGACTGTGTGTTTCATCCACAGCATGAACATTTGCATAATAAAAAGAAAAAATGCATTGAATCAATTGGTCTTAGATATAAAAATCATATCAGGGATTCCGAGCTACCTTTGAATAATGTAAAACCTACTACTCGTTCTGAAATACCGCCATGGAAATTAATTAAACCAGTTGTAAATACTGCCCTAACAGAATTCATAAAGTCAGAAACAAATCCCATCTTTTTCAAACAAAAATTAGCAGAACTTAAACAATCCAAACATTCCACATTCGAGATTTATACAGATGGTTCAAAAGACAAAAATAAAGTTGCTGCCGCTGCAGTGGTTGAAAATAATGTGTTTTCTACCCGACTTCCAAATGAAGCAACAATTTTTACAGCCGAAGCAAAGGCTATACAACTTGCATTTGACTATATACAATCATCTAGTGATAACTTATTTACAATTTTTTCAGACTCCCTCTCCTGTTTACAATCCATGAACAGTATGAACACTGATCACCCATACATTTTAGATATCTTAATCAAATACCATAATTTCATTAATCAAGGTAAAATTGTTGAATTTTGTTGGATTCCAAGTCATATTGGTATCTCTGGAAACACTAAGGCTGATAGTGCTGCGAAAAATACACTTCAGTATGAAATTGTTCACTAAAATTCCTTATACTGATTTAAAATATTTAGTAAAAAATTATGTAAATTCTCTTTGGCAAATATTTTGGGATTTTTGCGATGATAATAAACTCTATACAATACAGAACAAAGTCAATCAATCATCTGATTTCGGCCTGAAACGTCAGGACGAAGTCATTATATCAAGATTACGCATCGGACATTCAAGGTTTACTCATTCATATTTACTTAACAGGGAACATCAACCTGAATGTATCTCGTGTGACTGTGCAATAACTATACAGCATATACTACTAGAATGTTCCGATTTTTCGCCTATACGTAGTAGACTCTTTAATAATGTGCATACAATGCATGGTCTTTTTAAAAACACTAATCCTTTTACAATTTTAAAGTACTTACAAGAAACTGATTTTTACAGTAAGATTTAAATAAATACATTTTAAATAACGATTGTTTGTAATTAATTTAGCTGCTTGTATAAATTTTTAATTTTAAGGTCCGTCGGATCGGACTTTAAATGGTGCCCCGTGTCAAGGATTACAACCCCCTTGGCACGCAAAAGATCGTTTTTCTGGTTTTCGAAAAAGAGTAGGCTCACTGGGGGCCGCCAGAGAAACCCAAATATTTCAAAACTGGTCACATGATATAACTTTTTATCGCCGATATATGGCTGAAATAGTGCCGATTCGGCGTAAAACATCAATCAATCAATCAATCCAATGATAGGATATCTTCCGTATAAATCTAGTACAGATGTCAAGTCCCAGTCGTTATGCA
This sequence comes from Saccostrea echinata, assembly GCF_033153115.1. Lineage (NCBI taxonomy): Eukaryota > Metazoa > Mollusca > Bivalvia > Ostreida > Ostreidae > Saccostrea > Saccostrea echinata. The sequence goes on from NW_026889774.1 coordinate 6,970,140, forward strand.
TTACATGTATCGAAATAGCCCGAATTTTTAAAATGACATAACTATAGGCCAATGGGGAATAAAATTTAACAAATTTGCTATGAAAGTACAATCACTCAAAGTAGGCAGATCATTGTAGAAAATGTTAACGAAAGGTAAACCGAGTAACCAATGAACTCGTCTATTGATGCATTGACGGTCGCTGTAACAAGAATAGATATGGGTTACACCATATCCAAGATATTCGACTTTTAATTTACTCCAATTTTCACTACAAAAAAAATGCACATGTTATGAAACTCGTGTAAAGTTCTTCATGTCTGTAGCAAATACCGTCACCAGTCTAAGCGTCGCTAGCAGACAGTGCACACACCTGTGCTTGCAAGACCAAATAGCCAAGGTCTACACACGTGAGATGAGATTGTCAATCGCATCTTCTCAGATCTTCTGGCGAGCTCTGAAAAACACGTTGTTTTGCCGAGAAGTTACGATTGCAGGTGTTGTATATTAACCATTCCGTTATTTAAAAAGAGACAGAGAAAAACACACACACAGAAAAATAATCTTTTTTGTGTTTTTAAATTGATCGAGTTAATCGATAACCTAGCATCGTTTTAGATAACTCGAGACCCTTTAGTGCCGAGACCTTCTAGTGCTCCAGTACAGAGTTTTTGAAAAAAAAAAAAGGGGGGGGTCTAGGTCACACAGCAGCTAGGCACTTACATTCAAGCCCGTACCAACGGTTTTCAAAGGGGGCAACCTCCAAAAGGAGTTGACAAGCAGAAATAAATAAAAATAACAACCTGTGCACCACCCTGTAAAATCCTATTTCGGGGGGGGGGGGGGGGGGGGAGCTTCGTCTAACATTTTGGTACATTTTGATTTCTTTTAAATGTTTGATGATCTGTATTTTGAACCTTCCAGCAACAAAAAGTGCGGGGAAGCTTCCAATGCAAATTAAAACTTATATATTCAAATTATAACAAAAGATTTTTTTAAAGAAAAAGTGAGTCCTGCTCCCCCACATACTACGGGGACATTTTGAGCCTTTCTCTTCATTGATTAAAATATCCCCATAATATAAGGAGATGAATATTCTCTTATGGATACTACATTTCATGACATTTTATGCATACTTCTTAAAGTTAGTTACTTTAGAAGATGGTCCAAAAATGTTCGCTTGAATCTTCCGATGATATCAAAGTGAAATCTTTCATGTTACATGTAGGTGGTCGAGGCCATGGACAGGGATTGTGAAGGTACACGGAGGAAGCAATAAGCAAAATTACATCTAGAGAGCAGAAAGGGCAGAAATTGAAGTACTTATTTTATTGAAAATACTAGATGTAAAATTATATATATATTACAGAAGAAACATTCTCTTTTCCTCTTTCTGCAAAAATAAAGGGGGTTCCAACACCCGAACCCCCCTCCCTGGATCCGCCAATGGAGATTACGATACCTGCACTCTTAAGCCTCTGTTAATTCTGTTGTTAATTCTAAAGGCTACATTACAATTGTGATAGATACCTAGATCAACATTTCATATTCATATCAAGTCAAGGTCATGATTTTTTTTTATCATTTCAGCCTAATTAAACCGACTTAAATAACGATGAAAATTACAAGATACCTGTAAAAAAAAAAAAACAACTAAATTTAATTACACATTTGTAAAATCACTAAATCTAGAAATGTTCTTTGAATTTCGTTAAGAAACACATGCATATGGTCCACGTATTGCAGTCCTTTTTTGAAGGACAGCAACTTGTTCAACATATTCAATTGCCCATTTAATCAACAAGAAAAGAACAAACTGTTAAGACCCAACTCTCTGCTATTAGAAACATGATTTTTACCGAAAAGAAGGTTTTATGAAGTTGGGAGAGAGAGTTAGAGACTCTCTGCTTCTGTAAAACACGTATTGCAAGAAATATATTGTACATAATTAAGAATTTACATGTTTATTGGAGATACCACAACAAATGTATGTTTATTCGGCGTTTATGTAGACTGTCAATTTGATTGGCTACTGTATTTATGAAATACCTGTTCTACAGGTATTCGAATGAATTATCAGACCGCTCTTTTCCTTTCTGATGTACCATCACGGTAGCTTAGTCGGTAGAGCGCTCGCTCCGTGATCGGAAGGTCGTGAGTTTGGATCTCGGCTGCGACTGACCTAAGTCGATAAAAAATAGGTAGCAACTGTTCATTCGCCAAGCGCTTGGCACTTTGAAATGAAAGTCTAAATTTGAAATTTGAAGCCCTTCACCGGTATATGGTGACGTCTCAAAATGAGTGAAAAGTTCTCGAATGGCATGTAAAACAACATACAATCAATCAACCAATCCTTTCTGAAGAAATGGGCGCAATCAATCCTTTCTGAAGAAATGGGCGTGTCATTTTATGTAGATAAAACTCAAAACATTCCATTCAAACAAAAAATTTTACCACTTCAATGCGCTTCATTGTGTATTTACACTTTCATTTAAAATATTTAATACAAAAAGAAAAATGAACAAAAAAAAAACTGAGATAAAGCATGTCACTCCACTTCAGACTCAATCAGAGGAGCTAGTCTCCTGCAGATTTCTTTTCATAAAACAGCACTTTTAAATTGAAGATAATGACTGCACTACATGTACTTGAGGGGGCCTCCTAATTTCTCCAGGGGCCTGTATTTTTTCATTGACAGACACGTTCTACGGGCCCATGACGCAAAATAGTTTTGGTAAAGACTGCTTTTGATTGAAAACTAGTTTAATTTGTTTCTGTCACCAAAACATTTGAAACTTTAACTTATGATTTCATTTTGCTTAAAAAATTGTTGGGCTAGTTAGTTTGAGGTTTGGGCTACTAATAAACTAATTTTTTACTGATCAGTAGACCTTGGGCTAGTGGGTTTTCCAGGAAAATTTCAACCCCTGCTATGTTAAGACTTCTCTATCACAACATTAACACTTTTTATGCAACCTTCAAGATAATTGATATTATTGCTAAATGTCCAGGCTCGACGTGTAATTCGCATTTTCAATGCAAGTGGTCGTGGGTGTTATTTGGGCTGAACCACATTCCTGTTCATACTCGCTCGGAGAAAGGGGATTTCCTGCTGCTTACACACTTTTGGAGATCAAATCGGGGTCCTAGTCGAAATGAAACAGGTAATGAATATCATTAATATATACCCAACTGTTGTAACTCAGTTTTACTGTTGAATTTAAGCAGTCACGTGACGGTGTGATCCGACGTTCCGGATCACCACACTGGTTTTCTGAATCCATATCACCCCCTCTCTGAAACTGATGACGTAGTACGCAGATAAATGACGTTTTTATCCACGCGCATCAAAAAGTTCCTTGACAAAATGGTTTGTTTAATGGATAAAAGTTATGTAATTGATCCAAAAAGGTTCCTTTTATTATATTTTGCTAGTTGTAAAGGGGTATATAATAAATTTATATTTAAGATCATCTCTTCGCGTCTCGTATGATCTGATAATCCGCGCCTGTCAACTTGACGTGATACGGCTCTTCGGATCAAGTTACTGTTATAATATTATATATTTATCTAATCTTACTTCTACAACACTTTCCTTCTTCAAAAATTCTATGACAAGTAACCGTTTCTGTCTTCTTTCATTTTGGTTTCATACCGAGTTCTTAACCCCTCTTAGACAAAGCAATGAGGATGATTCAAATGGTAACGCACTACAGCGGAACTCTTTCGTACGATCACAGATATAGTGAAGTTTATTGGAGTTTCCTGGCAGCTTTCTTCACTGTGGCGTTCAGACGGATTTGATCGCCGGTGGCAAGATATCTCAGTTGGTAGAGTACCTGACTGGGGACTACCAAACAATCTTTAATTTTTGGTATTTTTTATTATTAAACGCGTATTATGTTGTTTATATATAATTATGTTTTGTAATTTTGGTTATGTTTTGAACATGTGTATCATTTTAGCTTACATTTTTTTTCCATAGCTTCCAGAAATTAAAATCAATTTAGAATTGGAATGCTTGAGTGTTTTTATTATGATTGTGAGTCTTTATTCACCCAGTGATATGTAATCACTGAGTTGCCCTTATTACCAGTCTCAGTATTTAAAATGGAATCACCGTCACGCAGAAATAAAGCTATTTCCTAAGAGACCAAATACGTGTAGAAATGTATTGGTAACACGTGTGTCGATCGAACACGTATTTTTTTTTTATGCCCCAGGATCGAAAGATCCCGAGGGTATATTGTTTTTGTCCTGTTTTTCTGTCCGTTTGTCTGTCTTTCTGTTGTCAACTTTAACCTTGCCCATAACTTTTGATTGGTTGGAGCTATGACTTTCATATTTCACATGTGTATTCCTTGTGACAAGACCTTTCTTTGGGTACCATCATTTTTGACCTTGACCTTGGAGTTTGACCCACTTTTGCAAAATTTTATGAGACTTTAACCTTGGCCATAACTTCTGAGCAGTTGGTGCTTAGGGTTTCAAACTTCACGTGTATTTTTTGTGACAAGGGCTTCCTTTGGATACCAACAACTTTGACCTTTTGACCTTGGAGTTTGACCTACTTTTGAAAAATTTAAACCTTGGCCATAACTTTTGAACAGTTGGTGGTTAGGGTTTCAAACTTCACATGTGTATTCCTTGTGACAAGACCTTCCTCAGGATATCAACCACTTTGACCTACATTTGAAAAACTTAAACCTTGGCCATAACTTTTGAATGGTTGGTGCTAGGGCTTTCATACTTCACATATGTAATCCTTGTGACAAGATCTCCCTTTGGATACCAACCACTTTGACCTTGACGTTTGACTTTTATTTAAAAAACTTTAACCTTCGCCATAACTTTTGAACAGTTGTATCTAGGTCTTTCAAAGGACAAGGTGCGTTTGGTGCAAAATTCGGCCCCGTGTCAAAATTAAATAATATTCCTCAAAACTCTTTCAGAGAGTATATATTTTCATGAAATTATCAATATATGCATGTACAAAGCTTTATTTTTGGTTTATATTGACGTAAAGGTAGCATAGTTTACGATAACGTTGCGATATTTTGACGTTGCTTTATGCGACGTCATGAACAAGAATTTAACGTCATGTTTTAAAACAAATCCAGCTTACATGTATATTTTATTATGTACGTTAATTAAATCTCATTTTCATAAACGTACATTTCGATGTTTTGGTATACATGTGATAGCATATCATGCTTTCTAAATTATATTTCATAATTAAAGACAAAATCTTTAAATCAATTGTTGTGGTTGGCTTTGAAAATTTTTGAATCATAAGGGAAAAGAGGGGTGTACATGTAAGGTACATTCTTAGCGGATTTCTCACTTTCCGCGCCTCGCATTGGCACAAGCAAAGTTATTGGCTCTGTTTGTTAACTTGACGAACCGTAATTGCCGAGCTTTGTAAAAAAGACTTAAAGACCGTTAGACTTTTTTCTTGGATTTTGATTACAGGTGTTCAAGAAAATGATTAATTTTGTGTGTAATAATATGTCAGTATGGCTCGCAAGATTTTGGTCTTCCTGCTTATCTGCATTATATTTTCAAAAAAAAAGAAAAAAAAGAACACAGTTTACTTCTCCGCAAATACTTGAGTCTTGACATTGCTTTTCTGTGGATTGATTTACGTAAGTTTACCTGTGTCTATATTATAATATTTTATTTGCGCTGTTCAGAGACAGAGCCCATCCTTGAAAAAAGGAATGCATGCGAACCTTCGTTTATTCTTTTCTTTCAGCAGTTTCGGAAACATTCCAACATCGAAGTTATCAGCTATTAATATCATTTTTTTAAATGCAGCTTGTTCCGACATGAATATATCAGGATCTACGGGTTATTGAACATACAGCATGTTTTAACGTTGTTTTATACGTGTTAACCTATACATCTTCACAATGTCAAAGTTTTGTGATATCGTTTCTCTTCAAGCCTTTTTAACGAGGTTGGATCCTGATATTTAAAGTCTTAAACTTTTTTTGTCAAGTATATTTTTAGTTTCTACACACATGGCCGTAGGAACCGGGGGGCACGGGGGGGGGGGGGTGCCCCCCCAATAATTTTGCCGATATATAGAATACTATAGAAAACATAGCTACTACATGCTTGTGCCCCCTCATTAATAACGCCTGATGACCTTTTTTTTTTTTTTCTTTTTTGCTTGTCAAGGAATTTTGGAGTCGATAGTGCCCCCTAAACTGAAAATGTATGATTGTGCCCCCTCAAAGTGAAATTGCTTCTTACGGGCCTGACACACATAGCTTAATTAACCAGAAGTCTCTGATGAGACTGTAGCTCTACTGGTCTGTTTGTATAACAAAAGAAAAGTAGCACTTGGATTTGAAACATTGCAACATGCAACAATAAATAGAATTATGTATCTTAATGTAGTCTACTTTTGTGACAAGTTATATTGAAATCAAATGAAAACTAGGAGTAGTAGCGTTTTGAAAGTATTTCATGGAAATTTCTATTTTTAGTACCGGTAACCATGACAACACCATTCACCCAAATAAAAAAAACAGAAATACATATTATGTATCGTAGTGTATTCTAACTGTGTGCCAAATTAGATTGAAATCAGACCAAAATTGTAGGAGGAGTAACGTTTTAAAGGAATTTCACAGAAATTTCTATTTTAAGTAACCATGGCAACACTGTTCATCGAATTCAAAAACCAATGCAATAAATTATGTATCTTAGTATAGTCTTCTTGTATGCCTAATTATATTAGAAGCAGACTAAAACTGTAGCAGGAGTAGTGTTTTAAAGGAATTTCACAGAAATTTCTATTTTTAGTAACCATGGCAACACCGTCCATTGAATTCAAAAACCGATGCAATAAATTATGCATCTTAGTGTAGTGTACTTGTGTGCCAAGTTATATTGAAATCGGACCAAAACTGTAGGAGGAGTAGCGTTTTAAAGGAATTTCACAGAAATTTCTATTTTTAGTAACCATGGCAACACCGTCCATCGAAATCAAAAACCTATGCACTAAATTATGTATCTTAGTGTAGTCTACTTGTGTGCCAAGTTATATTGAAATCGGACCAAAACTGTAGGAGGAGTAGCGTTTTAAAGGAATTTCACAGAAATTTCTATTTTTAGTAACCATGGCAACACCGTCCATCGAAATCAAAAACCGATGCAATAAATTATGCATCTTAGTGTAGTGTACTTGTGTGCCAAGTTATATTGAAATCGGACCAAAACTGTAGGAGGAGTAGCGTTTTAAAGGAATTTCACAGAAATTTCTATTTTTAGTAACCATGGCAACACCGTCCATCGAAATCAAAAACCGATGCACTAAATTATGTATCTTAGTGTAGTGTACTTGTGTGCCAAGTTATATTGAAATCGGACCAAAACTGTAGGAGGAGTAGCGTTTTAAAGGAATTTCACAGAAATTTCTATTTTTAGTAACCATGGCAACACCGTCCACCGAAATCAAAAACCGATGCACTTAATTATGTATCTTAGTGTAGTCTACTTGTGTGCCAAGTTATATTGAAATCGGACCAAAACTGTAGGAGGAGTAGCGTTTTAAAGGAATTTCACAGAAATTTCTATTTTTAGTAACCATGGCAACACCGTCCATTGAATTCAAAAACCGATGCACTAAATTATGTATCTTAGTGTAGTGTACTTGTGTGCCAAGTTATATTGAAATCGGACCAAAACTGTAGGAGGAGTAGCGTTTTAAAGGAATTTCACAGAAATTTCTATTTTTAGTAACCATGGCAACACCGTCCACCGAAATCAAAAACCGATGCACTTAATTATGTATCTTAGTGTAGTCTACTTGTGTGCCAAGTTATATTGAAATCGGACCAAAACTGTAGGAGGAGTAGCGTTTTAAAGGAATTTCACAGAAATTTCTATTTTTAGTAACCATGGCAACACCGTCCATTGAATTCAAAAACCGATGCACTAAATTATGTATCTTAGTGTAGTGTACTTGTGTGCCAAGTTATATTGAAATCGGACCAAAACTGTAGGAGGAGTAGCGTTTTAAAGGAATTTCACAGAAATTTCTATTTTTAGTAACCATGGCAACACCGTCCATCGAAATCAAAAACCGATGCACTAAATTATGTATCTTAGTGTAGTGTACTTTTGTGCCAAGTTATATTGAAATCGGACCAAAACTGTAGGAGGAGTAGCGTTTTAAAGGAATTTCACAGAAATTTCTATTTTTAGTAACCATGGCAACACCGTCCATCGAAATCAAAAACCGATGCACTTAATTATGTATCTTAGTGTAGTGTACTTGTGTGCCAAGTTATATTGAAATTGGACCAAAACTGTAGGAGGAGTAGCGTTTTAAAGGAATTTCACAGAAATTTCTATTTTTAGTAACCATGGCAACACCGTCCACCGAAATCAAAAACCGATGCACTAAATTATGTATCTTAGTGTAGTGTACTTGTGTGCCAAGTTATATTGAAATCGGACCAAAACTGTAGGAGGAGTAGCGTTTTAAAGGAATTTCACAGAAATTTCTATTTTTAGTAACCATGGCAACACCGTCCATCGAAATCAAAAACCGATGCACTAAATTATGTATCTTAGTGTAGTCTACTTGTGTGCCAAGTTATATTGAAATCGGACCAAAACTGTAGGAGGAGTAGCGTTTTCAAAAATTGTTTACAGACAGACGGACAGACAGACAGACAGACAGACAGACGGACGACGGACACCTTACTATCGCATAAGCTCTTCTGGTCTCTGACCAGTAGAGCTAAAAATCAAAACAAAAAATGGGGGTCAATACGCTTCTTTTGGCGCTACAGACATTTAATATGACCTTTTTGCACTGAAAGAACTATATATGGTAAGGGCGTATTCCTGCCCCCATAATAGTCAAATTTTGAAAATCTCTTGAAATGAGAAAAAGTGCATATATTGTATAAAATAATCCAAATTAAGACAATATATTATGAAATTGGAAAAATTAGTTGGCTTTTCTTGTCTCTGTGACGTCACAAACTATTTGGATTTCCGTTATTTTTAAAATAGAGGCCAAAATGCACAGAGTTTCTTCAATTTTGGCTATAGTATTTATAGAGCGCAAGCTTGCTCAGGTACCATATTCACATATTTCATTGATATTATCATTCTACACATTATATCAAAAGATCTAGTCTGAGCAGACCTGCGCTCGATAATTTCCAATAAAAAAAACGACGTAAAATACGCTATTTTCTCTCAAAATCATTGCAAATTGGAATTTACGTCATTTTATTGACGTCATATCTAACTAATGATGTCATAGTTGATAAAAATATTTAATGCTTTGAAGTCTGCAAATATCCACCTGGTTTAGAGCATAATTAAAGATTTCTCCATCAAAGTTTTATTTTGGGGGCAGATACTGGCCACTATAGAATATAGTCCTTTGTGTCTTAATCAAAAATCACGTCTTCGACGTTTTCCCTCCGATGTTTTTATTTAAATAAATCATGGGACAAATTAAACTATAAGTCTATTTAAAAAAAGACACTTCAAAATTGTGACTAAGAAAAAGTTTCAAATTGCTACGCATAATCAATTATTTGACCTTTGTGCACTCAAAAAATGTGATTTTTCTGGCATTAAAAATTTAGCAAGCAAGAAAATTATTTTAAAGTCTTAAACTTTTTTCTGAATTTAGGCAGATTGATCAAAGTTATCTTATATATTCAGAAAAGAAAAAGAAAAGTGGGGGTCTATGATGTAAATTTTTAGATATTACTAAAAAAGTGTTAATTTTATGTTAAAATTGGCTAAATTTTTTCCTGAACTTTCAGAATATATTTACTATATTTGTAACAATATAATGAAAGAATTCATAAGAAATAATTTAATAGATATTTCAGAACCAGCATAAAACATTTCACTGCAAAAAACAGCTCTGTGTGCAACCAGCATGGAAAAATAGGAATCTAAACTTAACAGTACTGTATATATTTCAAAAGGGGACAAAATGATCATTTTTCTCCTAAAAAAAACCTTCCGCCACAAAATATAGTTCCTGGCTTAATCCTCTTTGAATGGAATTTAATCACGGTTTTTTCATTGGATATTGTTTAAGTTGCATTATAGAATTCAGATTTAATGTTTGAACTTAAAAATGATGCAGAATTTTATAAATAAAGGTCCAGACCAAAATCTGCTCAAAAGCTCAGGATCGAACCTCCTTAAATAGGAAGGATTTCTCAAAACCTTGACATTGTGAAGATGTATAGGTTAATGCGTAGATGACCTACAATCTACTTGGTCTTTCAACGATGTTTAAGAGACTTTCACATTAATTCATCCCCGTGGTAGACAAGGAGCAAAATATACTACCTGGTTCACAGAGGATTTCGCGGAAAAGAAAAAAAATATACTAGTACTTCATGGTAAAGAAGGAAATCGCGGAAAAGCAATGTCGACTAGCGGAAAAATGTAACACAGCGCAATTGAGTAATTGAATTTTCCGGTGATTTTTTCCAGAAAAGGGAGTGAGGTGTTTCATATCAACTCAAAAAAAAAAAAAAAAAAAAAAAAAAAAAAGATCGACCCAAAGGAGAAAACCTTATTTAAAAAAAGAAAACTAACCCAAACCTGAAAAACCTATTTTGAAAGGGGGAATGTCACTTTACCTTCCTACATATCTTACAAACTTAACAAAGTTTTCTTAACCCTTCCCCCTTCATATTTTTGGTATTTTACTATATGAATTTTATACAAGTGGTGGGTGTTGGGGTGGGGTCCGGATACCCCCTCCCCCTGCGAATCCCTTACTACTTCCTCTAATTTACATGTATCTATACCTTTGTGACGACAACCTACGCAAGCGTGTGTTTTAAGGAAGTTCTAAACACCAATTAGGAAAAAAACAACATTTTTTTTTAGACTTTGAGAACATTTTATCATATAAAGGTGTGCATTCTGAGCTAATATAGTTCATTTCAAGGATTAAGTGCCTGCATTAAATTATTTCCCCATGAAAATTGTTCAAAGACAATCAAGTGTTAGTGAACAGATTTCACTGTTGTTTACTTATATCGGTTATCAATATGTAAATACTAATACTTTATTCAATTACTTAATCTTGGTCTAATATAATGTTAAGAATACCTCAATTTAATATTGTGAATTTAAGTTAATCCTTGAAAGAAGATGGCCTTTTGTTCATAACAAACAGAAAGCAATATTAATTTTATTTTGTTATTCGGGGGAAAGGAAGCAGACAGTACAGTTGATACTTTTTAACATGTTTTATAGGGGGGATCTAGTCAATGAGAACTTTGATTACATGAAATATTTTTAGTTCCTGTATCACATATTGTAGGCGTAGAAATTAAAGCAAAATAGATCAACTTTCAGTCCATTGATAATTATTAAATGTATATTTTTAAGATGACAAAAATTAAAATAGTAAAAAAAAAAGTTATCGTGGGAAAAGTATCATTATGTTCATCGTGGTGATGAAATCTCATGTAAAACTTTACCATACATGTATACACATGTAGGGGGTAGGTTAAGGTTTTTTCGACAATGAAACATTTTTCCATTTCGAATCAACATTGAAACTACGTGCCTGAACGTGCCTGCCTGTGGATAAATTGAGAGTATAAACAGGTTAAACAAACAAAATGTACACAACCCCCCCCCCCCAAAAAAAATAAATAAAAATTCAAACGGGGGGGGGGGGTACGCCTAGCACGCCGGTGCTGGATCCGCCTTTGAATACATGTACGTACTAGATTGTTGATATTGATATCCTGGAAGTCATTATTTCAATAGCCAGTAAGCATGGTGAGAACGACATTTTCTACAAAATCCAGCATCGTGGAATCCATTTCACAATAAATCCGATTCTTATACATCGTAAATGCATTTATTAAATAAATCATTTTCTGTGTTCTATGAAGACACCCTGTTTATATTTTATTTTAATTTTTCCCTCCAGTTGAAACAATTAACACAAGAATAAAATCAGCTAGACCTATATTTTCTACGATCACTGCAGTACGAGCCCCGTTCGGGAATATTTCACTTATAATGCACAGATATCAGTTGATATATACTTATCATTTCTTAGCAAAGATTAATATCTAGATCTGTTTTAGTAAACAAGTCAGAATTTAAGTTTTGGATGTGCGCGCAGATAGGCAATACTTTTTTGGATAACAAGCAAACGATGTGATTCTCAACAATCAAAGGGAAACACTTTTTTATCCTCTGCCACTCGTTACTTCTATAATATTATGTTTCTCTATACAATTCATATAGGTCTGTCGATCTACAGTAATATTAAGAATATAAATTAAGAGGAGCAATTGGACACGACCCCCCCCCCCCCGCATCCGATATCATCACTCAAGTAGTAATTTATACCCCCCCCCCCTCACAAGTTTATTGTTTTCTTTTTTTTTCACATTATGTAAATATTACATCCAACCTTTCTTTAATCGCTGTTCAGTACATAAAATGCTATATATTATCTCTTTTTGACCATCTCGAGAAATGATGTGACCAAAATACATTTATGTGATATATATGGCTTTGGGGTATTTTTTATGGAACTCTTCAAAAAAGCTAAATGAAGTCATTGATAAAACATTTATGGCAATCTAGATTATGTTCGGAACTGATCTACATTGCACATATTTTATACTGAGAGGCGCATTGTTAAATCTATTGTAATATATTGCCAAATTAATTGTCTTCTATCTTGGAAACTTAGCCTCTAATTCTGACTATAATAGCTCAAACAAGAGGCCCAGGGGCCACATCGCTCACCTGAGCACTATGGCTAGGAAAAAGCAGAAATCATTTCAATCTTGAAAGGTTGAAAAGTTTAAATATAAAAGTGGTGGTGGAGGGGGGGGGTGTCAGGAATTGAACAAATTTGAATCTACATTATCTGAGGATGCTTCCATTTAAATATGACCAATCATGGCTTTGCTGTTCTCGAGTAGAAGATTTTTAAAGATTTAACCTATGTATCCCTATGTAAAACTTTGATCACCCATTGTGGCCCCACCCGATCCCCAGGGGTCATGTTTGAACAAACTTGAATGTACACTATCTAAGAATGCTTCCATATAAATATGACCAATCATGGCTTTGCTATTCTTAACAAATTGTTTTTTTTTAAAGATTTTTACTATGTGTTCCAATGTAAAACTTTGATCGCCCATTGTGGCCCCACCCTACCCCCGGGGGTCATGATTCGAACAAATTTGTATGTACACTATCTGAGGATGCTACCATATAAATATGACCAATCATGGCTTTGCTATTCTTAACAAATTATTATTATTTTTTTTTTTTTTTAGAATTTTTACTATGTGTTCCTATGTAAAACTTTGATCGCCCATTGTGGCCCCACCCGACCCCCGGGGGTCATGATTTGAACAAATTTGAATGTACACTATCTGAGGATGCTACCATATAAATATGACTAATCATGGCTTTGCTGTTCTTGAGAAGAAGATTTTTACTATGTGTTCCTATGTAAAACTTAGATCGCCCATTAAGGCCCCACCCGATCCCCGGGGGTCATGATTTGAACAAATTTGAATGTACACTATCTGAGGATGCTACCATATAAATATGACCAATCATGGCTTTGCTGTTCTTGAGAAGAAGATTTTAAAGATTTTTCCTATATATTCCTATGTAAAACTTTGATCGCCCATTGTGGTCCCACCCGACCCCCGGGGGTCATGATTTGAAGAAATTTGAATCTACACTACCTGAGGATGCTTCCATGTAAATATGACCAATTATGGCTTTGTTGTTCTTGAGAAGAAGATTTTTAAAGATTTTTCCTATATATTCCTATGTAAAACTTTGATCGCCCATTGTGGCCCCACCCTACCCCCGGGGGTCATGATTTGAACAAACTTGAATCTACACTACCTGAGGATGCTTCCAAGTAAATATGACCAATCATGGCTTTGCTGTTCTTGAGAAGAAGATTTTTGAAGATTTTTCCTATATATTCCTATGTAAAACTTTGATCTCCCATTGTGGCCCCACCCGACCCCCGGGGGTCATGATTTGAACAAACTTGAATGTACACTATCTGAGGATGCTACCATATAAATATGACCAATTATGGCTTTGCTGTTCTTGAGAAGAAGATTTTTAAAGATTTTTCCTGTATATTTCCTATGTAAAACTTCGATCGCCCATTGCGGCCCCACCCTAGCCCCGGGGGTCATGATTTGAACAAACTTGAATCTACACTACCTGAGGATGCTTCCACATAAGTTTCATGTTTTCAAGCACAGTGGTTCTTGAGAAGAAGATTTTTTAATGATGCCATTAATTTTTCACGAATTCTTAATTATTTCCCCTTGGAAGAGGGCGTGGCCCTTCATTTGAACAAACTTGAATCCCCTTTACCCAAGGATACTTTGTGGCAAGTTTGGTTGAAATTGGCCCAGTGGTTCTTGAGAAGAAGTCGAAAATGTGAAAAGTTTACAGACGGACAGACGGACTACAGACAAAATGTGATCAGAAAAGCTCACTTGAGCCTTCGGCTCAGGTGAGCTAAAAATCATGTCCTTGTACATGTAAATGGTCCATTTTCCCAACAGGCCAAATAGATCGGTGAAACCATTGTGACGTCAATTTTCAAAAATGACGTATATTGTTTTATAATGTTCAGCTTGACATAATATGGACACAGGCACTTGGTAATAAATAAACTAGATGTAAAATAATATTTATACGCCAAGTGTAAATGCCGCATTTTTTTCTGAACTGCTACTTTTTTCAACCACCTAACGTCCAGATATAGTCTAACTCGGACCACTGTCGCTTATAGTTAGGGAGCACGTAAATAAGATGCTATTTATACTAAATATAGCCCAATGTATCTGAATTCGAACAACGTGTAAAGAATTAATACAGACCAGATCTTCATAACATTGATATAATGATTTCATCCTTTATATTAAAGGATTTTTATCGATACGTGGCGAGGTATATTCTCAATATTATTTAGATCTAGCAAAACACCGTCGAATGCATGTATATTGCATGCTGTAAAATGAACACATTTTTAAAAAATAAACATGGTCAGCACAAAATCACCATCGAAATTTTTTGCATGTAAAATGCTTTCAAATCGATATTTCATTTGTGAAAATTTCAAAGTGGTGATATAATGCGGACCTATCGAAAAATGCTTGTAAGACCCTAATTTTCAACGATTTTTCCGGAAATACGCATTCCGTGCATGATTTGACCACGGATAAACAGTATACAGGGGACACATTCTCAAAATTTGGATTTATTTTTTTAATAAGCGTATATCCAACCTTTATTTACAATGTGAAGTTTTGATTCAGCGTAAACTTTAATTTTTAGAAATTCTCAGGGCCAAATATTATATCAAATGAACCTTGTCCTTTCACAGGTGTATTCCTCGAGACAAGACCTTTCTTTGGGTAACAACATTTTTTTATCTTTTGGCCTGGATTTTGACTTGCATTTGAGAAACTTTAACCTTCGCCATAAGCTGCCATACGGGGGCATCAGTGTTTCACAAACACATCTTGTTTAAATTTATATTCATACTGGAAACAAAGTTTCATTGGTTAGCTTTTTAAGAGATTAAACCTATCAATAGGTATTTTAAAATGCTGTACGCGTCACCCGCGTGACGCACTGCTCTAGAGTCGCAGAGTAAGGAGCTGATCCTTACATCGCGGGTTCGAATCCATTGCTGGACGTGGAGACCGGTCCTTCCGATGAGACCGTATAAACCGAGATCCCATGTCGCAGTACATGTAGGCGTTGGCACGAAAAGGATCCCTCACTGCTCAATGGCCTGAGTGCCGAGTATAGGTATAAATTTGCAGACCTCCACCGGCAA
Source organism: Saccostrea echinata (assembly GCF_033153115.1). Classification (NCBI taxonomy): domain Eukaryota; kingdom Metazoa; phylum Mollusca; class Bivalvia; order Ostreida; family Ostreidae; genus Saccostrea; species Saccostrea echinata. The sequence continues at coordinate 6,985,999 of NW_026889774.1, forward strand.
GTGGTGGCGTCTCCATATGAATGAAAAATTCTCGAGAGGGACGTTAAACAACAAACAAACAAACAAAATGCTATACGCCTTTTCATGAGTTATTTTAAGTACCATTTGAAGGCTCTCTCTTCGTGCAGTTCAGACGCTTCTTACCTAATGCCTAAAAATGGCGAAGAATTGCTTTAAGAGAATCCAATCTTAATCCAGCAGAAACTCAAAAAATACAAGTCCTAGGGCCTAGCTTTGACTGACGTCGTGTAGATAATTTCATCTTCTATTAGTACTCAATTTCAACAACTTGCTGAGAAACTGCAAGAGGACAATAACTCAGCTCAGTTATTGAAGAAAAATTAAAGGAAAACAGCTGGAAAGCTAAAATTTGAAGGTAACAAAGTGCCAATACACATTTAATGAAAAGTTTATCAGAAGAGCCTGATAAACTTAAAGATTTATCCTCGGCTGACCAAGGAATAGTCAAACGTTTGAAATAAATAATTAATACAAAACATTGGTAACATTGGTTAGCAAATTAGAAGCGTGTGTGTTTGGCGAGGGGAGGCAGGGATGGGTTTGCGGTGTTTACTTCTAATGTTGATCATTGAATTTCTATGCACATGCAGAAACCATCCATTTATTGATGGAGAGAAAGAGAGAGAATTTTATTTTTGCTGGTCTGCAATGTACGTGATTTGTAAAACAGTATGAAATCATAATTGTCAATAAACCCCATTTCCCGCTATATTTACACCTGCCAGACTGCTCCAAATTAATAGATTTTTTTTCTAAATTCAATGCATATGTCTATCAATAAGCAAAAGCACTGATCAACGAAATTACCCCCCAACCCACCTCCGCAGGCACATTTCTAATTTGCAACACCTATGATTTGAATATTAAACTGATTTAAAATAGCTAATGAAATCCAAGTATACACTAGACAAAATTGCTTACGCACCACTTATTATTCTCATTTGTGAATTAATCATTTTCCTGATTGGTACTAGTATATAAAATATGCAATCTTTTCCAAAACAGTTGGATTGACAAATGTATTGGTGTCATGTCAAAACCCTTAAAGGACCTTCTTGACCGAAAAGCAATTTCCCGACGTGCACTGCGCACCGTTTTTGCCAAGATTTTGCCAAGATATGAAGTTGGTGATTACCGATGGTGGTCCGTGACGTTGCGACGGGAGCAGTATCTCACTTAAAAATCAAATGATGTACCCTGATTGACTACCATATCGCTTAGTAGTCATCCAGTGCCTTGGTGTCCCTACCAAATCCACCCAACTTCCGGTTGCCCCAATTTTGTGGAACAATCTTGAAATTATTGTGTGGTGCTCACTTAACGCCGTCGATATCTATTGTAAACATTTTTTTGGTCGTTAATTCATTTTCAACAATTTTTCACCAGAAAAATTAATAATCATTTAATTCTTTTAGTTTTTCACAAATTTCTTCAAAGGAACCCCTGCAGACACCATACTGGCTGCCTTAGCACGCTCTTCTAGAATCAAACGCCGCATACGGTGCAACTTTTTTTCTGAATTATTACAAACATGAAGAACACAACCACAAAGAAAAAATTAGAAATTTATTCCACCAAAAAGTATGGATATGATTTTAGTTTTTCTATAAAGTGGTTACGCTTCAGTTAACGTTGTTATTTATCAGTTAAAGCATTTAAATGTCTTACTTTTTTTTTTATTAAAGTAACATAATTATATATCAAAAACATCATAAACAAGTTTTGAAAAGAAAAATGTTAATTTATTTAGGTGGTGCGTTAGCAATTTTGTCTAGTGTATTACAAAATCCAATCTAATGCAAGAATAAGCATATGTTTATTTATATTTTTTTTTCCTTTCTTTTCTTCATCCACTATTCAATTGAAAATTATTCTCAACCTGACTGACCAAAAAAGTGTGTTATTACATTTTGCCCTCTTGCTTTTTGCTAAATCTCGACGCAAAATGTAACAACGCAAAATGTAATAATCCTAAAAAGTCTGTTGTTACATTTTGCGTTATTACATTCTGCGTTAATCTCGATGCCGGTTTATTACCTTTTGCGTTGTTATTACATTTCGCGTTGTAACATAGCAAACGTACAAACGCAACCCAGCGACGTCTGCTAGATGCTTTCAGAAGACTGAAAATGAAGATGCCCTTCGCTGTCAAGTACAGTAGCGCCCTTTACTCCAAGTGAAGTGAATGATGAGTATTTAGTCAGTTTTGATTATGTTCGATCGATACAATGATGACGGAATCTTATTGAAAGAGCATATTCATTTCTTTGATGATGGGTCAGGATTTCATAAAGAAATAAATAGAAATGTCAAATCATGTGGAAAAGAATAAAAACTTAAAAGAATTGTTTTGTTAATTGTTGTTTAACTTCCCTCTAGAGAATTTTTCCCTCATATGGAGACGCCACCACTTGTCGGTGGAGAGCTGCAAATTTTTTACCTATACTCGGCACTCGGGGCCATTGAGCAGTGAGGGATCTTTTTCGTGTCAGCATCTACTGCGACAAGGGACTTCGCTTTATACGGTCCCATCCGAAGGACCGGTGTCCACGTCCCACAGTGGGATTCGAACAAGCGACGTAAGAATTAACTCCTTTCTCTGCGACTCTAGAGCAAACGCTCTAACCACTGCGCCACGCGGGCGACCACTTACAAGTATGATAACATTTTAAGAACCATTGAGCACAGTATTCATATCAATTCTGAATAGAATCCACCCATATGTGTCTAGATCCGAAGAATAATAAGTCTGCTGAGGCTAATTCTTTCTTTGTTTCAGGTACCATTGATGAATTGCTGAAACGCAGTACAGATAAGGTGCGCAATGGAAATATCGACAAATTTTTGTGATTAAAAATGTATTCATAATCAGAATAGCGACTATTTTTAGTACTTTATTTATATCGGACAAATGTTATTATGGTTAATAACTACATATTGAGGACGATTAGATTTTATAGTTAGACTTGTCACGTGATGCGGCAGTCACGTGATTTTAGCACATTTACTTGCAGCATTGAGGTCACCTATAAATTTCACTAGTGCAAGGGCATTCAGTTTATGAATATTTTCAACACGCATTGTAGTTTCTGAAAAGTGCTGCGATCCTATATAGATTCCGCTATTTCATTGTTAAATCGTATTTGTATGACCGCACCCTGTATTTTTTTCTGGTCAACGACATTAAATATAGATATAATTAAATTATTTTCAAGATTTCAACAGGATCGCAGCACTTTTCAGATACCTTAATACTTCTAGAGTTTATTTGTAAAAGCTTACTATGATCCATTGAGTGTATGCCCTTGCACTAGATCAATTTATTAAGACCCATACATTACCCTCCGAATTTCCACTCATATGGAGACGCCACCACTTGCCGGTGGAGAGCTGCAAATTTTTTCCTTTATTCGGCACTTACGGCCATTGAGCAGTGAGGGATCTTTTTCGTGTCAGCACCTACTGCGACAAGGGACTTCGCTTTACACGGTCCCATCCGAAGGACCGGTGTCCACGTCCCACAGTGGGATTCGAACAAGCGAGGGACCTCGGTTTATACGGTCTCATCCAAAGGACCGGTCTGCACGTCCCACAGTGGGATTCGAACCCGCGACGTAAGCATCAACTCCTTACGCCGCGACTCTAGAGCAGACGCTCTAACCACTGTCAATCGGCTGGTCGTGCCGAGCTGATTTTATTGACATGCCATAGTATTGATGTATTCGTAAATTACCAATACATCGACGTTCCCTTGTTAATATATATATATATATATATATATATATATATATATATATATATATATATATATATATGACTTGACATCGCCCTTTTTGGCGTTCCGTGGCAGGCGGAGAGCAAGAAATCTGAATTTTTATTCATATAACCATGGCTACTACAAAAAAAAAATGTTACCCATCAGGTTTTGAATCGTCTTTGAATGATGAGCAGATAACTTGGACTTGAAAAAATTCGAATTATTTGCAGTTTCCGTTCATTTTCTTTGCAGAGGTTGCACATATCAAAATGAAATTTGGTATAGAGATTTATAATGAAAATATCGCGGTTAAGTTCTGTTTTTGGAACGATCGAGCAATTTTTGACAGAATTATGACCCTTGGACTTGGAAAAATTCCAGTTGTTTTGCATTTTCCTCACCGAGGTTGTACATACTGAAATGAAATTTGGTATACAGATTTACAATGTATCAAAAGAATATCTAGGCCAAGTTCTGTTTTGGGTACGATCGAGCAATTTTTGACAGAGTTATGGCCCGTGGACATAGGATTGCACGTAAAACAAAACTTGACCTAAATATTCTTATGATAAATCTGTATACAAAATTTCATGTCAGTATGCGCAACCTCTGCGAAGAAAATGAACGGAAACTGCAAATAATTGGAATTTTTCTAAGTCCAAGGGGCATAACTCTGTCCGAAATTGCTCGATCGTTCCAAAAACAAATCTTGACCTAGATATTCTTATGATAAATCTGTATACCGAATTTCATTCCAGTATGTGTAACCTCTGCGAAGAAATTGAACGGAAACTGCAAATAATTGGAACTTTTCTAAGTCCAAGGGGCATGACTCTGTCCAAAATTGCTCGATTGCACCCAAAACAGAACTTGTCCTAGATATTCTCATGATAAATCTGAGTGTATACCAAATTCCATTTCAGTATGGGCAACCTCTGCGAAGAAATTGAACGGAAACGGCAAATAACTGGAATTTTTCTAAGTCCAAGGAGCATAACTCTGTCCGAAATTGCTCGATCGTACCCAAAAAAGAACTTGACCTAGATTATCTTGTGCATACTGAAATGAAATTTGGTATACAGATTTACAATGTATCGTAAGGATATCTAGGCCAAGTTCTTTTTTGGGTACGATCGAGCAATTTTTGACACAGTTATGGCTCCTGGACATAGGATCGCACGCAAAACAGAACTTGACCTAGATATTTTATGATTAATCTGTATACCAAATTTCATTTCAGTATATATGTGCAACCTCTGCGAAGAAAATGAACGGAAACTATTGGTGGACCGACAGACAGTAGCAAAGCAATATGCCCTCCATTCTTCGAAAGGGGGGGGGGGATAAAAAGTATGTTTTGAAGGGTGTATTAAATAAAGAAGATAGTTTACTACCCGCTTAAACTGACAAATGCAGCACAGTTAATGGAAGAAAAAGGAGGCGGGAAATATTAACTATGACATCATTAAAAAGAAGAAGGTACTTTGGGCTTTATTGTGCCCTAAAAATTTAATGTTCTTACAAGGTATGAATTTGGCTTAAATATGAGTTGAGTAGAAGAATGTGAAAAATCATGAGAGAATATGGCATTTAGGAAGAACAAATATGACGTCATTAATGTGTTACATTCTTAACTTTTAAACATAAGAAGCCTCAAAATGAATCATTCGAGGGGTTATTTCCCTAAGAAAATGGTGTCCACAGCCGTCGCCCACTTTAATTTTTTTGGATATGTTGTGTAACATCCTTTTTAAAAAATCACATTTATCAAAGTCTTTGTGGGCGATGCATGTGCTTTATGTTATTTTATAGAAAATTCTACTGAAATTTGATGTCTTATGATACATATACTTTTTAAGAAAATGCGGGAAAATACACAAGTTCACGACGTCAAAATTACATGTAGCATTTACGAGGTCATTTCAGGAAAACGATTTGTATCTTTGTAATGCATGGAATTTCAATGATTCAGAAGGCACGAGTTTTATTTTCTTACATCTCTTTCATATTTAAAAAAATTACAGGGCAAAATTTGTATTGAAACTATACCATTCCACAACATTTCTTTTAAATACCACAAAATGAAATGATTTCCGAATTTTAAACTGTACTAGAGTTTTAATCTACATGTACATGGAGATTTTAAGCTGTGCAAGAGTATTAAACTACATCAAAACTTATTACATGCCGTTTTGTAGTTTGTTAAATCCTACACAGCAACGTAAAAACAAGTTACTGATCACGCTGCTTTGTCAAGTAATATTTTCACAATGAAAAATTTAAGAGATGAATTTAATTTTTGAGAATTCATGAGGACATGAACTACACGCCGGCATATTTTATGAAGCGCGTTAGCACTATTTTTTGACGTCAATCACATCACAATGGAAATATTCTTACTCATCCCGCGGTAGTTCATGAGAACATAAACTTCTTCTAATTTGCAAAGCATCTTTTAAGGAAAAATATTTGGAAATGTAAATATATAGAAATAAATTATTTATTCCCAAGATTTCACCAGGATCGCAGCACTTTTTTAGAAAGTAAGTAGCTTATTACTTTGAGAGTTAATGTTAAAAGCTTTATGTGATCAATTGAGTGTAAGTCCTTGCACTAGTTTGATTTATTAAGACCCTTACATTACCCTCAGATGTACACGCATACGGATATACCGCAGTATCAGATACTAGGAAATGTACGGAAATATATATTAACAAAACTATATGAAAAAGACTTCGGCATCCAAGTTTTTAAATATCTGCAAAAAATATGACGATAAAAAAATCAAATACTATGGAGTTGACCAGGAGTCGGTCTTTTAAATATAATTCTTACAATGAAATAGTAGAAACTATAGAGAATCACAACACTCTTCAAAAACTACAATGGGTGTTGAATTTATTTTTTTTATAATCTTAACTTTGAATTTTAATTTGAATTTTCCTTTGCACAATTGAAATTCATAGGTGAGCCAAATAGTTGCAAGAATATTTGCTAAAATCACATATGACTGCCTCATCACGTGAAAAGTCTAAATAGAAATCTAATGTGTCTGAATATATATGTAGTTAATAGCAATATTGTATTTGTCCGATATAAGTGAAGAACAAATAAGAATAGTCATCCTGATTAAGAATAAATTTTTTATCACAGAAACCGCCTATATATCCATTGCGCACCTTAACTGTACTGCAAAACGAAATTGCTCTCGGTTTTCATGAACGATCACGCACGTTTCACGACCGATTCCACACGATCGGTATGTCATCAATAATGTTGCAGCCATTGTAATACATTAAATATTATTTAAATACCATGAGAGGGCAAACTTTTAAATAAATTCTGTAAACAGTTTTATGCTAAAACACTATTTTATTGTTATGTTTGGTGATAGTGATGGAGTGAAGACAGCACTGGCATATGCAGACAAATTTCTGAGTTGTGCAGATTACCAGGCTGACCATTTTGTGAATTCCTAATCATTTTGTTTCGTGTTTGTTCATTTTATGTTACACATGTATTATATAATAATTAAAGATATACACGCCATATAAACGCTATTTTTATGTGAAACAAAATAATTAAATGATTTGAAAACAGGATGTGTAAGAAAAATAATTACTTTCCACAAAGTTTTACTAAACAAGTCGTTGTAATTACAAAACAATTAAGCAAGATCTGCAATTCTTAATTTTCATGAATATTGACGAAGGAAGTGGTAAAGTATATAGACACGCATGTCCGCGGGAAATCATAGACGACGAGGTACGGTGCATTTTGACAACGATTTTGAATAAAAGTTAATATCTGTCATTACAGAGTAGATGGTTAATACTAGTTGTTTTCAACGATAAGTATCTTTAAGCATAAAACATGTGCCATCCATGTCAAATGTTATTTTGTATACCAAACGGCCTACCTCGTTTTCTTGACGCCATTTTTGTTTATCAATCTAAAAGTAGCGACGGTGTCACATGATGCATGAATTTAAATGGAGGCATTACTTTCCTAGTAGGAAAATAATAATTATAATTTGAGATCTTTATAATTCCTTCATTTTCATTTGTGTAATTTACAGTATATTCGTAACTTTTTGGTAACCAAAATAAATAAATTTCCAACTTTATTTTTAACTAGCGAAAGTTAAAGCGTGTATACCTTTTAACCATTCAATATATCTTTTACACAGAGTTGTATTATACTCAGGTGATTGTTAAGGCCCTTGGGCCTCTTGTTTAAGAATTTATACATTTTCACTGTATGATCGATGGAGCCCCGCCATAACACAAGGACGTCTGACCCATGGTCTATGAATTTAACAATTCTGAAAGAGAAACCCTTGCTTATCGTCACCATGTACTTAACTACTAAATACCCAGAGTCGGAGAAAACTTTCAAAGAATTTTTTTTTTACTTAATAATCAATAAAGTCCTGACCCAACATCAAAACCCCTAACCAGGCGCCATGAAATTCACAATTTTGAAAGAAAAGTACCCTTGCTCATCATTACTATGCACTTTGTCTTCTAAACGAATACAAGGGGAAAGAAGTTTTTCACTATATGATTAAAAGAGAGTTTAATTTGCTTGATACCCTGGAGCAGAGAAAACAATTTTCAAATAATGATGTAATTTACCAGATTTTCAAAAGAAAATATATCACCTTAGACCAGAACCCCTGACTCAGTGCCTATGCATATTCACAATTTTGGAAGAGGCATCCTTGCTTAACATAACCATGCACTTTGACTACTGAAAGTTAACAAGGAGAGAAAAGACTGAAAAGAATTAATTAATATACATGTAATTTTCACGATTTGATTATAATAGCCCCGGTCAACTCCAGAACCTTTGACCCTGGGGCCATGAATTTCACAATTTTTGTAGAGGGCCCAATGCTTATTACAATCATGCCAACAGTAACTGCTTGATGTCCAGGAGTAACGATTTTTATAAAGATTGTATTGATTCCTATGATTTTAGCCACCACCACCCCTCTCCCACACACACACCACCCCGACTCTAAAAGGGGAGGGTGCGTGGACCATATAATTCCCAATCTTTGTTACCCTTTTTCGATGGATGCTATATGCCAAAATTGGTTGAAGTTGATTCCGAGACTCAAGAGAAGCTAAAATATTCAAAAGTTTAAGAACGATGCGCGCCACACATCAACGGATGAAATTAAATTGGAATAAATTACCTGACTCGGGTATGTAACGAAGGCATTCTTATGCAGTGTAAATTCAGGTTTCTTTAAAGGATGGTCTTTTGGGTCGATTTATCAACAAAGGACCTCAGCGTTCACCTGAGTTACGTTGGTTCTCGTTTCTCAGGAGATTGTCGTCAAAAGAACTTTCCCTCTATTTTAACTTGAGAACTGTTCTCCAATAATAGATGTAAGGAGTCGTGACTTTAACAAACTTCAGTATGTACTTCAGGGGGATTCTGATAATCAAATAAAACCAATTCAAATTAGACTTGCTGTTTTTGAAAAGAATTTTAAAATGTATTTTAAGATGTATTTTTGAATTTCATGTAACATGTATATTCCTATGTAAAATTTTGAATACTAATTTTATCCTTTTCTTGGCATTTACGTCATGATTTGACAAATATGAATCTGCATTTTATTAGGATGCTTGCATATTTAAAATACTGAACCTGAATCTACACAACATAATTATATGTAGAGGGATTATTTTAATAAACGCATCACCATTTAGGAAAATCATCAATGTACGGACAGAACCATGACAACGTAATAAATGAATGCTTTAGCGTCCAGAAATAGGCGCTGAAGTGGGTGGGCGTATCTTTTTTCAAGAAGAGAGCTTTCGTCCCTTGTCGAGTATATGTATATAGGTGTGGTACGTCTTTTTTAAACGTGTTTTTTCTTGACTGTAAGTGTCAGAATCTTTTTTTAACAACTTTAAAGTGTATTTAAAGTAGATTCAAAATTTTATTAATTTATTTAATTTTACATTTAACAATCCGGAAGACAAGCCCCTATGAACTAAAGGGACAGAGGAAGCTATGTTGCCAATAAGCAAAAAAGGGTGATCATGCAAGGCTCAACAAAATAGTCTGTCCCGTAATCTGCAACAAAGTAAATTGTATTCACTCGCCTGTATGTGTCAGTGCCTACTAAACTTTCATTTTCCACTTTCACCAATCTTAAGTTCAAAACATTTCTCCGGCATGATGTAGTCAGAGTAAACCCAGCAAAGCCTCCTCAATCAGGCCGTTCGGCTCATTTACATGTAGTAATATTCCTACAAATTTAAATATTAAGTATTTTTGTGTACAGTATGTAATGTTTATGACTAACAAGGCTACCTGACCATTTTGAATATATATATATTTTGTTTTATTCATGTACAATAAAAATTGTTGCATAATCTTTTAATCAGTGTACAAAATTAATGAATTAATTATTGAACAATTATTTTGGGTATCACGAGATATTCTGATGGGTGGTGACGAGTTTGCGCTAGCGAACGAGTTCACATCCATCATAATATCACGTAATTGTACAATAAGGGAACTTGTACCATGTCAATCATTGGTGATATGACCTTTTGTTTTATTTCCAAAGATTGTCAAACTCTTCTCGCGCCCAACAATTCCGCGCAATGATTCAGAGTGACAAGACTGCCGCTAGTGAGCGTCCTGCAACAGAAGAATTACCAGACCCATTTGACATTTTTCAATCGGATATCGATTATGTTACTTCGTCCCAAGTCTGCAAACAATTAGAAAAGGAAAAGGTTTTCCTAAGTTGTCTATCTCTCCGACAACGCATGAATAACTAACCACGCCGGACCACATTGATATTAATTCATCGGAATATATTACGCAAATACTGGTAACTTTGACCTGGATGTGAAGCCTTTTGTGAAGGAATCTGCAGCAAGTTTTGTTTGTTTGTATGTTTTTTAACGTCCCTCTCGAGAATTTTTTACTCATATGGAGACGCAACCACTTGCCGGTGGAGAGCTGCAAATTTTGTCCTATACTCGGCACTTACGGCCATTGAGCAGTGAGGGATCTTTTTCGTGCCAACACCTACTGCGACACGGGACCTCGGTTTATACGGTCTCATCCGAAGGACCGGTCTCCACGTCCCACAGTTGGATTTGAACCCGCGACGTAAGGATCAACTCCTTACTTCGCGACTCTAGAGCAGACGCTCTAACCACTGCGCCACGCGGGCGACTCTGCAGCAAGTAACCGTTTTAAAACACCCCTGTCAGAGACTGAAATTAAAGATTTAATAAGTCTCATGAAAATCGCAATACTAAGAATAACACAGCCGGCGTTCCGGCTTTTTGAGTCTTGAGGCTCAAATACAAATGATTCTGGCGAAATTGTGAAGGAAAAACACAAAACAACGATCGAAGAAATGAATTTATTTACTATCTTGGACGATTCATCGTTGAAATTAGAAAACGGGATGGACAGCCGTGCCCCCTCGCTCACTATACCTCATTTCCTGCTGCCTTTTACGACACCTGAGAGACAAGAAAGTGTATGACAAATCTTCCAGTGCACCACACCTTTGAGTTTTCAGAATTCCGAAAAATACTTGACGTCAAATTGAAGGAGCTTCTACAAATGGGATTTTGTACATGTACCAAGGAAAATGTACAATAGGGTAGTGATCTACATTTACGCGGACTCAAGGTCTTGAAGCTATGATAAATCTGGTAATTTATTCGATCATTTTAAGTATTTTGATATTTGGAAATAATGCAATCATGTCAAATTTTGATAATACGGTTCAATTTTTTGTCTGATATCCTCGTCTTTTTTCACTTGGGTGATGTACAATTGTATAAAGCTGACTCTATTTTTCTTGCAATTTGCAGTTAGTTGTAAATATACTTGTTAATAGAATCTGTCAAGAACAATTTTAATTTATTTTAATGGAGTGTATCTGCAAGGGGACGATTATCTGATTCCGAAGAGGGGGGGGGTGGAAGATTTTGGAAATAAACAATTGATGTTTGTGAAAGACTTACGCCCCCTTCCCTAAGTCCAAGGGCATAACTCTGTCAAAAATTGCTCAATCGTACCCAAAACAAAACTTGATCTAGATTATTCTTATGATAAATCTGTATACCAAATTTTATTTCAGTGTGTACAACCTCTGCAAAGAAAATGAACGGAAACTGCAAATAATTGGAATTATTCCAAGTCCAAGGGGCATATCTGTCAAAAATTGCTCGATCGTACCCAAACAGAACTTGGCCTTGATATTCTTATAATAAACCTGTATACCAAATTTCAGTATGTGCAATCTCTGCAAATACAATGATCGGAAACTGCAAATAATTGGAATTTTTCTAAGTTCAAGGGGCATAACTATGTCAAAGATTGCTCGATCATACCCAAAACAGACCTTGACCTAGACATTTTTATGTAAACCTGTATACCAAATTTCATTTCAGTATGTGTAACCTCTGCGAAGAAAATGAACGGAAACTGTTGGTGAACCGACAGACAGCAGGAAAGCATTATGCCCTTCCTTCTTCAAATGTTCGTGTTTCTTTTTCTTTTTTTTTCTTTGCTTGCTTGTCAAACTCTTTCAAAATTTGTCCTTGACTGGCAGGAAAATAAATAATCTGTCTTACTAGAAAATTTTTGCCAGCCTCCTTTCAGAATCAAATGGTCGTCCCCTAAAGAATAATCTCTTCTCATACTTATGCTAGTGACTCATTTTTTAAAAATAATTTCTTCAATTTAATTAAAGGTCAAGCAGGCACAGGCCAATTTACCTGAAGACGAGAAAGTATTTTTGGGAGAAAGGCGTCTTTGGTAACTCAAATGCGGAGGCATTACAGAATACTGTATTCTTTTCTGCATGTAAGCTTTTTGCCCTGAGGGGACACTTAGGGCAATTGAGCAGTGAGGGTTCTTTATCGTGCCAACGACTACCGTTACATGGGGTTTTAAGGTCTCATCTGAAGGACCCGCAAATTTCGATTTCACTTCAAAGTGCCGAGCGCTTGGCGAAGGAAAAGTTGCTACTATTTTTGATCAACTTAGATCAGTCGGGACCGTGATTCGAACACACGACCTTCTGATCACGGAGAGAGCGCTCTACCGATTGAGCTACCGTGACGACCAGAAGCGTGATCGAAAAATGGATGATGTGGAAAACTGCAAGTTCAAGAAATTCAAAATGGAAATATTAGAAGCTTGATTCAGGATGCACAAGTGTTTTGCGTGAACTTTCCTCTATTCGTCCAATTTTCAATAACTGTGATATTTAATTTAATTTAAAGTAAACAGATTTATTTCAGATTTACGATTTGCTGTGATCTATATGTAGTAGTATCTTTATTGGCGTATACATTACATATATTGCCACCTAGGTAAAAGCCATTGAAGTTTGAACCTTGCCCTAGGAACAGAGCTCTAGATCTTGACCTAGGGCGATGAATTTCAGAAATCTGGTAAAGTTACCCTTGCTTCTAACTATGACTTGATTTGGCTGTAAGATGCCAAGGAACAGAGGCGAATTTCAAAGAATTGATGCATTTTCACTACATGACCATTAGAGCATAGCCTGGACACCAGAACACCTGATAGGCAATGAAATTCACAATTTAATTGCCCATCCTAACTTTGCACTTAGTTTACAATATATACATGTAGAGGAAGAAATTATTTCAAAAGAACTGATGCATTTTCACTATACGATCAATAAAGCACCACCAGAACTCCTGATACAGGGGCCTTCAATTTTACAAATTAGGTAAAATGCTCATGCTAACACTAAGAAACCTTAAAGTTCAGGACTATAAAGATTTTTGAAAATTACATAAATTTTCATGGTTCCCCTCAGGCTCCGGGGAGGGGGACTACAAAATTTACAATTTTTGTGTCTCTACCCATAAATGTCATATGCCAATATTGGTTCAGCGGCTCCGGAGAAAAGGCTGAAACGGTCCAAAAGTTTACGAACACAAAATACGGACAAATGACAGAAAAAGTGAGCAAGCTCACATACCCCACGCTCCCCCAAAACTCGACAATGCAACACGTAATGAATGGCACAGTGCATTTGAAATACACAGTATAATTCAAGAGAGGGTATTATTTGCAATCATCACTTCAAAACTTCTTGCATATAAGGACATTCAAATCTTTGTATGTTACAAATTTAATTGGGCTGAAGTTTCTAAATACATGTAAGTAATGGAATCAAAATTTCTTGGTAATATACAAATCTATACATTATGTCTGAAATACCTACAAAGTTTCAGGAAATTCAGTCCAGGAGTTATGCTGACAAACTGTTATTTAAATTCTTCAGTGATTTCGATTTGTTAATGAGTGTAAGTCCATGTCCAATACATGACAATTTACACATTTAAATAATTGATGGAAACAAAATTATGATGTAGTCATATGAATTTGTTTATATACTGTACTTATGAAATTATTTAAGGCAAAGCACTAATTTGTGTGTGGTGGGGGGGGGGGGGGGAGAGAACTATCCAAGATTTTGTGTGTTTGTGTGTTAAATCATTAATATTTCGATCTCAAAATCAATAGGGGTCTTTTAAGGTCATAAAATATTTCACATAAAATTTCATTACAAAAGGTGATTCCAGTGGATATCCTTATTACTTAGCTGGAAAGTTTCTTCAATAATAGGCAAAACTCTTAAGGCAAAAATAACGGAATTGGAATTTCCTGGTAATATGCACAACTACACACTGTGTACTAAATATCTGCAAAGTTTGAACAAATTCTGTGCAGCGGTTTAAGAGGAGTTGCGCTGACAAATTGTTTATCTCTATATTCAAGATATGGCCAAAAATCTAACTTGAAAGTGCCAAAATTCCCAGAAAAAATAAAGGAATCGGAATTTCCTGGTAATATGCACATCTACACATTGTGTCCTAAATATCTGCAAAGTTTGACGAAATTCTGTGCAGTGGTTTATGAGGAGTTGCGCTGACAAAAAACAGGACTGACGGATTGACTGACGGACGGATCAAAAACATTTACCCCCCCCCCCCCCCGGCAACTTGTTGTGTGGGGTATAATAATGACTCAGGTGACCCAAAAAATCTTGAATCTAGACTATATTAGGAAGTTTTCACATGAATTCCATAACTTAAAGCCTATTCGTTCTTAAGCAGATTTCAAAATGACTCGATCAATATTTGCCTGATCTTGATGATCTCGTAAGGGGGCACTGTTTCACATTTAAACAATGTCTGATTCCTTTTTAAGGATGCGCTAGATATAATTGAAATTGCATGACACAGTAGTTTTAGTAAAAGTTCAAGGACAGACTGACAGTTAGAAGGCACCCCTACTAATGTGTTCGGAACATTTTATTTTTCGATGTTCTGCAAATTATAAAACCCAAGGAGTTCCCAGTAGTTCTCACAGTAGCTCTGGTGAGATCTTGCGAGACTACAACGCGATAAGGTAAAATATTCACGGAAATATGGCTAGGAAGTGACTAGCACGTGGAGACATGGTAAACAGAAAAGTTATCTTGCGTTTCATTTTTCACAACTGAATAATATCTGTAGAAATGTATTTCAATCTCTTGAATTCATTCAAACGTCAATAAGTACTCTTGATGACATTATTTTCTGCACTTATGTATCAAAATTTCTTTTTGGACAAACATACTTGCATGGGAACTGGCACTATACTTTTTGGCTTTAGATTACATGTAGCAAACGCGGCTAGGATAAGGCTGTCCGAAGAATGTCATAGTGTACCAGCCGTAGTAACTTCTCTGAACTACCTAGATATGACGTCATAATGGCATATGACGTCAAGTCACTCCAAATTTGAGCAGACATGACGGGGAAAGTGTCATAACTTTTACATTTCTTTCACATCATATGTAGGATTTTTTTACGTTGATGTTTAAATCATGTGTCTGGATTGTTGTTTTAAGGCTGTTATGGTGGTGAATATTAGCAGTATAATGTCGTTATTCCCTTTTCTTGTCTAACATGTACGTATTCAAATAATTACAAAAACGAATGTGAAATGCTCCCCCTTACACGTCCGTAGACAGAGTTAGAATTTATAAATCTTATATATATTAGACTGGCACAAGTGAATAATAAGGATTAATTGAAGATATTCTGTGTGAATTTACTGGAGAAATATGTCCTCTAACTGAATGTTGCTGGGGGATTGTATGTAATTTATCCCATTTTGTATAAATTGTGATGAAGAGTGGAAAATGACCCCTTGTATGTGGGTAAGTTGAATTTCTCGTGAAATATTTTCTTACGAAATAAAATTCAGACTTGCCCCCAGCACTTTTTATATACCCAAGAATACGTTTAATTGATTTATGTAACAAGCCGTTCACAATAATTTTGTTTTTCACTTGTGCCGATGCGATTTTTGTGCAACATTTAAGAAAATTTATAAATGTCCGTCACGTGATCAACACAGTCATGTGACATCCCAAAAATGCTTTTTTTATAATACTTTATTCAACTCTCTTTACAACTTAACTGTGTATGTTTGCATAGAATACAAATTGAAATCAACACATAGCTCAAAATAAAATATAGTATATCTAATGCATATTAAGCCTTCGGACAGCCTTAACATAGCTGCGAATGGGGTACCAATATAGCTTAATCTGAATGAGTTAAATTGCATAGTGGGTTACTACGGATAGTACAGGAATTTAACGCTTGAAAAAAAAAAAAAAAAAAAAAAAAAAAAAAAAACCCAAGGTGATCGGAAAGGCACAAAGAACATTTTTTCCATGCATTTGCATGCTGTCCATTTTTATTCTATTATTTCCATGCCCACAATTACAAACAATTCATTTGTAACATGTTACATAAACGTGGAATTCTAGGTTTCTCAAAGTCATACTGTAAGGCGATTTTCGTCTGTATTCCTTTGTTGTACTATCGGTGAATACAATTGTCAGATGGGTTCCCTGACCAAAAAGTACAGATGATCACGGTTATTGTAATATGAAAAAACTTTCAATTGTTGTCCATGCCTAAGGGATGCTATTCGTTTCCCTAAACCTTGAAGCGCTAGTTTTCTGAACGTAGAACACACTACATTTTTTATATGCATTTTCTAGTTAACAACGTAACAGCAAATTACAAACGCCTGTGGCATCTTTTACAGTTTCTACTCTTTGTATTCTGTCATAGAAACAGTTTTTTTTAAATTGTTTTTTTTAATCAATTTAATATCGATCGTAGATTGAGTTGAACCACGTGTTCGAAGTAAAATGTAAACATATAGTGACATGTTAACGTTGCTATTCATTCAATGATTGGTCAATTGTTGGTGGTAAATTCTGTGCGCATTAATAACGAAAGCCATATAAGGTAAACAAAGGTTTGTCATATACGTTTTTTTCTACCAGCATATCGGGCGATTTTGGAAAAATTAATACTACTAAGCTCCAATTTTCGCCGTAAATTATCACAAAAGCGAGGATTTTTTAAGTAGATCATGATTTTTGAAATCCCACCCATTTCTGTTTAAAATCTTGAAAATCTTTCAGAAAGATCTGGAAACACGTTTTTATAGGACATGTTTTTAAAAGAAACAGATTATAGCAATTTCCCGTTTACTGCCAATTTTATTTATAAAACCGGTTTACCCTATAATCTTTGAATGGGTCATCCTACACCACGTGCCGCGAATTTGAATCACAATAACATTAGTAGGGGTGGAAGGGCTGACAACAAATCCGTCAGAAAAGTCACGTGAGAATTTAGCTCTTAGTGAGCTGGAAAAAATAGAGAAAACGCTCATGTGACCCAAAGGCAAGTGGGCTTTTGTTAAAGATTGGTTGAACGCAGACAATTAGTACTCAAATATTTTATTCTCTTTTTGGCGATTTTTGGTTACAACATCTCACACTCCTAAAATATTGTGTAAACAAGAATCGTCATCACAGCAAAATATTTCTCCATCTGGTACATTTTGCTTCATTAGTGAGCAGTCAACTTTCTGTAAATCACAATTTTGGAAAATTATACTTAATTTGCAGGGAAAAAAAATACATTATTTTTTGTTTACAAAATATTTATCATTGATTTGGAAAGTATAAATCCTCTGAAAAATACTTGCATCAGCACAGTGAGTTGAAAATGGGTATCCTGATATCTGTCGCACTAAGCAGCTCTCTGTCATCTTGCAAGTGTTAGACCAGACGCAGTTAAGATTATTATCGCAGGTAGGGCAACGGACACCTAACTTAAGAAAGGAAAATTTGACAGAAAGACAAATTTAAATAACTTAAAACAGGGTGTATAAGAGATCACACAACATATAATTCTTATGTCGTACAGGTTTTAAGTTACGTTTGAAGATTCTTCAACGAATTATAATTATTTCCAATGTCTTAAAAAAAGTTATCATTACTATTTGGGTAAATGCAGCTCAAGTGTTATTAATCAAAACTTAAAATCTTGCAAGAGAAAGGGCAAGGCTTTTTATGAACCGTGCCCTGCAGCTGAATTCATTTAATTTTTGTATTTTAAAGTGTAAGCATTGTATTCAAAATTGACACTTTCTTGATATTTGTCAAAAAACCAATTCAAGCTTACATATTCTGTCAATATATGTTATAAACTGAAAGACTGTAAATTCCTCGTTATTACACGAGAACTTATTATCGCAAAGTGCCTCTTTGACGTCAATTCGCAAGTGGGCGGTTGATCAAGAGATACAACATTAATTTCAACAGTATAAAATGGAAAGCGAGTAATTTTATTTCGCGATTGGTAATTTTTTTGAAATTATGCGGTAATTAATTCCTCGCATATATTTAGGAATGTAGAGTAACTGCAACCAAAAAGTACTCAATAAACCTCATAAAAATAAACATATACATTTACAAAGAAAAACGAACAGTAATCAAGGTCAAAAGTCCATTGGAATAATACTTCTTCAGTGCAGAGCAAATACGGACCTCTACATTTTATAAGGTAAATTTAACATACCTTGTCATTGGTCATTTGAAAAATTATTTTATTAAAAAGCATTCCGATTGTACACACGGGTACACTAAAGTTGATATTAAAAAGATGTTTGAGTTTCTGATTGACAATATCTATGTGGTTTTTGGAGACCATGTCTTCCAACAACCTATTGGAATTCCCATGGGTACCAATTGCGCCCGTTTTTAGCAGACCTATTTTTGTATTCATATAAAGCAGAATTTGTTGAAGAAAACACGTGCTGTGGCTTTCAACTCGACATGTAGATATATTGACGACGTACTGTCAATTAACAATGGTTATTTCCATTCGAATGTCTATACGATATATCCCAGTGAGCTTGAAATAAAAGATACCACAGAGTCTGACACATCTGTTTCATATTTGGATATTTTACTAGAGAAAGACGTTAATGGTAATCTAACAACCAAGCTTAATGATAAACGTGATGACTTTAACTTTTCAATCGTCAACTTCCCTTACTTACGCAGCAATATACCTTCATCACCTGCATATGGGGTTTATATCTCTCAATTGATTCGATACGCAAGAGCATGCTCTGCGTATGAACAATTTCTAAAACGAGGCAAGTTATTGAAAAACAAGTTGGTGAAACAAGAATATCAGCAGTCTCGTTTAAAGTCGTCATTTCGTAAGTTCTGTGGTCGATACAATGATCTTGTCAGCAAATATAATTTATCATTAAGTCAAATGCTGACTGTCGTTTTTTCATACTAATTGTTAGACCATTATTTACACACTGAATTGTCGACGGATTTTTCCGTTATTACCCGATCATGAAAAGGAGCACACGGCGGGTGTGACCGGTCGGCAGGGGATGCTTACTCCTGAATGGCACCTGATCCCACCTCTGATGTTTAAGAGGTCCGTGTTTGCTCTGCTTCAAAATTTGTATTGTTTAATGTACTTTTGAGCTCGAATACTTTTCGTTATCCCCATACATTTCATGTAGAGCATGCTCTTGCATATGGAATCAACTGGGAGACATAAATGCTACATTAATGAGGGAAGTTGTTTATTGTAAGTTTTGTTAGTTTGCCATTTATGGCATGAAAAAGACCCTCACTGCTCCATGACCCTCATTGCCGAGTATGGGTCTTAAATTTTCAGCTATCCACTGGCAAGTGGTGGCGTCTCAATATGAGTGAAAAAGATTAGATTGATTGATTGTATGTTGTTTTACGTCCCGTTCTGGAATTTTTCACTCATGTAGAGATGTCACCATACACCGGTGAAGGGCTTAAAATTTAGACCTTTACTCGGCACTCAGGGCCATTCAGCAGTAACGGTTCTTTATCGTTCCAACGCCTACTGTGACACGGGGTCTCGGTTTTTAAGGTATCATCCATATGACCCGCAACTTTCAATTCAAAATACAAAGCGCTTGGCAAAGGAACAGTTGCTACCTATTTTTTATCGACTTAAGTCAGTCGCGGCCGTGATTCGAACACACGACCCTCCGATCATGGAGCGAGCACTCTACCGACTGACCTTCAGTGACGATCTGAAATATTCTCGAAAGGGAAAAGCATTATTAATTATTTAAACATTGTCGATAGAGCTAAATGTCGAATTGAAGGCCACAGCAAGAGATTTCTTTTCACGTAAAAGATTCTCAATAAATTCTTCTTCATATGATTATAAAAATATAGGTCTGCTAATAACGAGGCGCAGTTAGTACCCATGGGAATTCCAAAAGATTTCAGACTTGATCTCCAAAAACTTTATAGATATTGTCGATCAGAAACTCAAGGAAACTGTTTGATATCAACTTCGAAGTACTTTTGTGTAAAATCAGAATGTTTTTAACACAATGTTTGCAGATGTACAATGACAAGGTATATAAATTTACGAGTTCCATTTTTACAAGATGATTCTAACGCCCAATTGTTTTCGGACTTGGCACACACATAGACTAGTTACACCATCGAATACAAACACATTGATGAAGAGTAATGTTGTCGACTAACAAAGTAACTTCTTATTTACCTTTAGTCAAGTCTATTCACTTCACATTATGAAGAGGCAACGAAAAATCACTAATTGACCACCTAACATTGGGATTCCTTAGTAAAGAAACAAATGATATTCGATGCATAGGTTAAAATCTTAAACAATTTTCTCCCCTTAAAGATTTGAATTTTATTTATCAAGTTCAGCCGGCCACGCCCGATCAACTTATCAAGAGTGGACAAATGTATCTCTATAGAGCCCTTTTTACTCGCTTACGAATATGCTCTTTTTTCCTTCACATTAAAAACAAAAAAAATATTGCAGGTTTAATTTTTGCAAAGAAGGTATAATATGTTGACTTTGCGACTGTTGTGGCGAGCGCAGTAGTCAACTTTGACCAAGATCCGCCTCTTCAAACAGCACGAGACATTTGGAAGGTGTAGACTGTGACGTCAAATGATGTCGTATGTTGCATATATGTATATTTCCATAACGAAGCCTTAAATGGGAACGATAAATTTACCATCTATCTGCAATCACCCCCTAAACCAAGGTTAGTTTATTTTTTCATTTTTTAAGTTTTTGTTTGGCCATCACAATTTGTTCGGGCAATTTATGGATCAATGTTCAGACAATCAGAATTTTCTCTTTGCCCTGGCGTTGCTTGAAGAGCTCGCAGTGATGAGCGGCTCGCTACGATTTGCATATAGCAGTTACTTCTGTTTGCATGATTTTATAATTTTCTAACAATTTTTCGTTGAGAATTGATTCGCCGTGATTTAATTTGACTAATATTAGTTTAAACAGTTGACGCCGAGAGTGATTGGAATTCGCAATAGGTTTTCAAAATCATCCGACCTGTAGGTGTTGTATTTTGTATGATGTGCTGGGTTGTGGTTAAAGCTTGTGCTGTTGTTTTTGATGCCGCCGTTGTTGACTCTGCAGTTGATCTGTTACCAGAGGGTAGATGGCTTTGAGTAGCTGCATGATCAAGGTGTGGCATGCGACGCACTCCCATTGTACCTAAGGTTGTTTTAATTCATCAAAAGAACGAGTTAAATTGCATTAATACTTACATGTAAGTTACAATACTGAAAGTTTGTTATGCGTCGTCTAATTTCAAGGAATAATATTAATTGGGGTTCATGTCTTTATCGTCGAAATTCCAACAATTACATATGGGTAGAATTTATTTTGCCGGTCCCCGGAAGTTTACGCAATGCGCATGTCACGCGACCCACATCTTGGTTGCTATGCAAAAGTAAACATTGCGACGCCATTTTGTTTCGGGGACTGATCGGAAGAATAGCAATATTAAATTACCGTACCTTACATCTGGAAATCATCCAAACTGTTATTTAGGGCACTAGTGATGTCGGTTAAAGGTTGAGTTTTTTTGAATTTTTGGAGGATTGGGTACTGGATTTGACACAGTTTTGGTTTCAGTAACAAATGCTGATTTGGAGGATTCCGGGTTGTAGACTTCTTTAATAATACTGCAGAAAGCTAGGAACGGGTCTGTGGAATCTTTGAGGAATACTTTTCTGACACAGTACTGGGCAAAATAGCTGTCGTACAGTACTTTCTGTGTTCCGTGTGTGGGCAATGATTTCTTCAGTGCCCTCCACGTTGATTCTATTGTATTGATGTGTCACCTGAGCTTGGGTCCACGAAATTCACGCTGTAATTCACAGTTAAATGTTGGAATCCTTCTTCGCTGAGGGAGCTGTAGGCTTTCCAACAGTCACTTATGATAGTGGTCCCAGGCCTGATATGTTTTTTAATAATTGTGACAAGTATCTGCAGTCCTGTCTGCTACGCTGACAACCCCCCCCCCATTTTTGGAGTCCCTCTCGATTCCCCCAAACACCCACACCCCGTCCACACCTCTTCCCCTATGGTATTTTCTCTTTCCAAATTTTAATCGCCGAAATATGGCTGAAATATTGTCGACTCGGCGTTAAACAATAATAATCAATCAACTTTCCAAATTTTGATTCGTCAATATTTCCTGACCTCCGATGATGTTACTGCCGTATTTCTCTAAATAAACTTCACACACTTCTCGTCCAAAATTATACCAATCCGTTATAGTTTTCTGAGAAATTTCCAATTCATGAATGACGAAATCGTTTGCACATTTATTAACCCAGAAATAAGTGATAGATATTATTTTTTCCAATGTCAAATTGTGATTTTCAAACCATGAAGATTTCCTAATAGATAGCTTTTTGTTGCATTTCTTGTTGCTACATCTCCAAACGTGGCCACCGCTATAAGAAACAAATACTCCAAAACCACAAGATTTGCAAATACTGGCACGAAGATTTAAAATGAGATCTACTTGAATCAACCAATTAATAATACTTTACACAGAATCGCATATTTTTACAAGCTTAAGATCTTTAAATTTCATCGGCATATTTGTTTACATTGAGCACATTTTGGACTGTCAAAAGTCGAAAATACCTGCTGTGCGCAGAAGCCGCGAAATTGCCAACGGATGATATTTTTCAACAAATCGAAAAAGTAAGTAAATATTGATTGTATTAAAAAACCAGGTTAAAAACTATCGTTTAAAACGAAGTTTTAACTGAAAAAAGTCAAAGAATTCAAATTTTGGGCCAGAAAGGCGTAAAAACGCCTTTTTATCAAATTTAGCAATCGCTCACGCGATTGCTTATAATAAAGAGAAAGCCTTCGGTGTATCATGTTTTGGCCCGTTTTTTGTGGGGACCGGCAAAGTAAATTCGTTGCTTACATATATATAGAATTAAGCAGAAATGGTATTGCCAAGAAAGCAAAGATAAAAAAGGGTTCTTATTTTGCATGTACATTTAGGAACTTACTTTCCATCACGGAAGCGAGGTATTCCTTGTATTGTTGACAACTGAAGTCTACACGCTTTATCATTCTTCCAACTGTGTTTATGCAAAAAAGAGATCTTTTAAATTAAAAAAAAAAAAACACTCAAAAAGGTGTACTTAAATTGCAATCTGATTTTGAAGTTTAATAATTTAATATAAACTTTACTATTTGGAATCCATCTCATTCCACCAACAAAAGCTTCCAAATTGTCAGAAGGAAATCCTGTTGCATGAATGTAAAAGAATAATGCATAACACATGATTTTTTTCTCCATATATCAAGTTTTATGTACGAATTTGGAACCACAGGATGAAAAGCCAGGTTTCCCAAATTTGGAAACCCGATGGAAACATATGGGAATCGTGACATCAGTAGTTTCCATATAGTTTCCATTTTATGGAAACCACATAGTGGTTTCCACGTAGATTCCCGATATGGAAACAATCAACCTGTGGTTTCCCGTAAGTTTCCCAAAATGGGAAACCGTGGAAACATGCAGTAGTGGTTTCCACGTAGATTCATAATATGGAAACAATCAATCTGTGGTTTCCCGTAAGTTTCCCAATATGGGAAACCGCGGAAACTTGCAGTAGTGGTTTCCACGTAGATTCCCGATATGGAAGCAATCAACCTGTAGTTTCCCACATGTTTCCCAGATATGGAAAACACGTATGCCGTGGTTTACACCTATTTTCCCGATAATAGACATTTTGGAAACGTGTATCAAAATAATAATTTTAAAAACTGTTTGTGTAATTCTGTGTAATAAAATTGAACATTCTGTGACCGTAAACCCAAATTAAATGATTTTTAACATTTTAGTCTCGGTAAAACTCATTAAGACACGTGGATTGGAATTAATAGAGAAGATTTAATACAACATTATTTTTGAAAAATCAGTGTAAACTGGTCAGATAAAATTCAATCATTGCGCTGACCCTTGTAATCGCGGGCACCTGTTCTCACGTGCCACAGGTGGAGACACGTGTCGCGAAGACACCTGCGACTGTATATTTCTTGTATATTCTATGTTATTTGAGAGGATTTTCTACCTAAGGGAAACAATAGGCTGTGGTCAAGCATGTACATACACCTAGTCTCCGCAAACTCAGTTTAAATCTAGGTGATAATTGTTGGCCATTGATTTGATTTAAAAAAAAAAAAATAATAAATTATCAATAAGATCACAAAATATTGATAAAATCAGCTACATTAATTTTAAGATGTTCAATGAGAGAAGAAAAAAAAAGAATTGTATTTCAATTTTTCATTACTGATTAAAAAAGAAAATTTCCTAACCGTTTAAAAATCATATATACTTTTCTATAGGTCTAGAATAAATCTAAATTCTCGTTATGTGTTAAATCATAATTCTTTTTCAAACAAATTTGTAAGTGCATAGATAAATGAAATAAAATTTCTTAATCGGTAAATAACGAATCGTCCTTGTTTAACGTTTGACATCAATGTAAACTTTGAATATTGAATACATAGAAAGAATTATTAATTATCAACTTTAATGTGTTGCCTTTAAGACATTGATAAGATAAAACAGCAGAATAATATTCGTATAAAAAATTAATGCGTGTTAACTAAATAACTTACATTTTTTATATCTGTACACAAACCCTGATGTAGTAAATGTCTTCATTTTTTGCATGAAATTACAATAATGTTGGTCTTAAATGCATACATGCACGTATATTTAATTTAGCCATTTTGTACACAAAGACCAATGCTGGCTCTAAATAAAGAAAACTCTATGATATTTATTTAAATGATTTTCTTTTCTTTAAGAATAACGTCTTCTGAAGAACTGCATGCTAAGGCAATTCATTGAAGAAGAAAAAAAAACAATAATTTATTAATTGTTTTACATGTAGATGCTTACCGAAAATATTCCTTTTAAATCGTGCATTGTGTTAAGCAGAAGGTTACCCCTACAAATTTAAGCCCCCCTCCCTTCTTCAAAAAATGGAGAGAAAATAGTTTCTTTCGATATATAGGTATTATATACTGATGTGGTGATTGTCAATACTACTACATGTACAAACATTTCTTTATGTACGCCGTCCATTTCTTGATTTTTATACGCCGACATGTAACATTACTTATTTAAAAAAAAAAACAAAACAAAAAAAAAAAAAAAACCTGCACTTAATACTGTCTACTCAAACTACAGGCCTGTATGAAAGTAATTTCAATTTGGGGCAAAACTTTACTAGAAAGTTCTTAACTAGCAAACCTTACCAGAAATTACAGGAAAAAAGTTATATATGAAAGATACAGGACGGTACTGGCTAAACGGCTAAATTAAGCCACATATATATACATGTTTATACAGCCCTGCACATCAACGAGTATACACCGGGCATTACATTTTCCAACAAATCAGATGATCAAATATTGACAAATTGTTACCAGTCACAACTAAAATTCTGAATGCAATGGACATAATTGTAGGTTACCTACAATAATTCTGGGCTTATTTTTATCATGTGTTTCAGGTCTTTAGCAACAGTTTCAAAATGGGGGGGGGGGGGGAACTTCCAAAAAAAATCTGACAAGCCAAAAAAAAATCATTTAATTTCACCCCCTGCCCCCCCCCCCTCCTCGCATTCTACGGGCGGTGTTTTTCAAATTAAAATACTGCACGTTTTCCCTACCTTTGCTTAGATATTGGTTCGTTTTTTATTCACCTTTTGTTTACTCTCCTTTTTTATAAATCAATTTTCAAATTAAATGTGAAAAATTCTGATACATTAAAACGGTGTGAGAAATTTTATAACTAAAGGCAAAGATGTTTCAAGTAAAATATAGCAAATTGGAAAAAGTCCAGCAATTTGTCCACTGATTCTTATTGATAACTGAGTGAGGCTCAAAATCGAAACCAAAAAAAAAGGAAGGGGTTCAATAAAGTATCTAAAGCCGAACAAGAGAAAAAAATCAAATTTTTATTATTCTTGAACCGTCCTTGCTGGTAATTAAATTATTTTGTCTTGATTTTCTTAAGTGTATACTAGTCTAACATACCCTAATTCCTTTTACTAAACAGCAATTTTTGACGCCGAACTTTTCCATCATCACTAAAAATAAAATACTGTTCTGTATACATGTCATGTAGTTCATTTGCATGCCCATCGAAATTTACGACAGACTTCAAAGGACAACAACATTCTTGTCACAAAATAATAAACAGCTGATAAACAGTCATCATATGTTTATTTTGAGGGTCGCAACAGGAAATAAGTTTTGTTTCCTATACTGCAAAAAATATGATTAGGGACGTATGGCACGTCCACAATGCAACCCCCCCCCCCCCAATTTTCTACGGTACTCAATGCAACCCCCCCCCCCCCCCCCCCAATTTTCTACGGTACTCAACAATTATTCATTTTCTGACGGTAGTTCCTTCAAGGGTTCCTGTTGAAACTTCCAATTTTAATATAAAACATGTATACATGTATAAAGGTTTAACATCTTCCGTTGTGACATTATACATTAATCAGAATAATGAATAATTTAATGAAAAAGTAGTGTTGGAGGGGAGAGGGCAAGCGGACATTTTCTGTTTGGATGGGCACTACGTTCCAAGCCCACGCCCCACCCCCAAGTCATACAATTTGAGGGGTCACACCAGACACATAAACTTTCTCTGGTCACCCTCAGATAAACGCTTCGTTTTCTATAGTATACTAATTATCGGCAAATTTATTGAGGAGCACCCCCTTTCTATGAACAGAGAAGAACTTAAGGAAAAGAACTCATAATCACCGTCACAGGGAAATTATATTATATATAAAAACTTATTAAAGTAAATAGGTTCTGTTTCCCATAATGCATCGCTCTGCAGAGGCTTTATTCATTGGTCAATTTTCACGAGGCGCCATTTTTGGAGTTGAGCAAGACGGAGAAGAACTCGGGTGTAAGGTGCAAATGTGAAAAGTTAATGATGTTTTCGCCACCCAGTGTCTTTAAAACTGTGAAAAATGCAATGATCAACAACCAAGGATTAGTGTACGTATATTTTTATATACTTTTTTTTTTACGGTAAATAATAGTAATAATGGGCAGAACAAATCTTTCCCATCGAAGACCACATTCGTTTTGACGCCATTTTGAAATGTTTGATATCTAAGTTTTAAATATTTTGGTTTACACATTGCAAAAACGAAAAGAGAAACTTGAATTATACAGTATTTAGTGTTTTACGATCAAAGATGCATAGATAGTAGACTTTGTATAGCTAGACCCTATGGCACCACATTTGTCTTTTTCCATGCTGTACGTTTTGCATTTTAGATTATTTTTTTTTAGTGAAAATGAATGCTTACTATAATAGTTCTCTCTCTATGTATATAAATGAAAAATGTATGATTTTTTTTTCGTTGTTAAATCGGATAATAATGTTTGTACCGAATATGGTTTCCTTGTTAATACGGACAAAACGTATGTCCGGTTTGAATACATGTGTTCTCAGATCGTCAACTTCATGAACTTGTTAGACTTTTGGAACTTTTTATGATGTAACGACAAGGTATAAATGAATTATTTCTGCTACTAAATTACGATTAAGTCATTAATATTTAAACAAAAGGTGTCCGCAATCTCAAATTATCAGATTATTCACGAAGGACATCATCAATGGAAATTTAAAAGACAGCTGAAAGAGAGAGTTCTGACTATTGTAATCCGACACAGATAAAACGCCTTTATGTGGCAGATATAATTACAAATTGTGAAGAATCATAAGAACAATTTAAATAGATTGTCTGTAACTAGAGTACATATACATCTTAAAAAGCCATAGCACAACCCTTATTGATATGCATAGTGATGATTTGTATAGGGAAAATGTATTGGTTTTAAAGTGCACTGTCTTTAATAATATAACAACTGTTTAACAAACAAGTGATAGATTGTAAATTGAAACAGTTTACTGTTCAAAAGACAAAATTTTTCATGCGTGACCTGCTGAGAGATTTACTGAAAATGTTAAAAATAATAGCCTACATGATGTACAAATATTGATAATTTTTTTTAGTATTTCAAGTAATGCAAATGAATCGTCTAAATTACAATCATCAATTATTGATGGCGGTCGCAACATCGTAGAAGCATAATGATAAAAATAAGTGAATCCGCATTTGTTTGAAATTTTTGTTTGTTTATTTTTTTTTCCTCCCTGGTAGTTGTTGAAGTCTAGGCCATTATTAAAAATACTTTTGTTTGATGTACTCCGACCCACATTTTGCAAAATGAGTAGGTAAGTAGGTAGATGATTTTGGCAGTATCTAACAAATTGATTTTTGTCATACAAAAACACAGAATTAGAAATTTTGATGTTTCATTATGTACACTGGACAGCTAGACAGATTTAATATTTATTTCTCCATAAAACAAGTGTCTTGGAGAAATTATGAACCTCAACTTTATAATGAAACAAAATTTATTTCAATGAAACCAAAGAAAAAAAAATTGAAATAAAATTTCAATACTTAAAAAAATGATTGGGTAGGGGTGATTTTGATGGGTTATTCGGAGTACATCAAACAAATCATTTTTAGCATACTGAGCCAAAGGCTCAAGTGAACTTTTCTGATCAAAATTTGTCTGTCGCCGTTGTTTTCGTAATTTTTTCACATTTCAATCTTCTCAAGAACCACTGGGCCAATTTCAACCAAACTTGCTATAAAATATCCTTGGATAAAGGGGATTCAAGTTTGTTCAAATAAAGGGCCATATCTTCTTCTAAAGGGAAATAATTACAAATAAATGAAAAATTTATGGCATCATTTAAAAATCTTCTTTTCTGGAACCACATGGCAATGAAAGATTCCAACTTATTTGGAAGCATCCTCAGGTAGTGTAAATTCAAATTTGTTTAAATCATGACCCCCAGTGTAGAACGGGGCCATAATGGATGATCAATTTTACATAGGAATACATAGGAAAAAATCTTTTAAATCTTCTTCACTAGAACCTCTGTATCAGGAAAGATGACACTTATATTGAAACATCCTCAACTAGTATAAATTCAAGTGTGTTCAAATCATGACCTCCTGGGTAGGATGGGGCCACAATGAACGATCAAAGTACATAGGAAAAATCTTAGAAATTCTTCTTTTCAAGAACAACATCATATTTATATACACGGCCGATGAAGTAATGTAGATATTATTTAAATCATGACCCCCCCCCCCCCCAGGAGAATAGAGGGGCCATAACAGGGGATCATAGTTATACAAAGGCATAAAAAGGATTTTCTTCTTAAGAACAGCAATGCTAATATGTGTCATATTAATTCAAAAGCATCCTTAGAAAGTGTAGAATTCCCCCCCCCCCCTCCAAACCACTTTTATATTTAAACTTTTCAATACTGAACTGATTTATATTTTTTCCTACCCAAAGTGCTTAGGTGAGCAATGTGGCCCCTGGGACACTTGTTTAATGTTGGTCTCATAGGTGAAATCAGAATGCAGTAGTAACTGTACATAATAAATTCTTTCAGAGAGAAGAAAACTGACATTAAAGGAGAACCAGTAAGATGTATGATGAATCAAGATGTGATCGTGTGGTAAGTGGTAATTAATTCAATCATAAATAGGCATGTATAACAATTGCATGAAAAGAAAAGAACTTGAGTTTAATTGGAATGTTGAAATACCAATTGCAAACTACAAGAGGTTATGTAAAATTATGGCTTGGAGTCTTCTTTTTCACTCCTCTATAAAATTTTCTGTCTGGATAATATCTCGCATAATATACACCATGCAGTGAGGAATTTAGTTCATTCGAGCTAAAAACTCATGTGAACTTTTTTAATCACCTTTTGTTTTGTGTTTTGTCCATCAAACTGTCTATCCATCTGTGAGCTTTTCACATCTGTAACTTCTTCCCAAGAACCACTAATTTTAACCAAGGTTGACACAAAGTAAGGATATTCTAAATTGTACAGAGGAAGCCCCCCTCCCCCCCCCCCCCCCTTCACCCCAAGGGGAAATGATCAACTCTCTTAAATATTGTTGATATGATCATTGTTGAGCAACTTATAATTTTGTAACCTGTAGACTTCATCTTAAGAATAATGAATATTTGTTTAAGAGTCCTTTTGCCATGGTTCAAAGTTCAATTCAATCATTGAAAATATTTTGAGATATTTGAGGATTCAAGATATCAGGAGTAATTAAAATGCTTAAAGAATAATTTCAAATTACTTCAACATACATGTATCTATGGTATTCGAGATGTCTGTGTTCGAGATGCCAAAGTTCAACTGTATGGCTATGATAAAGTAGTAAATATTATAACTGTATAACTTACTAAAACTTTTTAACATTGAAACATGTTAAATGAAACAATACAAGAATGAAAAATAAGGACATGCACATGCATTTACTGATTTCTGGCTGGTCAGTATTTTAATGACTGTAATTTCTAAAATATTCAGTGAAACACATTGAAGCTTTAAATGTAGGTATATGTTAACTAAATATACTATAAGGTAATATTTATAAATGGGAAGTCTTGAACAAACATTACAACATGCATGTATGTAAATTGGGGCTAAAATTGGTTAATGGCTATCGCCTTAATTTTCAGTGACATAAAACAAGATTTAGAATGCAGGTAAATAGTACTAGTATGTGTCTGTACATATGATATAGCATATAGAACTTGTACTGAATGTTGATTAACTAAATCTTGAATGGCTGTTATGTTGGTCGTCTTTGATGAAATTTAGATTATTTTTATGTAAACTGAGTGTACATGCAATTTGAAATTATTCATAAGGTATTAAACATGATTAAAGCATGTGTATGCAATGCAACATATGATGAATTCATATTGACTTATATGGATATAACTTTACATATATATGCATTGATTTTTTAGGGTCCTGTTCTGTGGATGCCATGAGATGATCTGTCTGTTCATCTGATATCACTTGTCCTTAGTATATTTTCTCTCCTCATAGCCCAATCTCACTCAAATTTAACTCATAGAGTGTCTGTGGATGGAGGGTAAAAAGTGACCTTGGACCAATTATCTAGGTCAAAGGTCAGTATCAAAATACACTGTATATCTTTATCTAAAGTCCTTGTCCAGAGCATAATTTTTCTCCCTTGGTATGATCTGGATTGTGTGCCATGGGATGAAGGGTGTGTAGTGATCTTTAACCAATTTTCTAGGTCTAATGTTAATTAATAAGAAAAAAAGATTTGTAATATCCTTGTCCAGAGCACATTTCTCTCCACTCAACTAAAAGCAGTGTTCTACATGCATGAGATGGTCATATTCTCAATCATACCTGTTTTAATATTAATCTGGCTTAAAACCTTACTATGTAATGTTCATTATTCAGATTTCATTAAATTTAAAGACTGAAACTAATCACTGATATTGGTACATTAAAGTACATTGAGTGATCATGTCAGATTTCTAAATAATATTCAAGCATACAATTCTTACATCAAATAATAATTTTGTATGAAAATATATTGCAGATCGCAGATGATGTGAAGAAAATAAGGAAGCTGATGTTGAAAGAAGTATAGAGTATTTAATGAAGTTTATGAATGGACTTATATAATTAGATGTGAAAGACTACTTCATTGTTTACCAAGATATATGATTTTATTTATTTTGATATCATTTTCAAATAATGTTTTTGCACATCAAATGAATTATTAAACATACGAGTTGATAATGCTTTTTCCTTTTTATACATTTTCTTGATAGATTTTGAAAAGAAAACACAGTTTACCAAGGAAATTAATAATATATATTTTGATTTAAACCTGCTGTTCTCTTTTCATATTCTAGACAAGAAAGATTTACCATGGAAAATACAGGGATCCTTGAGCTTCCAGTTGCTTGTCAATCATTTTTCGTAATTGAAATGCTCCACCTACCCTGTAGTTTCCATGGTATGGAAACTATTACACCGCAATTACACATTGCTTCCTGTCTCAGATAAATAAGGGAATCTTGAAGTGTTCCTGTAATTTCCTTTTATGAGACACCAGATTATTCCACCAAGTTTCCATCACACGGAAACCGCTACGCTCCGATTCCATGTAGTTTCCTGAGTCATGGAAACTTGGGGAATCACGAGGTTTCCTCTAGTTTCCGTTCATGGGAAATCTGAGGATTCCATCAAGTTTCCATTCCATGGAAACCACTACGCTCCGATTCCACATAGTTTCCTAATTATGGAAACCAGTGGAATCTTCAGGTTTCCCATTATGGGAAACTACATGGAGGCTCGGGAAACTTCAGGTTTCCTGAGGTTTCCGTGGTTCGGGATACCTAATGGAATCGGAGCGTAGTAGTTTCCGTGCCCACGGAAACTTGACGGAATAACCTGGCATCCGCTGCGGAAACCACTAGGAAACATGATGTAATCTTCAGGTTTCCATGTGGTTTCCATATAGTTTCCCATGACGGGAAACTGCTTTTTTCACCCAGTGAACGTATCACAATGAAAGGTCTTTGGGCGTTAAATGTCATTTGTTTATTATGAGTCGCCCCCGTACGTGGCTCAGTGGTTCACTGAAACTTAAGTTAGTCACCATGACCTTAAACAATAATCAGTTTGATTGTCTTCCAGATGACGGCGTATTTAGTCATATTGACAATATGCTGAGCTCATTTTGAGGAATAGAGAAAATTCACACTGAAGAACTGGATAGTCAGTAAATGATTACTTGATGGTCACCCTGAGTAGACTAGTGTGTTTATTTTGACTGTATTAATTGTCATAATTATGATAGATTCCGATACTCAGTGTGACTATCATTTCATGTCAAAATGACCCTCCATTAGTTACATTTCTAGGCACTTTGATGACAGGCATGTAGCGGGGGGAGGGGATTTACCCCCCTTTTTTTTCTCAGACTTTTTTTACTATTTGAAATGTTAATTGAAAGGCCGGTTGCCCCCCCCCCCCCTCCACTTTTTGTTGTAGAATAATCAAAAAGGGGTTTTGTAGTAGTGTATGAATAAAATTTGGTACTGAAAGAAGTTGGAACATGTTCTTGATATGTGTCTTCTGCTTTGATTGTCAATTATACGTAAGCTGATAGTCATACTGTGAGTTGAAGAAAAAAGAAATACATGTTTAGTAAGCTCTGGATTTTGGGCTAAGTTTGCATATTAAATCGAGTCTGCAAAAATCTATTTGAACACAACCACCCGTACCCCCTCCCAATCATAACAATGTAAAATAAAATAATTGAAGGAAAATTACCGATCTCTTTG
This sequence comes from Saccostrea echinata, assembly GCF_033153115.1. NCBI lineage: Eukaryota > Metazoa > Mollusca > Bivalvia > Ostreida > Ostreidae > Saccostrea > Saccostrea echinata. The sequence goes on from NW_026889774.1 coordinate 7,019,863, forward strand.
ATAATTACAAAACCAATTCTCTGTTGAACATTTTTCTGAATAACTTTGTTTTCACATCATTTGTCTAATACAGGGAAACAACAAAATATTACTTACCGTCACGTCGTTTATGTTCTTTGGAGGAAAATGGCGACTGACGCTATTGTTTCTCCCCGCCAAACAATTGAATCGAAATGACCACGCATACAGTCAAAGTTAACTATAGCTTAAAAGTGTTGAGCAAATAGATAGTCAAAATATGTTTTGACTACCTGAGCAAAGGAAAATGACTTCAAATTTGGTCAAAGTAACTAATTTATGTTTTCAGTGTTAGAGCGTTTGCTCTAGAGTCGCGTTGTAGGGAGTTGATCCTTACGTTGCAGGTTCGAATCCCACTGAGGGACCTTCGGATGAGACCGTATAAACCGTCTGTGACGCAGTCGTGATGGCACGAAAAAGATCCCTCACTGCTCAATGGCCCTGAGTGCCGAGTATAGGTCCAAAATTTGCAGCCCTCCGTCAAAAGATTTATTGTGCATCTTCTTTGCTAAACTTATATAAACATCTGGCTTGAGCTTTTCTTAACTTAGATTTTATTAACTAAAGAAATATTCGTAAGTTCATATTTAAGTTATGATTAATTAATTTGATAATTAGTTTGTTGTTCTTAAGATAAGGATATACCGTAAGCTATGACACTGGATCTTTTTATTAAAAACCCTAAATTTCTTTTAATAACAATTATGTTGAAAACTATGTCAGTTTTTTGAATTGGAAAAAGATGCATGGGATTATGATTACATGTAGTAATTGGATGATATTCAAGTGCTTCATTGTTTATTCTGTGTTGCAAACATTGACTTTCCCCTTATATTTAAGCAGCAGCTCATGTTCAGGGACTGGTAAAGAAAGCAAAGGTAAGAGAAACTTGAACATTTTAGCACACCTTAGCTATAAGCTCTTGAGCTTTTCTGATCACCTGTTCACCTGTGGCCATTGGTATGTCTATCCCTCAGTAAAATCTATATGTCTACTGTTTAAGACCCGCTAGGCCAATTTCAACCAACCTTATCACCAACCATGGGTAACTGAATCAGATAAATGTAGATGATGGGCCACATCTCTAAAAGAGAAATAATCGAGGAATGCATTTTATAACTGTCCCAATTATAATGTGTAGCCTTTGTTTGGACAGTTTACCTGTCATAAACCTTGAAGCAGTTAATATGCATGTGTAAACTTCCATCCATGGTTATTATACAAGCATAACCTTGTTAGCTATTAAATTCATTTCTTATAATTTTACATCATTTATATCCAAATTAATTCATTGTAAAAAATTCATTTATATCCAAATTAATTCATTGTAAAAAATTAAATGAAATGTAAAATAAAAAGAAGACAATTTTCCTTGAAAATTCCTCAAATGATACAAAATTTATCTATAATGTCAACACAGGTTATAAGATATTCACTGACTTTTCTATCCAATCAACCAGAATAAAATTATAAATGAAGTAAATGAAAATGAGCGGCCACAAAACTCACCTAAGTCATTAGGAACCTGTTGTTCTTCAGTAGAGGATGCTTCCACATAAATAATACTAATATTCTTGAGAAGAAAATCTTTAAAGAGTTTTCCTATTTATTCCTATGTAAAACTTTGATCGCCTAATATGGATCCACCCTACCCCCGGGGGTCATGATTCGAAAAAAAGAACTTGAATACACTACCCAACGATACCTTCAAATAAAAATTGAACTAATCATGGCTTTGTTGTTCTTCACAAGAAGATTTTTCCTACATATATCTATGTATAACTTTGATTGCCCCCTCTTGGAGGGGTGTAATTATTTGAACAAACTCTAATCAACACTACCTGAGAATGCTTCCATGTTTCATCTTATCTGGCCCAGCTGTTTTTGAGAAGAATTTTAAATAATCCCATTAACTTTTCACTAATATTTGTCTCCCCTTGCAAAAGGGCGTGGCCCTTCATTTGAAAAAAAACTAAAGTTTCCTGTACCCAAGGATGCTTTTTGGCAAGTTTGGTTTAAATTGTTTCAGTGCATGGTTCTGGAGAAGACGTCAAAATGTGAAACATTTAAAGACAGACGGGCAAAATGTAATCAAACAAGTTTACTTGAGCTTTCATCCCAGGTGAGCTAAAAATCCTTAAAATTTTTCTCAAGAAGTTGGGCCACAGTTTCACAACACATCTTGTTTTTGAATCCGTTGTCAACTTACGATCTACAACCACATAGCCAGAATATAAAATGTGCAGAAAATATGGGAATATCATGTGTATGGGCAAAAAAGGGCCTTAAGACTTCTCAAGAACAGGAGGACCACAACAGAGATTCTTAATAATTAAACCAGATTGGTGTACACATGCGCGGATCTAGAAGGGGGGGGGGGGCAAATAAAACAAGAGGCCCATGGGCCACATCGCTCACCTGAGCACTGTGGCTAGGAAAAAAGCATAAATCAGTTCAGTATTGAAGAACTTTAATGCATAAGTGGTCCCGATCTACCCCTAAAAAGTGACCGAGGGGTGGTATGATTTGAACAAAATTAAATCTACACTAACTAAAGATGCTTATATATTTCTTAGTCTGTGACCTTTTTCCTACAAGTTTGAACTTTCATTACGGTCCCACCCTACCTCCGGAGGTCATGGTTTAAACAAATCTGAATCTACACTATCTGAGGATGCTTCCATATAATCAAGACTAATCATAGCTTTGCTGTTCTTGAGAAGAAGATTTTAAGAAAAAAAATTTTCTTATGTATTCCTATGCATAACTTTAATCAGCAATTGTAGTCTCACCCTATCCCAGGGGGTCAGTTTCTACCTATATATTCCTATGTAAATCCTCCATTGTGATCCCCAGGGGTCATGATTTGAACAAACTTGAATCTACACCACTTGGGGATGCTTCCATATAAATATGACCAATCATGGCTTTGCTGTTCTTGAGAAGATTTTTCCCAAATATTTCTAAGTAAAACTTTGATCGTCCATTGTGGCCCCTCCCTACCCCCAGGGGTCATGATTTGAACAATTTAGAATTTACACTACCTGAGGATGATTCTACATGAGTTTCATCTTTCCTGGCCAAGTGGTTCTTGAGAAGAAGACTTTACCTATACATTCCTCCGTAAAACTTTGATCGTCCATTGTGGCTCCACCCAACCCCGGGGGTCATGTTTGAACAAACCTGAATATACACCACTCAAGGATGCTCCATATAAATATGACCAATCATGGCTTTGCTGTTCTTGAGAAGAAGATTTTTAAAGATTTTTCCTATATATTCCTTTGTAAAACTTTGATCGTCCATTGTTGCCCCATCCTACCTCCGGGGGTCATGATTTGAACAATTTAGAATTTACACTACATGAGGATGATTCCACATGAGTTTCATCTTTCCTGGCCCAGTGGTTCTTGAGAAGAAGACTTTACCTATATATTCCTCCGTAAAACTTTGATCGTCCATTTTGGCCCCACCCTACCCCGGGGGTCATGTTTGAACAAATCTTTGCAAAAGATTTTACTTACAATGTATATATTCCTCTGTAAAACTTTGATCGTCCATTGTGGCCCCACCCTAACCCCGGGGGGTCATGATTTGATCAAACCTGAATCTACACCACTTGAGGATGCTTCCATATAAATATGACCAATCATGGCTTTGCTGTTCTTGAGAAGATTTTGAAAGATTTTTCCTATGTATTCCTTTGTAAAACTTTGATCGTCCATTGTGGCCCCATCCTATCCCCGGGGGTCATGATTTGAACAAATTTGAATATACACTACATGAGGATGATTCTACTTGAGTTTCATCTATCCTGGCCCTATGGTTCTTTAGAAGATTTTTAAAAGATGCCATTAATTTTTCACTAATTTGTAATTATCTCCCCATGGAAGACGGCGTGGCCCTTCATTAGAACAAATTTGAATCCCTTTTACCCAAGGATACTCTATTCCAAGTTTGGTTGAAATTGGCTCAGTAGTTCTGGAGAAGATGAAATTGTGAAAAGTTTACCACGACGACAACAGACATGTCACAATTTTGTTTAATTTGACTATGTTGGTTATGGTGTACCATAGGTTCATTCTCATCGTATAGTCGTTACGGATAGCTGGTCACGGCTGCCAGACCGGTTTTAACAATTTTGTCTACGTGTAAGTTAGTTCTGAGCAGGCCGTAGAAGTGACAAGGTGTGTCCTTCCCAAGTACAAATGTTGTATGACCTGTGTGGTCGCGAGAGAAATAGCTACGTGCTTTGAGCCTGAATGTTTTGTGTGTGTTCGAGAAGTTTTCCTGTGTGGACAGTAGAGTAATTTTGAGAACTTTGGCAGCGGTGAGTTTGAACTGTATATTTTGTTAGCTAGGTTTTTTTTGTTATTTTTTTTTTTTAAAGAAAAAGTTATTATTTCATTACTTTGTTAAGTTCAGTTTTATTTGTACTAGATAATGTACCCGACATATTCAAGTATTCCTTATGAATGCGTTTATTACCGACTATGGAAACCCAGACCTTTAAATAATGTGTTATTATAGGTGACCAGCTGTGTATGTGCGTGTTTACAGTAGCAGGTGAACATTATGGCATACTGAGACATTCGAGGAAATTCTACGTACTAAGGCGTTGAAGGCTAGAGGGACGTGAGGCCTTTGGACAGTGTCGTAACCGTAATTCCACGAGAAACCAACGACTGTGTGTCAATGAACAGTATACGGTAACGTCTTGGGTCAATCTCTGTGGTCTCGACAGTCAGTGTTTCCGATTTTATTTGCACATGGCAATGAAACATTTGTCGGGTCTGATATGACGATATTATAGTCGGTATATTGATACTATCATTATTTTTTTTTTTGTTTATTATTATTTTGTTTTTTTTTATTTGTGCGAGTGTTGTAGATGTGCGTGTTGTGTGTGTGTGGAGGTGTGCAGATATTCTTTGCATTTTTTTTTTTTTTGGAGCACTATAATAAACTTGTTTGCACTTACTCTTTGTTCTTTTTCAAAGATTTGGTTACAGCGAGGGAATATTTCCATGCCATTATCACAAATTGTGACAATTGGGGGCTCGTCCGGGATGGAAATATTTAAGATCACATTATCCTTACGCTGATTTAACTGAACTTTGAAAATGGAGAAAGAGTTAGAGAAATTAGTAGAGATTGGGCAAAAGTTAGGTTTGCAAGGAGATCAGTTGTTAGAATATGTTAGAGAAAAAGAGAGAGCTGAAAGAAAAATTGAAGAAGATAAATTGTTAAGAGAGGAGAGAGGAAAGGAAAGAGAGGCGAAAAGAGAAGAGAAAGAACTTGATTTGCAGATAGTGCAATGTGAGCAAGAGTCTAGGAGAAAAGAAAAAGAGTTGAGCATGGAGATGCAAATGAAAGAATCAAACAATCATTTGGCATTGTTGGAAAAACAAATTCAGTTAGAGAGAGCAAAAGCAGAGGCATTAGCATTAGAAATTAACTCTAAGCATCAAAGTACCCCCATGTCCCCTGATGTGTCTGTTCAAAGTCGTGCTAAGTTGCCCAAACTTCCTCCATTTAATGATCAAAGAGACTGTATTGACGCTTATCTACAAAGATTTGAAAGGTTTGCAGAAAATGCTAAATGGTCTAAGGATACATGGTCAATAAATCTTAGTGCTTTGCTTACAGGTACTGCTCTTGAGGTTTACTCTCGTTTATCTCCTGGCGATGCATTTGATTATGATAAGCTCAAATGTTCGTTGCTTCAGAGGTTTAGATTGTCTGAAGAAGGTTTCCGCGAGAAATTCAGAGGTAGTAAGCCAGAAAAAGGGGAGAATCCCCCTCAATTCTTCGCGCGTTTAGACAATTATCTGAAAAGGTGGATGGAACTCGCGAAATCCCCATCAACGTTTGAAGGCTTAAAAGATCTTATGTTGCGCGAACAATTTATTTCAAGTTGTAGTAAGACTTTAGCTACTTTCTTACGAGAACGTCACCCGAAAGATGTTAAGGAAATGACGCGTTTAGCAGAACAGTTTATTGAAGCGCATGGCACTTCTTCATTTTCTTACGATCGCACAAATTATCGAGTAACGACCGATGATGTGAGGTCAACATCAACAACGGTTCAAAAGAAACCTTTTTCAAGTACAGGTAAGAATGATAGAAAGTGTTATGAGTGTGGTCGAACTGGACACATCGCTAGAGATTGTTTTGACAGGCTTAAGAAAGGAAATCGTACCCACACTTACAAAAGCGCAGCGATGTTAACCTCTGGTTCTTCATCAAGGGCTACTTCCCGATCTACGAAGTCACAGCACCAGAAATTGGATTTTGAGGTAGAGAATCAACTAGGAAACCAATCCCCTGAATCAGGTAAACATGTAGGTTCTTTGTGCATTTTGTCAGATAAACTAAAAGATTGTTGTATACAGAACAATCAAGTAACATTACGCTGTGGACATATGTTACCAGTTATTGGTGGAGCTTGTCGTGTTTGTCATAATATGCCAGTTTCAGATGGGTATGTAGGTAATCATCCTGTGGAGGTTCTGCGAGACAGTGGATGCAGTGGGGTTGTAGTAAAACACAGTCTAGTTTCTCAAGACCAGCTGACAGGGCGGAATGTGGAATGTGTACTCATTGACGGAACTGTCCGGAAAGTTCCTGAGGCGTACATCAACATACATACACCGTTCATATCAGGTAAGGTCAAAGCTCTATGTATGAACAACCCAGTCTATGGTTTAATCATAGGTAATATAGACGGCGCCAGAGATCCATCAGACCCTGATCCAAAATGGGACACTCGCAGAAATAACAACGAAGTTGTGGAAATCGATACACAAGAATTGGTGGTAGGCTCAGCCGTACAGACAAGAAATCAAGTTCAGAAGGAAAAAGGAAAGTACAAAACATTGAAGGTAACTAGTATCACTGACAATTTTACCTCAGTAGATGATATGAGAGTTGCACAAAATGAGGACGCTACACTGGATAAGTATCGGGAATATGCAAGGACTGGTGTTCGGAAGTTCACAGGACAACAGAATGTGTCTTGGTTTGTCATTGAAGATGATCTGTTGTTCCGATATTTTCAGTCTCCGAAGGTGAGTAGCAATAAAATTTTTAGACAGTTTGTTGTTCCCTCACCACACCGCATTACAGTTATGAAACTTGCACATGATTGTGTACTGTCTGGTCACTTGGGAATTAAAAAGACAACGGATAGGGTATTGTCTAACTTTTATTGGCCTGGAGTACAAGGAGATGTAGGAAGATATTGTAGATCCTGCGACGTGTGTCAGCGAACCGTACCAAAAGGTAAGGTCTCCCCAGTTCCACTAGAGTCAATGCCCCTCATTGATACTCCATTTGAGCGAGTTGCTGTAGATTTGATTGGGCCAATTTTTCCAGCAACCGATCGTGGGAATAGGTATGTACTCACTATGGTAGATTACAGTACAAAGTACCCTGAAGCCGTCGCACTGAAAGGCATTGAGACGGAACGTGTTGCTGAGGCAATGTTTGAATTCTTCACTAGACTTGGAATTCCTAAGGAGATTTTATCAGATATGGGAACCCAGTTTACGTCTAACCTTATGAAAGAGGTAGGTCGTCTACTTTCCATTGCACAACTAACAACCACTCCGTACCATCCTGCCTGCAATGGTTTAGTTGAAAAGTTCAATGGAACACTTAAACAAATGCTTAGACGTATGGCTGCTGAAAGACCCAAAGACTGGGACAGGTATATAGAACCTTTATTGTTTGCATACCGCGAAGTTCCTCAAGATAGCATGGGTTTTTCCCCATTTGAATTATTATATGGTCGATCAGTCCGGGGACCGATGACAGTTCTACGAGAGATGTGGACGAAGGAATTAAAAGACCCAGAAGTCAAGAGCACTTATCAATATGTGATCGACTTGAAAGAGCGCTTAGAAGAGACATGTGAATTAGCTAGAAAGTCCTTACAGAAGTCCAGTCAGCGCTATAAGAAATATTACGATCGGAAAACAAGGTCACGTTCATTCAGTGTCCAGGACAAGGTTTTAATCCTCCTTCCAACGGACAAAAATAAGCTACTCATGCAATGGAAGGGTCCATTTACCATCGTTTCCAAATGTGGAATGGCTGACTACAAAGTTGATGTTCAGGGCAAAATCAAGACTTTCCACGCTAACCTTTTGAAGAAGTATGTTGAAAGAGAAACAAATTCACCTGAAGTTCTTAGTTCTTGCTCTGTCATAGAAGAAGAAATACCTCAAGATGGTGAGAATTTAGAAGTCGAGAGTGATTTCCCTCTAGAGATACCGCCTTCCGAAGCCAAGGAAACATTTGAAAACGTGAATGTTGACGCGGATCTGACTGAATCGCAACAAGAGGACGTCAAAAAGATTTTATCAGAATTCAAAGATGTTTTGTCTGATTTACCTAATCTTACTCATTTGGCTCAACATGAGATACATCTGACAACTACGGATCCTATTCGCAACAAGCCGTATCAAATTCCATTTGCATTGCGTGATTCCGTTAGGGACGAAATCAAGAAAATGATTGAGATGGACATTATAGAGCCGTCCGAATCTCCGTACGCCAGCTCTATTGTTGTTGCCAAGAAAGCTGATGGTTCTAAGAGAATATGCATCGACTTTAGAAAGCTAAACAAGGTGACAGTGTTTGATGCCGAACCAATGCCTGATCCCGAGGAAATTTTTGCTAGAATTGGACAAAGTAAGTATTTTACTAAAGTAGACCTTTGCAAAGGATACTGGCAAATTCCTATGAGGGACGATGACAAAGACCTGACATCATTCGTCACTCCTGATGGTTTGTTTAGGTTCAAAGTAATGCCATTCGGTTTATCAAACGCGGCGGCGACATTCAATCGTATGATGCGTGTTCTGTTGAAAGATTTAAAAGATACCGATAGTTTCATTGACGACATCTTAATTCATTCTGAAACTTGGGAAGAACATTTGGTGTCTATTAGGTGTCTATTAGAAAGACTACAGTCGGGGAAACTGAATGCAAAACCTTCTAAATGTTTTATAGGTTTTAGCTCACTTGATTTTTTAGGTCACTCAGTTGGAAATGGTGTAATGCGACCTAATAATGACAAACTTGAAGCAATTAAGAATGCCCTTCGTCCTGAAACCAAGAAACAGGTACGTTCTTTCTTGGGACTGATTGGTTATTACCGTAAGTTTGTTCCCAATTTTGCTGTTGTTGCTTGTCCTTTGACGGATTTGACTAAAAAAGGCACCCCAAATAAAATTGAATGGTGCGATGAACATGAGAGATCTTTTATGAATTTAAAGTCATTACTGTTACATGCCCCAATTCTGAGACTCCCAGACTTTAAAAGAGATTTCTTTCTCAGAACAGATGCTTCCGACTACGGAATAGGTGCTGTTTTATTGCAAATGCATGAGAAAATGTTTCCAGTGGCATATGCCAGTAGAAAGTTGAATGAAAGAGAGAGAAGTTATTCTGTGATTGAGAAAGAGTGCTTAGCTATTGTATGGGCTGTAAGAAAATTTCAGGCATACTTGTACGGTAGGACTTTCCTTTTGCAGACAGATCATCAGCCATTGGTGTATCTGAACAGATCAAAAGTTTCAAATGGTAGGTTAATGCGTTGGGCCATCTTTCTGCAGTCCTATAATTTTGTAGTTCATGCTATCAAAGGTGTTGATAACGTGGGCGCTGATTTTTTGAGTCGTCATGTTTTGTAAATATAGTTGTTTCATGTTTACTCTCAAAATATGATTTCCAATTTTGAAACTTAAAAGGGGAGGTATTGTCACAATTTTGTTTAATTTGACTATGTTGGTTATGGTGTACCATAGGTTCATTCTCATCGTATACTCGTTACGGATAGCTGGTCACGGCTGCCAGACCGGTTTTAACAATTTTGTCTACGTGTAAGTTAGTTCTGAGCAGGCCGTAGAAGTGAGAAGGTGTGTCCTTCCTAAGTACAAATGTTGTATGACCTGTGTGGTCGCGAGAGAAATAGCTACGTGCTTTGGGCCTGAATGTTTTGTGTGTGTTCGAGAAGTTTTCCTGTGTGGACAGTAGAGTAATTTTGAGAACTTTGGCAGCGGTGAGTTTGAATTGTATATTTTGTTAGCTAGGTTTTTTTTGTTATTTTTTTTTTTTAAAGAAAAAGTTATTATTTCATTACTTTGTTAAGTTCAGTTTTATTTGTACTAGATAATGTACCCGACATATTCAAGTATTCCTTATGAATGCGTTTATTACCGACTATGGAAACCCAGACCTTTAAATAATGTGTTATTATAGATGACCAGCTGTGTATGTGCGTGTTTACAGTAGCAGGTGAACATTATGGCATACTGAGACATTCGAGGAAATTCTACGTACTAAGGCGTTGAAGGCTACAGGGACGTGAGGCCTTTGGACAGTGTCGTAACCGTAATTCCACAAGAAACCAACGACTGTGTGTCAATGAACAGTATACGGTAACGTCTTGGGTCAATCTCTGTGGTCTCGACAGTCAGTGTTTCCGATTTTATTAACACATGGCAATGAAACATTTGTCGGGTCTGATATGACGATATTATAGTCGGTATATTGATACTATCATTATTTTTTTTTTTTTTGTTTATTATTATTTTGTTTTGTTTTTTATTTGTGCGAGTGTTGTAGATGTGCGTGTTGTGTGTGTGTGGAGGTGTGCAGATATTCTTTGCATTTTTTTTTTGGAGCACTATAATAAACTTGTTTGCACTTACTCTTTGTTCTTTTTCAAAGATTTGGTTACAGCGAGGGAATATTTCCATGCCATTATCACAAATTGTGACAAGACAACGGACAAATTTTGATTAGAAAAGCTCACTTGAGCCTTCCGCTCAAGTAAGCTAATATTTACTTTGACCCCCCCCCCCCATCCCTTGAAAACGTTGACCCCACCATCACCACCACGAAATAGGTTTTTTACGCGTATAAGAAATGGATTCTACGTTGTTTTTTTTTTGTAGGAATTTTTTTTCGACTGGATCGAAAATCCCCCCCCCCCTCCCCCGGAGAAAAAATCCTGTATCCGCGCCTGGTACAGAAAGGAAAAAATACAATAACATATTGTTTCTTTTTTTCTTAAATCATTCGTCAATTTACGAACTCATATAAAATGTTCATAAAACAGTAAATAATTTGTCCTGGGACAATAATTTGTGTAAAAACGGGATAATCAGTGCATAAGAGTTGAGCTATATATCATCATTATAAAGGGAGAGGCCAAAAAATCAACTCATTGATTATAATAGCACAACAACAACAAAAGTCCCGGAAACTGGCAGAATGACTGTTTGAAAGGAATAACACTGTATGCACCAAATAAGAAACTGAATTATATGCATTGTAAACCTATATTATTATAAACATAGTTTTGTATTGACGGGATGATACCTGGATAGTTAAATTTTATACCTGGCGAGGCGAAGCCAACTCCTCGAACCAAAACGCTTGCCTTCGATTTAACAACCAGTTCGGTTCTTGGGTCCGACAAAACACATGTTGCCCTCGAACCCAGTCAATAAATGTATAATATGAACCAGAGTTGTCTTCCTTTTGACGTGTCATAACTTAAAGTTATTTGTTCTACCATATAGTCAAGGTATATATATGTTTAAAAACCTGAAACGCGTGGAAAATTCCAATATTATTTGATGCGTCTGGTCTCCCCTTAGAAACAATATATATTTGGTGCCAATGCCGCAATGAGTGAGGCCACGCGCCTTTATCATCGCTTTGCTGTTGATCTCGAGATTTTTAAGACATCACCAAACAAGGACGTGTGTAGCAACAATGCCTAGAAATCTAAGATTAAGTAATAATTATTGTAGGAGGGGTGAACTGGAATGTTCCTCCGCGTTGGATGAGACAAATCTGGCAGCTGACACGAGAGATTCTTAATCGTTACCTTGTAAAGACATCTGCTAATAATTCCTCCAGAAGGTTTGATCTATCCCTGAAATTGCGCAGAGCAAGTTCACTTTTTAAGGTATTCCATCCCTAATAGGATCAGATTCAATGAATTTGAATACATAACAGATGTGTATGGGTGGAATACTCAGTATATTTAGACATAATTCCCATTTATTACTATTAGCATGTAAGAATGGAACGTGTCCTAATTTATGACCTTGACCGTTGTTGAAGAGTTATCTCCCTCTTTTTTTAAGTAATAAAAATTAATTTTAAAAAATCTACACGGTAAAAAAAATGTTTTCAGTTCTTTTTCTAATGATTTAATGCACCTTTCAACAACAATATTTATTGATATACTTATTATTTGAATTTTTATTTTTAAAAAATCGATAGTCTCCATAGACTTGCAATTTTTGTTAGTTACTGCTTAGTTAATTACATTTTTGAAATGTTCTCTTGGTAAATCCTTTTCTACTGTAAAATGCTTTTAATTAATATCAGAGTATTATATACGTGATGGGTATTTAAGGATAGAGAATTATGTCCTATTTGGGGTGGAAAACCTTAAGCTTACTAGAGAATTCAGCAATACAAACACAATTTGGAATATGTGTTCTGTATTCGAAAGTTTTATAACTTACAATTCGAATACGTGCTCCAGCTTAAATTTTCGCGCTAGATTTTGAGCCAAGTTTTATAACCATGAATTATTTACAGCAATTTTCTAAATCTCTTTTTTCGAGTCAGAGCTAGTGCCGAAGTCAATATTTAAAATTACGTCTAGCATGGTCAGGTATTGATTGGTTGACCGTAGCCGAAGGCCGAGGTCAACCAATACCTGATTGATTGATTATTTGTTGTTTTAGGTCCCATTCGAGAATTTTTACTCATATAAAAACCTCACCATGTACCAGTGAAGGATTTAAATTTAGACGTGTACTCGGCACTCAGGGCCACTGAGCGGTTCTTTATCGTGCCAACACCTACCGTGACACGGGACCTCGTCTTTTTTGGGTCTCGTCCGAAAGACCCATGACTTTCACTACTAATGCCGGGCGCTTGGCGAAGGAAGTCACTTCCTATGTTTACCAAAAAATTAAATAATGAACCATTTAATAATTAAGGTGTTCAATCCCTTGATACTGGCGTTTGCCATTTACACGTTTACAATGCCTCTTGCTTTAAATACGCGATTTGATTGGTCGATGAAAAGTAGTCACATCTATGCTTGCTCAAAAGGCAAAAATAACCCTCCCGGAACTTCATTTTGAGGTGAAATCACTCTGAAGTTCACTTCAGGAGAGAAAGTCTGGACCAAAGATAGAGCAACAAAATTCCTAATCATTAAAATACGGATGATATAATTCTCAAACCTTTGATTATTCCCCTGAAATAAGACTGAAATACTGCATGATGCAGTACCGATATTTGGAGACAATTAAACCTCTCGTAAGTGTAAGAAAACGTGATGTCTTTACACTTCCATAATTAATTATAAATTATTATAAAATTTTATACCCACCTTTCATGCAGCATAGCCTTCTAGGGGTATTGATGTGTGCAACTATATACTCATAAAGTGTTTGCAAAGCTGAAATATTGTTAAAAACACACAATCTCGAGATTATCATACATTGGTACATAAATGTATGCTTTAACAGTCACAATTAAAATTCTAAACGTATTGTCTGGTTAAATGTACGTAAAATGACGGAGAATACACACCCATCCTTTTGTGGCTTACATTCCACAGTGTTAATAGTGCCTTCGTATCTACAAGGAAAAAATGTTAATCATGATTGAAATTAACTTAAAATTTTAATGAATGTTTACCTGATTAGGTCAGAGGTCTTGTATTAATTTTATATACGTTGGCACTCTGCAGTTCGTTCGAAGGGTATCATCTTCAGCAGATCTACAGTAATTAAAATAACGATGAACTAACCACCATATAAAAGATGTTTTGTGTAGAGTGAATATTGTTTTGTCGCATTTTCTTATGTAGTGTTGCAAATATACAAACCTTGTATACCGTATCCCCAAGCCATATTCATTGCTACTCCTAAAAAAGACAATGCATTAAGTCAATATTTAAACAATAAAATGCTTTCTTTAGTTGTTAGTACGGGAATTAATGTCGCAGCTGTTGCAAACAAAATACATATCCCGCGTAAGCGGGTTATGTGAATTTTTTCTGCAATAGCTGCGACGTTAATTCCAGTCCTAACAAACAAAGAAAGACGTTTTATTGTTTATATTTAAATCTTAATTAAAAAAAACATTCAAAGTAAATTTAATATGTTAAATATTGTATCATAGATGTATATGTCAATGTATGCATAATCGATGGAACAGCCGCTGCTTAAGAAATCAAAGCTGGTGGCTTGCATAGTGTTGTTTTAGGACTGATTAACGGCAATGGTTTTTATGAAAAATAAAGGAAATACTATTCAGTGGATATAAATATACTCGTGTTAAATCTCACTGTTTTTGCTGATTTCATGACAAGATAAGAGAAAGTCCACTTTAAAATTAATTTCTACATATCCAAGTGTATGTGGCCATTTGCCCTATCCAGTGGGCTGATCTTGTGGCCCACGGTTCATCAATTTCACTTTTGTAAATGACTGACTGTTCATTATAGCCAGGCAAAAGTACCGACTGTTTCTACTGATTGATCAACTGTTTGTAGTTTTGAGCACAGGACCGGTAACATACTGTAAGGGCTCAATTCTTATTACAATCATGCCAACCATTCGACTGCTTGATGTCCAGATTTTTAAATATTGCATTAATTTTGATGGTTTTAGCCCCACCCTTTAGGCCCCAGGGGCATTCACAATTTTTATCCCCCTTTGGTAAAGGATGCTTCATGTATATACCAAAACTTGATAATATTCGTTCAGAGATTGATTGATTGATTGATTGTTTGTTGTTTTACGTCCCACTTGAGAAATTTTCACTCATATAGAGACGTCACCATATACCGGTGAAGGGCTTCAAATTTTGACCTTTACTCGGCGCCATTGAGCAGTGAGGGATCTTTATCGTGTCAACGCCTGTCGTGACACTGGACCTCGGTTTTTAAGGTCTCATCCGAAGAACCCGCAACTTTCACTTCAAAGTGACGAGCGCATGGCAAAGGATCAGTTGCTACCCATTTTAATCGACTTAGGTCAGTTGGGGCCGAGATTCGAACTCACGACCTCCCGATCACGAAGCGAGCGCTCTACCGACTGAGCTACCGTGAACGGTGGGGTTCAAGAGAAGAAACTGAAATGCGCAAATGTTAACGCACGCTCTTTTGAAATTTTTACACATGTTCACATAGCAGTTACAATTTTTTTCCGAGACTTTTTGTCATGATCCAATGTAGGCTAGTGAATAAAAGTTGTTTTTCTCGCATGCGTGGGGACAATTCGTGATGCCTCCCTAAAGAGCAAGGTTACAACTGTCGTCTTTCTTCAGATGAGAGTCAAAAAAGTAAAACAAATTTGCAAGCGAGATAACTCTGATGTAAGAAATAATTCTACCGATAGTTTGGACTTACAATATCAACAATATGATGTAATCCTAATCAAATGCTGCCCACAAAATTTTAGACCTTGCCATTGCTAGTGATCTATCCAAAAATTGTAGTACAAGTTACTGTCTGATCATTCGGCGTGATGTCAGTATAATCAGGTATCCGCCAAGAGAAAGTTCAAGTTTTTAATGAATATTTACATGTAGATCGGAATCAGTGAACAATAAATTCAGACGGTGACTTCAAGTTGTCTGGGCTGAGTACAATGAATGAAACGTGTGAAATTTTGAGAATTTTATTCTAAATATCGTACTTGGAAATAGTTCTTTATAAATCATATTTTTGGTCGATTTTGTGAGTTTGTTATTGAATGATCTACAATTTGGATTGTTTAATTCATATATGTTATAAAAATGAATTTGTATGTATTTTAATTTGATATCGATTGTGACTATTAAACTTTTTTCTCAAAAGCTGAGGAGTAACATACATAATTATAGCACTACTGTAGTTGGCTATTTGTTACGATCAACAGTCAAAAGACTTTAAATTGAAGGGATTTCATAAAAATGATTAACAAAATAGCTACAAGTATGTGCCAAAGTGGAGAGGCCAACTGTAGATTCCCTTTTACTTAGCATATATTATACGATTGCACATACCTTAAGCTAATTGTAATGATATTGCAGGAATATCAAAAGTATTTCTCAATGTCAACGAAACTCTATGTGTCCTTAGAATATTCAACTGGTTTTTTTAACAAACTGATAAAAACTATGATCGTACATCTGAACCGTAAACTGCACTGACGCAGTGATATCTTTTAATAACATTAAAGGTAAAG
This sequence comes from Saccostrea echinata, assembly GCF_033153115.1. Taxonomy (NCBI): domain Eukaryota; kingdom Metazoa; phylum Mollusca; class Bivalvia; order Ostreida; family Ostreidae; genus Saccostrea; species Saccostrea echinata. The sequence goes on from NW_026889774.1 coordinate 7,036,167, forward strand.
GTCTTTATATTTGAAATTATTATAGACTGATTTAAATCATCCTCTTTTTTCACCACTATGAATGCATGGTCTTTGTTGCTGTTCGTCCTAAGAAATATTTACAATGGTTAACTACAGTTTACTATAGTAAACGTTAGTAAATATTTTGATTTACTATGAAACTTTACTCAAGAACCTTTTTTTGAGATTTCAAAGCTTAAAATATCTTTGAATCGATGACGGTGATGTAAAATTTAGACATAATGTATGAATGTACAAGTAATAGTTCCATTTAATATAAAAAAAATATGCATGTTTGAATTGGAGGTCATAAAACAATCTGAAATCCATGGTAAAAATTCTTTGATTTACTATCGTAAAACCTTTGGTTCTATAGTCAACTATAATATGTTTTTGTTAGAGCAGTCTTCATCAGTGTAAAGGTAGCGGTGATTCTTATAAATGTCGTATAAATATATAATCAAAGTCATGTCGAAATGCCCCTCTTTAAGATAATGATACCACATGAACAAGAAAGACCATTCAGAGTCCAGACGAGATAAAATAATGATTAAACTTGGGGAAAAAAAATTAGAAGTTCAAAAGTTATTAGAAAGCTTATAGTTTGGGAACAGAATGACATATGTTAGACAAGACATAAAAATACCTCTCTCCCGATCTTCGATCTCTGAGCATAAAGTTATGGTAACTGTTGAATGGCTTAAATTGAGGTCAATTATCAGAATTGTAATATTATATTAAGATATGAATTCAATTTTTAAAAATTCATTTGGGTAATTAAACTGCACGCCGATATATTTATCGTCAGACAATATCATATGCCGGCGCGAATCGTCGTTCATGTTCTCAAGAATTATCAAAAAATTAATCATATCTTAATGTACCATACCTTGCATGTGCCAAGGCTGGAAATGTTTCTCCTTTACTTGGATATTTCTTTCTTCATTTGATTGTGAATTTTGTCTTATTATTTAGCTTTATGAAACGAATTAATAACCAATCTACCAAAGGAAAATGACATGCGACTATTTATGAAGAACGTAAAAAGGCATACCTATACAACAGAGAATTAAAATATTCTTTGGCGACATAATTATCCAATGTCCAGTAAAAGAAAAGGACCAACAGGTAGATAAGAATATTAACAGGTGTATGGCATAATTCCTTTTATACTTCTAAGTCGGTCTTGAACTTCACCTTTCATACAGAGAAATAAGTCCGATGTTCTAATTTGCATTTCCCCCCAAACTGAATTTTATCAAGCAAAAAAGTGCGCGGATAATGTCAGTCATTGTTATATCATTTTCAAGATCAGTATATATTATCACATGTACAAATATTTAATTCATTTCAGGTTACTATATGGAACTTATGTTACTTAATTCTAAAATAAAAACATGTTTTGTTACCACGGAGCATGCTAAACAGCATTGTAACGTCAAAAACATAACGTGAGTTTCTCAGATCAAAAATAATCTCCCTTTACACTTCATACACAGTCTGGCGCCATATACCTACTGTTCTTTAAGGATGGATTCTTCTCATATTTCTTATAATGGCAGAATCTTGATTTTCTGAATACTCAATATTCAGACTGTTTACACTCTTTTAACATCCAAAAACTTTGGTGTCATCAGCCTTGATTTTCAGTCAAGGTCATTTGAAAGTCAGTCCTAAAAATAGTACTTTTACACAGAGAAGTTTTGAAATTTATGCATATGAATAAATTTTGCTGACTGAAAAAATATCTTTCAAAATAAAATTAAAGTTGTTACTTATTTTTGATGACTAATTCATATGAAATGAGCTGGTGAAAAGATAACATGAAATCCTTTATATTCAATAAATATATTTAATCCGAATTTCCTCGATATTTTTTCAAAATTCTCAGTTTTCATGAATTCACATGAAATTTCATCTCAATTTTTACAATTGACCATATAATGTCAAATATTTAGATTTTTGTCTGATGAATATTCAAAGGTTCAAGATTAATTTACAAGGTAAAAAAGATATAGTAATCAGGCAAATTATCGAGAAAAAAAATTAGCCCGAATTTGCTCTATACTTTCTGAAATCTTCATTTTACAGAGTGTTTTAAATGTCTATAAAAAAAGATTTTTAATCCCCAAAAACATATCAATTAGGTGTAATTGTGACATAAATACATTCATTTCTCCCAGTTTTACATTCTATTTTTATGGTATTTTACACTAATGATATTCAAAATATTCATTTCGAATTTCCTCTGTCATTTTATTCTTATGAATGTTATGTTTGACAATTTTATAAAATACATCAATTTTCTAGTGGCAATTATAGAAAAATTATCACATACATTCTTCAGATGCACAGGACTAATTCAAAGCAACTAAACCTTTAATATAACCAGGAATAAATAATAAACCTTCCAAAAAGTTATGAGAAAAATCATACATAAAATTTTCATAGACTAGAAAAGATTTCAATATATTATTTATGACATAAACATGAAATCAATATACATGTATAGTGAACATGCCATTCAAAGCTTAATATATGAATATCAGAGGGACTAATATATATGCCTATACATGTACATGTATATGTAGTTATATACATATGGGTCCCTGGTATTATGTTATTATTGGATATTTTACATTTGTAAACTGAGTTTTGAAAACAACAAGCAAATTCAAAGAATTGTGGTCCCCCGCTTTCGATGTCTTAGTGGATGGGATGCCAATGCCATTATTTATGGCATATTTTAACTGTCTTATTTGTTTGTCCTGTCTTATCAGTGCATCATACAAAAAACATATATTATTGAATTAATAACAGTTATGGCAAAGACTATAGCTTCTCAAAACTACATCAAACTTCAAGATCAAGGTCATGAGGTCAAATATCATAATAAAATCCAAAAGATCTTCTCACAATTGATGCACATGTAAAAAAAATATATCAGAAACCAGAGTACACAATCAGAAAGGTCTTGAAACAGGTAATGCACATGTCAAATGTAAATACCATCTCTTCTCTCAATCAAATGTTATTAGCCATGATAAACTTTCTAAAAATTAGGTCAAACTTCAAGGTCAAGGTCATGGGATTAAAAATCATAGTACATTTGGAAATGCTTGTCACAGGTAATGCACTTGTCAAATATGAATGCCCTATCTTTGCTCCTTCAAAAGTTAGCAAACTGATGAAATGTTTGAAAATTAGGTCAAACTGGAAGGTCAAGGTCACGGGGTCAAATATCATAGCATATTCAGAAACATTTTGACGCAGGTAATGCACTTGTCAAATATGAACACCCTATCATATGTCATTCAAAAGTAATCACCAAATATAAAATTTTTGAAATTTAGGTCAAACATGAAGGTCAAGGTAAAGGGGTCAAAAATTATAGCATGCTTGGAAACACTTTGTCACTACTAATGCACATATTAAATATGAAAGCCCTAACTATTCTAAATCAAAAGTTATAAGCAAAGATAACAATTTTGAAAAGTAGGTCAAACTTCAAGGTAATGGTCATTGGGTCAAAAATCATAGTACATTTGGAAAGGTATTCTTACAGGTAATGTTCATATTTAATATGAAAGCCCTATCTTTTCTCATTTAAATTTAATGACCAATTTAAAGAAATGTCAATTTTCTGAAAAGTAGGTCAAACTTCAAGGTCAAGGTCACGGGGTCAAAAGTCATAGTATAATTTCGAAAGGTCTTGTCACAGGTAATAAACAGGCATAATATGAAAGTCCTATCTTTTCTCATTCAAAAGTTATGACCAATTTAAGGTAATGTTAATTTTTTTGAAAAGTAGGCCAAACTTCAAGGCCAAGGCCACGGGGTCAAAATTCACAGTATATTTGGAAAGGTCTTGTTACAGGTAATGTACATGTGAAATACAAAAGCCCAATCTCTTCTCACTCAAAAGTTATGGCCAAGGTTAAAGTTTTTGTGACAGACAGCCCAACAGATGAATGAGATTTAATGTCCCCTCTCTTTCGCGAAAGCGAGGGACAATAAATACCTACACACATTTATAAGTATATAGTTTGTTCAGCACCAATAAATATAACTCCTCATTGTGATCACATATTGCATAAAATTTGCTGGAGTTTTAAGATAACGAAAAAGCCATCTATGGCAATCAAATGCCCTTTGACATCTTTGCCTGAAAATGACATCCTTGAACTTTGTAACAATAATATGCATGCAGCTATCAAACTTAATTTCACATTTAGATGCAAAATACTTATTCAAGGATGAAATTTCTTTTTAAGAATTTTTAGCACAAACATTTATTGATCAGTGTCAATAACTTATATTGAAATGAATTAAAAATTACCTCTTGAGGGTTTCTACTGCAAGTACATGTATGTAGTTCATTTGTAAAAATCTAAATTTTAACCCGGCCACTACCAGCAATTTTGTTCAGCATGCTCTTGCTTAAAATCACCCTTTAACTAAATGATCTAAAGCAGGCACATTTTTATGTATTCCAGAACTGTATTTTAAGATTTTAACTGTATTTGAAAATGTAAAGCAACTGAATACATAGAGCTAGGTATATATCATTTACAAGTTGTTGTAATGCCAGTACATGTAAATCTTCACTGTGTAATCTAATGAAAGATAATGCTTGAAAAATTCACTCTGGGAGTAAGATTTCAAATCTGAATCAAAGATTTTGTAAAGTAATCACATTCTACAAAGTGTGCACTGTATCGGGTACTTGGGAATCAAATAATTAAACATTATATAATTATAAATAAAACTATTTTTGACTGAAAGTTTCTGAAAAAAATCAAGAATGGAATCATGCAACAAGCAGCAGTAACTATGATAACATGCATTGACTTCCACATTTCTACAAAAATATTTCTTTGATCAGATAAATATGTAATTCCTGCTTCTGATCTGTGATATATTCTGAGAAAATCTCTTTTCCACAGACAGCCATCATTCATTTGATGTGAGAATTTCTTGCTGAACATGTGTCCACCTGATGAAAGTCCAAATTTTTTGTTGACCTATAATTTAAAAAAAGTAATATATTTTACATAGCAACACAGATGCTGCATTACATGATAGTTAGATAAAGTTGTGTCCATATTTCTTATACATGTACCTCAATAGTCCATCTGCCAGCACTCCTTGCTCAATCATCCTGCATTCTGACCTCCAGTCTTTTTTCTAGTCTAGGGTAAAGTAGGGTTGATTTTCTCCTAAGAATTAAACATGAACATCCCTTAGACTATTTTTTTAAATTAATGGAAATTGATTATAAGATTAAACAACTTATCTCATCTGTATTTCATTTATTGATTTAAATGAATGAAGATATTTTAATAGATTCTACCATATGCATAATGTCTTATATTATAATGTATTGGATATAAATAACATTTTTTTATATTCTGTTTTACGGGAGCGCCGACCCTAATTTGGGCTAAAATGAAATAAAAATAAAAGTCCCCAATTCAAGTTTTATTTTTATTTCTCCCGCCGATAGTGTATTTATAGTCACTGAAAAAATAAAAGAAAATAACCTTTTTACAAGCCTTTCAAAATGCGATTTGTCATTGGCTGAGGTAAATAGATTCATCCAATCACAGTATTCGAAGCGTGAAGAGTCACTGCACAGCATAGCGCTAAAATGTCAGAATCGGAGGGTTTCACGTGTTTAATAGTCAGTTTAAAAAGTGACGTGTCAATGTTATATATTAGAAAAAGTATAAATTTCAATGAAAGATGGAATGAAATAGACGAATCAGTGATCTTGATCAAATGTCATACGGAGGGCCACGTGGAAATCGAGGTTCTGTCAACCGCTTGTTTTGAAAGGTTTTGAGTACGTATTATCTTTGACAATTGCTTCAATACATTGAAATGCGTCTTGAAGATTTTTTTAAAACTTTAAGACATAAATGTTTTCTTTTACAAGTAACGACAGAACACTAGAACTATGTAGAACTGGTAGAAAGTGGCGTGACTGAGGAAATCCGAGTCACAACTTTCGCTCGTTTTATGACAAATATTGGAATTCAGAATTACCTACGAAAATAATTTATATCAGTATTTATTACATTTTCAACAGTGAAATACTGTGATTTATTTATTGAATAAAAGTGATATTCTCTCACTGTGTGAAAGCTTACCAACATGATATTCTCTCACAGTGTGAAAGGATATCAAATTAAGTAAAAAATAATTTCTAGCCTGTCATAAGATAAAGATAGTAACTAAACATCTTGATAGAGCTAAAACTGCAATTTTCTTCTCAAATATGTTGCTAAAATCCACGCTATGTAATGTTTTCAATCTCACAACTGCTAAGCTATGACGTCTCAACCGCTCAACTATGACGTCAAGTCTAGCTATGACACTATATTAAGAAAAGACAGAGGCAAAGGGAAAATCAAAGAAAATGTAATAAACAGAAAATTCAATGTTTTGTAGATGAATATGGAATTTATTTCACTCGTGAGACAGGATTTTTGATATTTTCACTCGTACTTCGCACTCGTGAAAATATCAAAAAATCCTGTCCCACTCGTGAAATAAATTCCATATTCATCTACAAAACATTGAATATCCTCTATATATGCTTGATTGATACAAGACATTATTTCCTTTTTTATCGCTTTATGGAATTTTGCGTGCTATGTAACAAATTAATGTACATTGATTGATCAGCGTATTCATATCAGCTGATGTAGTGTATATTGTTTAGTAAAACAACTTTTTTTTACCACTAGGGAAAAGTATTGTTGTAAATGATACGCCCTTACAAATATTATTTCAATTCAAGACCTGGTTTCTTTTTTCATTCAAAAGTTGTGGATTAGAACCATTTTCAACAATTAAATTTCAGTAAACAGAATATTGTCATGTGTATTTAACATGTGTATACTATGGGAAAGATGTGTATTTTCTACAATTATGTTGAAAGTTAGCATGCTCAGAAAGAAAAATATGAGGATAAAAAGATATCATATATACTACAGAATGAGGTAGTTTGAATATGTTTTCAACAGAGATATTGTGGTACGTTTTTTCCACCTACATATATATTAATTGGAAGTGTGTTGAAAAAAAAATATTATACAACTTTTCTTTTTATCATGTCTCATGGTCACTTCTGTGAATTATAATTTATTTCAGCTGATCCATTGAATGTCACGCTGTATTTTCTCCATAACTTTGCCAGAACTAGTCCAAAATCCTCAGATCTTGTAATTTGCTGAATACCGAAAAATAAAAGATTCTGAAAAGTTTATGAGGGGTGTGACAGAAGTCCTATAGGTTTACTGTGGTGACAATATGATATTTGACAACTGAGAGAAGACTATAGATTTGTTTGTTTGATTTGCATTAATGTTAGAAACTGCAAGCTTTATACTAGAAATGCACCCCTGCCCCAAATATCTAAGAGAAATTAAATTTAAAATAGTTCATTGATCCATTGACAGTACCGATTCTGTGTTTTGTGTACATAATTTTTTCAAATAACACTGTTTTTCTAACAAATTAAGGTCATACAAAAAAAATTCCAACCTTAATTAAAAATAAAAATTTTTATTGCATTTTTTCATTTTATTTTTCTTTTTCTGACCGACTGCTTAAATTTCGAGCTTTTATTTTTATTTCGACCCCCCGACTCAAATTTTTGAAAAAAAAATCCCGTAAAACAGAAAATAAAAAAATGTTGGCCTAAATAGACATTTTTTATCCTAAAAGTACAGAAAAATAAAAAAAACAATAATATAAATAGTTTTTTAACAATAATGTTTCATTTTGCTCTATTTAGTAGACAATTGTGTGTTTCAATATTATTGATATTTCCACATACAATATCAAGTTATTTTTCCGTTTGATTTGTACCCAAGCGGGACACCTTACTTTTCTAATAACTTGATGATTGTTGTGTCTTGAACAAAGTAGGCTAGTTAAAAATATAAAATTTGTTGTAATCATATACAAAAAATGCTATTTTTGTGAATTATTATTCATAAACCTGACGAACACACGAAATATATCCTCTTCAAATGTTGACAAGTCGCGGGAATAAGCAGACGAAATATTGATAACAGGACTATAATTTCCGTGCGAATTCCCATAAATCAATACAAACCAGCATGTAATTCAATTCAATTTCAAAATTATAAAAATCTTCAGACATATATAACTAACTTACGTGCTCACTGCACAGGACATGACTTCAGACGAGGCAACGTGGATCTGCAATCTTGCACATGTTTGTGACCTTCAAGTTCAAGCTTCCCTTTTGGCTGATCGGAATTTCCCGGGCATAAATAACTATAATTTAATTTGTCATAACTGTCCCTGGGCTTCTGCAATGCTTCGATAATGTTCACAGTTTGTAGATTTTACAAAACAACCCTCTCGGGGTTTTCTACGGAAAATGATCTGGACATGTTGACATTCGCTACCGAACTGCGAATATTATGGCGATTGTCGCAAATCAAAGAAAATATTACGAAAAATTTATTAATTTCAAAAGAAATAGATTCAACATTACTTAAACTGACAAATTAACTAATAGTTTTTCCTTCAGTATAATTAAATATGAATTTTGCATTTTACGACTTGCATAATTTATGGAGACCCATTGACGACGTAAAATGCTGACAAGAATCCATCCTTAAAACGTCTCTATACAACTTGAAAATTAGTTTGCATACTATTGTTTCTGTAGCATATCAAAGTTTCTTTGTCAATGTTTTTTTTTTCTTCAATTTTTCAAACCACGTAACTCTGCTTTTACAAGATCCACAACAGCGAAGCCCCTCTAATTCCATGACGTTACAAACTCTTACCGCTTACATGTTTCCTGACAGATCTTCCATCGTCTTGTGCTAAATCTCCACCACTCAACAAACCGCCTATACCATTTACACACATATAAGGCTAACTTGTTAACATTTTCCCTTTCATCCAGCATTTTCAAAGTTTATCGTGGAAATTTTCCCGAAAACAAAAACAAAGTTTTACGACATTTTTTTTCCCCTTTTCAGTCCTACATGTATCTCCTGAAATTGATTTTTATTCACAAAGGAAAATATTAAGATAAAATTTGACATATAATATGATGTAAGCATTCTTAATTTGGAAGTCTACATTTCCCTCGTTTTAGCACCATTTTGCAGAGATATAACAGACATTATGAAGTGTATTGTTTGCAAATTACTAGATCCGTAACCTCATTTTCGCAGTTTGAAATTTCAAGTAAGTTTGAAATATATTAAGATATATTTAAAATTTTTAATACAATTCATTTGAATTAATTCTTAAATCTTATCTTTAAAATTTGGATAAAATACGCCGTTAGGTAAAAATAGTCATGAGAGATGACCGAGCTTTTCGAACAACCCACGTACAAAGATATCTTTATCCAAGTTGCCATTGTTGTATTTTCTACTACTCACCGATTAGAAAATAAAACATAAAAATAGTCAATCTTGACGCAAAAATCGGCCTGCCCTTTCTATGAAAAACTCTGAAACTTGTATAGTGTGTTTTTTCCCCTATATCAAAAAGGCTACAGCTAGAAGATAAAATTCCATACATTTGACATCAAATTTTCATTGTTCTATTAGCTATGTTGCCATGGCCGGATCGAAAATTTCTACATACAAAGATTGATCGATTGATTATATGTTTTACGTCCCGTTCAAGAATTTTTCACTCATATAGAGACGTTACATGCAAAGAACACAGGAAACAGAATATTACCGTCAAAGCGTTTAATATGCATCGCCATTTAACAAAGACAAGAGGTCCAAGGGCCTTAACGGTCACCTGAGTATGATACAATAATTGAAAGGATGCATAGAGTATAATATGAACTGAAAGGTGAAGCTTTGTTGCCCAAAAGAAAAAAAAGAATAGGGTGATCATGATCAACAAAATAATTGGTCTTAATATTCATTAAGAGTTCATGAATTAGGTTCTAATCCGTTCCCCATTTATCACCATCACCATACGGTATATTAACAAATTATCAATGCTTCTGTACTATTTTAATCCCTTGTTGAAATCTCTTACATTGGCCTCTCTTGGTCTTTGATGAACATTTAATAAGACAAGTTATTTTTGTCTCATTTTTTTTTATCTACTACTTACAAGTCTATCTGATCATTAAAACAATGAAAGTACTTTTTGTATTATACAATAAAAGTTTTTGCATAATTCTCTTATTCTATTTACCTTTCAAGTACATTATTTACAGTGATAAATTATCAAAAGTAAATGACAAAGGGGAATAACTCCTCTCAGTAGAATACAAACTAATAGAACCCTGGCCATGACCAGAACACTTGACCAAATGGTCCAGATGTTCAAAAATCTGGTAAAAATTCCCTTCCTTATAAAAATTTCTACTCTATTTACCTCAGATATGCCCAGGTGCGGAGAAGATCTTTAAAGAAGTAATGCATTTTTACTACAGATTCACTATATTATCAATAGAGCCCCCCCCCCCCCAAAAAAAAAACACCAGAGCTTCTGACCCTGGGACCATAAGTTTGCTCATCATAACTAATCACTTTGTTTATCTGCTTAACACTAAGGAGCAAACAGGATTATTTAATAGAATTAATGCATTTTCACTATATTATCAAGAGCCCACCCTCACACCAGCACATTTGACCCAGGGGTCATAAAATTCACTACTCTGAAAGAAGCACTCTTGCTCATCATAACTATACACTTAGCTTCTTTGCTTTTTAAACCAGAAGCAGAAAAGAATATTTTCAAAGAAATTTTGCTTTTTCACTTTATAATCAATAGAAGCCCCCCCCCCTCCCCTTCACCAGAACCCTTAAACGTTAACCTGGGGTCATAAAATTCACAATTTTGGAAGAGGCATCCTTGCATATCATAACAATGTACTTAGTCTGTTTAAACAATACCCAGGGGCAGAGAAGAAGATTTTCAAAGAAATAATTCACCTTGACTATAGGATCTATATACCCCCGCCCTAACACCAGAACTCTTGTCCCCGGGGCCATGAATTTCACATTTTTGGAAGAGACATCCTTGCTTATCATAACAATGTACTTAGTTTGTTTAAATAATACCCAGGTGCAGAGAAAAAGATTTTTAAAGAATTAAAACATTTTCACTTTATAATCAATAGAGCCCCGCCCTAACACCAGAACCCCTGACTCTGGGGCCATGAAATTCACAATTTTGGAAGAGGCACTCTTGCTCATCATAACTCTGTACTTAGTTAGTTTATTTAATACCCAGGAGTAGAGAAGAAGATTTTCAAAGAAATAATGCATTTTCACTATATAATCAATAGAGCCCCGCCCTAACACCAGAACCCCTGACCCTGGGGCCATGAAATTCACAATTTTGGAAGAGGCGCTCTTGGTCATCATAACTATGTACTTAGTTAGTTTATCTAATACCCAGGAGCAGAGGAGAAGATTTTCAATGAATTAATGCATTTTCACTATATAATCAATAGAGCCCCGCCCTAACACCAGAACCCCTGACCCTGGGGCCATGAAATTCAAAATTTTGAAAGAGGCACTCTTGCTCATCATAACTATATACTTAGTTAGTTTATTTAATACCCAGGAGCAGAGAAGAAGATTTTCAAAGAAATAATGCACTTTCACTATATGATCTATATAGCCCCGCCCTAGCACCAGAACCCCTGACCCTGGGGCCATGAATTTCACAATTTTGGTAGGGGACTCAATGCTCATTACAATGATGCCAACAGTTTGACTGCTTGATGTCCAGGAGTAAAGAAGAAGATTTTTAAAGATTGCATTAATTTTGGTGGTTTTAGCCCCACCCCTCAGGCCCCAGGGGGCCAGGGACCATGAAATTCACAATTTTTGTTCCCCTTCACCCATAGATGCTATATGCCAAATTTGGTTGAAATTGGTTGAGCGGTTTCAGAGAAGAAGGTAAAAATGTTCAAATGTTAACGCACATCGCACGACGCACGCCGACGGACAAAAACGGATAGCAATAGGTCACCTGAGTGACTCAGGTGACCTAAAAATGTAACTATTCACAAAAATGCCTGAATGTAACAAGACTCTGACGACAATGAAAGGATAAATTTCCTCAATGATTAAAGCAAACAAACAGTCTTGATGTGCCAAAACTGTCGTACATCATGGTTTAGTAACAATGGAAGCGTCATTCACTAAAATGACGAAAAAATGATACTCTAAGTGTCCTGGTGTACTCAATATTTGTACCAGGTTTTACTAAAATCATGACTAGTAGAGGTTCGAAATGTTATATAGAACAGACGGCGGAGGTATGTAAGTAAAGGTATATTCTGAAGAAGATATGGAACATAGTTGCAATTCAAAGTGCACCTTAACCAAGTTCTGATGTCAATCGTAGAACGGACAGAAACTGATAATACTGTAAGTCTACCGAACGACGCATTTAGGGCTTTGATGATAAGGTAAATAGGTACATATAGATATTTCAGTTGTCTAAAGATTTTTTGTTTGTAGACATTTTGAAATTAATTGTGTAGCCTTCTTGAATGAATTCAATTAAATACAAATTGTAATTGTTAGTTGTTTAAGGAGTCTCGTTACACCATAAGTCTATTTCATATTCAATTACAGCACCACAAATTATGTAGATTTCAAATATCTAGATGATGAGTACGATATTTTTAGATTTATATATATAAGCATCACAGGCACTCGTTTCGTATACAGGGCACCCCTACTTATTTTTACCAAATGTAGGGGGTGCCCTGTATACGAAAAAGAAATAAGTAGGGGGTGTCATGTATACGAAACAATTGTCTGTGATAAGCAAGGTTTTATTTTATACCGCATTCATATATCAAATTACTGTTCCTTTAAAAGTATCTTCTTCTTTTTTTTTTTACCGTGAAGCAAAGTAGCAAGTTACACATTATTTTTCAAGGTCTGAGACGCACGTTTCGATAATCAATCAGGACTCTGCAATTTGTACCAAAAAATTACATCATATAATCGGTCTACCCTTGTGATTTTTACATAGAAAGACAAGTGGTTGTGTATAAGTATATTGGGGAATTGTTCCTGGTTAGTGCATCTGACATGAGCCATGCAGTAAATCGTTTAATTTATACGTTTATTTAATAATTGAAGATACGAAATTAATTGCGCCGCAATTTATTAGAATGAAAAAGGGGGAGTGGTATTGATTGCCTTTTCATTGACAAAAATCCAGTTTTGACAACTTTATATGGGCCTGGCGTTCCTTTTTGTTTTTTTGTTTTGTTTTTTTGTTTTTGTTTTTTGGTTTTTTTTGTTTTGAAAGTTGGGGCATTTTTTTTTAAATTGATTCATGTATCTTAAAAAAATTAATGTAACTTCATAGACAATGCGAATAATGGTTGAAGAAAAATATTAGGAAATACTTGTATAAAAAAAATCAGAATTTTGATACACGCACAATTTTAAATGAAGTACGTATCATGTGTCGTCTGAATCAAGTTTCATTACTTGTGTGATGAAATCGTACGATGGCCGATATGAGCCGTCACATTACAAGTAAAAGTAACTCTATTATGTACGCAGAATTAATTGACTTTAGCAGTAATACCTGTATCATTTTGTACATGTACGTCTTTGTCAATGACAAAACGCTTGTACTTGTAATATGAATTTGTACATGTACAAATCTTGAGACAAAATACATTTGAAACTACTTAACATTCCTCAGATTTATTGGGGAGATTGGGGAGAAAATTAGGAATACAGCATTTATTTAACAACAACAAAAAAAAAAGGGGAGGAGAGAAGAAGAAAAGAGAAGAAAACCAGACACATGTGTTTTTGTTTTAAACCCTTTCTAAGTTTACAGATAATCTCCCCAATAAATCTGAGGAATGTTAAGTAGTTTCAAATGTATTTGAAACTCCGTTTGGGGAACATAATTATCTGCAAATCAGGGATGTCTCGGCCGCGACTGACCTAAGTCGATAAAAAATGGGTAGCAACTGTTCCTTCGCCATGCGCTCGTAGGGCTGGGACGATTCAGGGTTCAATCGATTCTTTTCGGTTCAGAATGATACGGTTCGTTTTTTTTTATTCGGTTCGATTTAACCTAAGACAGTCTAAATATTTCTCATCATAAACGAAAAATGATAACCTCTGCTTTAAAAACTGATTAAAATCCTTTACTCCAGTCTTCACAAAAACTTTTCTGAGACACAAACAAGTGAGGCTAGTGGATTTGACATTTTTACTAGCTAAAGTAAAATTTCTACTAGCCCAGAAAAATAAACCTTTTGTTGTATTATTTTATTCCATTTCATAATGAATTACTCTTCTTTTCATATTTCTTCTGCTTATTTTCTCATTTTGTATTTTTCTTCTGAGTCAATGATAAATAAGTTATCAGAGAAATTAATTAAGGCTGAATTTAACAGAATGAACAATCATGCTATAGATACCTTTTAACATGGTAGTACACATTCATCTTTTTTTCTGATCATTGGACTTCCTCTTCCAAAATGAAGTGAAAGCTAGGTGATTTATTGTTTTTTTTAATTCAAATTTTCAGAAACAATGTTAATATATTTTTGATAACCCTTGTAAATCTTCAGTTAATTAGTTGAGTAGCTGGAAATAATTTAATCAATTAATGTGATATCTACATGTATTTTCCATAAAATCGGAATGAAGGAAATTCGGATTAGTAGAAAAAAAGACGATCGTTTTCATGGTTTTTAGAAATAACAGAGACCTGTATACATGTACTAGTATATAGGTCCCTGGAAATAAATAATGTAGAAGTGCTAAAAGAATTAGATAGAAGAGATATGAACAAGAGAACCACACTTCTTTGATTTTTTTTTTTCATTGGTTGGGGATTTAAAAGCAAAGCTTGGGAAATACCTACTACTTTTTCACTAGCCTGTCGGGCTATTTACTAGCCCATACGAATTTAAACTAACCTCTATTGTAAAAGTAAAGGGTGTTTGTGGAATAAAAAAACTAATCACTGTCTTCAAACTGGCACAATCATTATAAAAATTATTAAAATCATGAAAACAAACACTTCTGATCTCCAATTGGCGGCCATTTTTGTTTATACGTGTTATGTAAATTTTGAATCGAACCGAACCGAATTCCGGAATTCTGGATCGGTGCACCGAATCGTACAGTATGAACCGCGGTGCACCGAAATTTTCGGTTGTCCGCACAGCCCTATGCGCTCGGCACTTTGAAGTGAAAGTTGCGGGTCCTTCGGATGAGACCTTAAAAACCAAGGCCCCGTGTCACGGCAGGCGTTGGCACGATAAAGATCCCTCACTGCTCAATCGCCCTAGGTGCCGAGTAAAGGTCAAAATTTGAAGCCCTTCACCGGTATATGGTGACGTCTCTATATGAGTGAAAAATTCTCGAATGGGACGTTAAACAACATACAATCAATCAATCAATAACCTCTCACTGATATAAAAGCAACCTTACAATTTTGAATGAAAACATGAGAATGACTTTGCAAATTTTAAAATTACTAAAACACAAGTTTGAAGTAATTGTTTAAACATTTTCAGATATGAATAAGGATTTCCATCTTTTTTTTATCGAGTACAATGTAGTTTATTTACCAAATAATTTATATTTAATACAGCACTTAAATCTGTTTTTGCTATTTATATTTTTCTATTAAAAGACAGTTTTTCAACATCTGAAATATGAAAAAGGATATGCAGCAAGAGGACAGTGGATCAAATGTAAAATGCACACAAAAATCTGTATATTTTATTAATAAATGGTTGAAATACACTTCTGAATTATTTAATACTTGACCAGTAGCTCTATTATGCAAATTTTATTGAGAACATTATTAAACTTATGATAATAAAAATTAGGAAATTCAAACATTACACTAGGTTGTTTATCATGTTTATATTTGATATTTATTTGTGACTGACTGGAAATAATTCTCCAAAATAACATCCATTTATTATAAAATCGAAAAGAATCGAAAAAGTAATTATAATTACATTGAAAATTTTAGCTGTAGTCGATTAAATTACGATTACAAGTAATCGAAAATCTCTTCGATTACAGATTATTGTCAATTACTTGAAAAAAAAGTAATCATTACAATCGATTACGATTACATCATCCCTGGTAGAGAAGATTTTCAAAGAAATAATGCACTTTCACTATATGATCTACATAGCCCCACCCTAGCACCAGAACCCCTGCCCCTGGGGTCATAAATTTCACAATTTTGGTATAGGGCTCAATGCTTATTACAATCTTGCCAACAGTTTGACTGCTTGATGTCCAGGAGTAAAGAAGAAGATTTTTAAAGATTGCATTAATTTTGGTGGAGACGCCACCACTTTCCTGTGGAGTTCTGTAAATTTTGACGAATACTTAGCACCTAGGGCCATTGAGCAGTGAGGGATCTTTTTCCTGCCAGCACCTACTGCGACACGGGACCTCGGTTTACACGTCTCATTCGAAGGACCGGTCTTCATGTCCCACAGTGGGATTCGAACTCGCGAAGTAAGGATCGACTCCTTACTCCACGACTCTAGAGCGAACGCTCCAACAACTGCGCCACGCGGGCGACTAGTTACTGATTAAATTCTGGTTTTAATACCTTAAAGTTTGGTCAGAAAGCTTCACTGAGCACTAGCTTATTTCAGAATAATGATCATAGTTTTTATATAAAGACAAATTCTAATGATTAGTCAGTATAAAGATTTTTTTTTTCAAAACAAGGCGACCTAGAATTCCAAACCACAAAATTTGACACCAAGAATTTATGAAAAAATAATTTCCGAGACCCAGATTTCCTGATAATAGATCGAGAATTCCTGTCACCAATAAATTCGGACGATGCAATTCCTCAGAATAACTCAGAATTCCTGACAAGAGAGTTAGTGACAATCTATCATATATAATTTATCAATTGTCAATCCCAACATACATGTACATACACTTATTTCAGATTCAGCACTCAATAAGAATTATTCCTCTTTTTGTTTTGGAAACTTTAAACTAATCTTTACTTTAGCTATCTCCCACCTATAACGAGATCCAACCAAATTATTATAATAATGAAGGATGTTATGGGGTCCAACACAGTTTTTGTTGTTGTTTTAACTGTTGACTTGTTTAAAAAGTTGTGATGATATATTAAGAACTGTTACAAAGTATACGGAGTTTCTTAAGGACATACGCAACGTAGTTTGAACGTTATTGTCTTTTTCCCTGGAGTTGAAGAGTTCCAATACTTAAAGGAACTGTGTGCTACATTTTAATGTCTATATATGCTGTCGTGCATTTCTTCTTAAACAAGTTTGGATAAACAAAGCATCTAGGATATATGTTTAGTAATTATACCCCCGCTCCGAAGGAGAGGGGGGCATACTGTTTTACCCTTATGTGTCTGTCCGTTACAAATTTTGGAGGCAGTTTTCTCAACAACTACTCATTGCAGGTGCTTGAAATTTTAATACACTCTTTGTTTAGGCATGCCATATGTTGGGTTTCATTTTTGTACAAATCCGATGTCAACTTCCAGTTCATCCATGTGTCTGTCCGTACCATACATAACAGATTTTTGTCGTAGTTTTCTCAGCAACTACTCATCGCAGATGCTTGAAATTTTAGCACGATCTTTGTTTAGGCATGCCATATGGTGGGATTCATTTTTGTACGAATCCGATGTCAACTTTCTGTTAATTCGTGCGTCTGTCCGTACCATACATAACAATTTTTGGTCGTAGTTTTCTCAGCAACTACTCATCGCAGGTGCTTGAAATTTTAACACACTCTTTCTTTAGGCATGCCATATGTTGGGTTTCATTTTTGTACAAATCCGATGTCAACTTCCAGTTCATCCATGTGTCTGTCCGTACCATACATAACAGATTTTGGTCGTAGTTTTCTCAGCAACTACTCATCGCAGATGCTTGAAATTTTAGCACGATCTTTGTTTAGGCATGCCATATGGTGGGATTCATTTTTGTACGAATCCGATGTCAACTTTCTGTTTATTCGTGCGTCTGTCCGTACCATACATAACAATTTTTGGTCGTAGTTTTCTCAGCAACTACTCATCGCAGGTGCTTGAAATTTTAATACGTGCATCGGTCCGAACCATTCATAACAAATTTTGGTCGCAGTTTTCTCAGCAACTACTCATCGCAGTTGCTTGAAATTTTAACACACTCTTTGTTTAGGCATGCCATATGTTGGGATTCCCTTTTTTTTTTTTTACAAATCCGATGTCAATTTCCTGATTATCACAGTGCCTGTCCATAACTGAACTTGTGTATTCACATCAGAGCGGGGGTATTATTAGTGAGCATTGGCTCACAGACTTCTTGTTTTTGTATATTTTTCTTTGAATTATTCAAGAATTTTCATCAATTGATATCTTTTCAAAATCCCTGGTAATGCATGCTGATTTTTTATCTACGAACATCTGATGGCACTATAATCTTAAATTAAGAATATCTTGAAAAATTATCAGTAGGTAAGGTACATTTTGCACGTTACGTATGTCCTCAAGTTTGTAAAACAGCTACAGTGGAATTGAAGAGATACTGAGGTTAGTGTGTTACAATATGCATAGCACATTTGCAAATATTAGTAAAGTCCTGTTACTTTCATTATCGAGTGTACATTTTCACCAAAGCTGATGAATTAGTGCACATGTAAAAACTATGCATTCCGTATAAGTTGAATAGGATTCACCAAATGTTATCCGCGAAATTTAATGGTATGCCTTTTAAACTCAAATCCATCAAATTTGTGACCAGCCAATAAAACCAGCTCAACAGTGTATAATTACACTATTAATTGGAAGCGATAGTTTTACATAAACACAGAGATAAAAAAAAAATTCACGTTCCTTTATTCACACAGATTTAAAAACACAAGCTTGAGCATGACAAGTTAGAGGTCTTACCATTGCAGATACACAATCATGCATACAGAAACCTTCTCTTGTTTATACTTATACGAAAAAAACCAAAATTTAAAAAAAAGAAGACAACATTGAGAGCTTAAATCATCTTTCTTATGTGTATTATGAGGTGGTGGTTGTTGGAATTGTAGAACTGGGATCCTCATTTCTACCTCTGCCGAAACACCTCCTCCACTTTTCAAGTACCTTCGGATGGAAAAGAAATTGAATGAAAAGAAACAGGTGGGCATTCATCATGTTGTTGACAATATTCAGGCGGATTCCAACAAAGTCTTTTTGTTTGGAAAGATCGATAGCCAGTTGGTTACAGAAAAGGCGTACCTGTGACAAAAGATAAAATCCAGTCAATTCTACACAAATAATCGATTGCAGTTAAACGCTGATTTGTGAAAGTTTAAGTCTTATGTCGGTAGAAAGGAGGGCTATTACTTTTCAATTATACTATGACAATTTTGGTCCCCCATCTTTGATTTTCAAGAGCATAACGTTGAATATATTATGGAATACTCTGTGTTCATGTTGGCATAATGATATTTACAAGGCAGATATGTTTAGGACTCGGATGTGACAATATATGTATTAATTTACATCCGGGTTATGTTTTTGTTTGATGATATTTGTAGCTAGTTTTGTTGTTCTCGTATTGCGTCATTTAATTAATCAATGACCATTTTCAATTCTAATTTGTGTTTGAGTGATTTATGAAAATCAAACAGAGCCAAAATAAATGAAAGGAAAGGAATTTGACCAAAAAAAAAAAATAAGGACCAAAGATTTGAATTTAAAGGAAGTACAATGTATATGTTGTTATGAAGATATACATGTAATCAAACAGCAGACAATTTATGGTTATTCGCATAAACTTCATCTGATTCAGTAGTTAAAAAAAAAACTTTAAAGGAAATGTTTTCTCTTCTCCAAAATTGAACTAATAAAGAAAACTTCTTGATTATGTTTTACCAGTGCACATCGAAAAGATTGTATATTTTAGGGAGAAGTTTAATTTTATTTTATTTATATAAAATCAAAAGTAAACAAGAGGACAATTTAAATTCACAAAAAGATGAGGCAGAGCTCTAAACAACTCAAATATTTAGACAAGCAAAGACAAAAACGTTAACAAAGTTAACCTTAAAGTCATATATGGCATATTTTTGGCAAGTTCAGGTAACCAAATTAAAAAAGATCTTTCTAATGTATTGGTTTTATTACTTTATATAAAGATAGGACTTTCCAGTAAATTACTCAATTTAAATCAATCGTTTCAAAGATATTAAAAATTAAAAACAAAAACCGATTTATTTACCGACTCCACATTTAAATAAAAGACAAATTTAAAGTCAATTTAACTACAGAAACGTGAATTTATTCAAGCTCAAAATCGGTAAAAATTTTAATTTGAACGTAAATAATATATATCATGTATATGTACACCCAATCTCGTATTACTATTTTTCAAGCTCAGATACGCCGTATATAACTTTAAATGCCTAATGCGGGGAGGGGGTGTTATGAAAATCCACTTTCCTAAGTCAATTTTCTTCGTATACATAATTCTCCTTATCGTTTTACGCGGACTCTTGTGTTTCCTAGAGGGATTGAGGACCAAGGTCATGCATTTTGATGTTACTTTCGATAGAAATTAATTATTCTGAAAATCCCTGGGGGAGTCCAGGCCCCGCCCTTCTAGCTCTGCGAATGAGTCTTTGGCTGTAATTCTAAGTAGTATATATTAGATGTACTAGTATATGGGCCACGGTATATGCAATGTAAATACTAGTTCAGAGAAAAAAAAATCATGAATAGATAACATTCTATTGATAACTGTTAATTATGTATGGAGCTTATGAGCAATATTATATATGCTATTTTATAACAGAACAAAAAAAAAAAAAAAAAAAAAAAACTGGTTCATTTTATTTATTTCTGTGACAAGGGTTTAATCAGATACCTATATACTACTTAGTAAATACGTCCCTGATATAATGTGGTATACGTTTGATTTCCGTTTCCATTCTTTTCCGCTTTCCTTTTTAGCAACACCTGTCATGTACTACTGAAGTCATTTTGCCTGCATACTGCATATAACGACTTTATTTCATAAGCGTTTGATGCAAGGTATACTTCAAAGAAAGTCATTAAACGAAATCTGGATGGGTGAAGTTAAATATACCCAAATTTGACCGAAGTATGGAGCGCAAAATTAAACACATATTTAATGGATGAGAGCAATTATAGTTCACTTGTTGATTTCGAAAATGAGCTTGTCGTCCGCTTATGGCAGTGGTTAGAGCGTTTGCTCTAGAGTCGTGGCGTAAGGATCGAGTTCATCATTATGTCGCAGGTTCGAATCCACTGTGCGACGTGGAGACCGGTCCTTTGGATGAGACCGTATAAACCGAGGTCCTGTGTCGCAGAAGGTGCTGGCATGATTACATGTAAGATTCCTCACTGCTCAAAGGCCGTAAGTGCCGAGTACAGGTCTAAATATGCCGCCCTCAACCGGCAGGTATGAGTGAAAAAATCTCAAAGGGACATTAAACGACAAATTAAGCAAACGAACAATGAGCCTCAATTAATGCTTGCAAGATTTTAAAGCACAGTTTATATGATCAACAATCCAGTGAGGAGTCTTTGAAGAACCCATTGTGAAAACATTCAATGGCTAAATGAATACAGTATCGATATGAGGATCTATACAGTTGGAAATGCACTAAAAGCTCGTTGCCTGCCTGTACCCACAAAACCACAATAATAGTCCACATTCTAACTTGAAGGTTACTCAACTGAATAAAGATATAATGCTCTGGTTTAAGTACTCAAAAAAGTGATTTAGTGAAATGAATTATGTGTATATGCTCAGCTAGGAGAAAGGCATGGATAGACCTTTCCCCTCATAATTACTTCACTGATCAGTTGTTAATATTTCAGCTCTTGGTACTCACTAAAAGGGGTGATGAGAAGACTATATATACAACGGAAATAGCCACCATCATCACTATAAATTTTGTGTGATCTTTGTCCAGTTTTGATCTTGTGTCTATTGGATGCACTTTGTTCATGCGGATTAGCTCATAGATGGCGGAGATATTGCAGAAAACAATGACTGCCATGCAAGTAAAACCTACAAAAAATGTATTGAAATAATAATATAGAAAGCTTAAAACTAAATAAATAAGCAAATTCAAATGCTAGCAACACTGATAAAATGTTTGTAAATTAGTCAAAATTGAAAGTGAAGGTCACGGACATTCGGGACACAAAGACTTCCGGTTGGGGTTATAAATATATAGGATATGTCCAGAGACTTACGAGTATTCCTTTCCGAGGTCTCTGGTTTTAGCCTTCATTTATAACCCAACCGGAAGTCTATGTATCCCATTCGTAGTCTTATTTTGTATCGAGATAATTTTCGAGGAAGAAATGAACGGTTTACAATAAAGAGGATCGACCAAAGACGTCCGAAACGATTAATTTGACAAGAAAAAAAGTCTTTCGAAGCGAACGATGTCATTTTAAAATAGGTTAATGATTGATATATAAACAAAATACGAGCTTTAAGCGGGGGTGCCTGAAATTGAGTTAGCTACCTTGTGGTAAAAATAAGTAGGGATGCCCCGTATACGAAATAGTCAAGTGCCTGTGAGCGAGCTGCTAAAAATGTACATTGGATCAGTTTACTATCCATCTCCAAGGACTATTACTAGTATTTAAAAAACACGATTTCTCTAAAAAAAAATATTCTTTAAAATTTTGTAAATTGTTTAATATCCTTTCCAAGAATTTTCTCAAATTACAAATGATGTATCTTTTATATTTATGATGCTATTATATTAAGAGAAGCAATGTGTATTTATATGGATACAACATAAAATAATTAGACCAGGACAATATTGCCTTTCAATTAAGAGTGAAACATGTACTGGAGTTAGAACTCCAGTGTAAATGGAAATATTCTTTCATAGCGTTATACACGTTATACAAAATCTTTCGCGTGAATTGAAAGAAAAAGTTTTGAAAAGGTCATTTGTCAGTAGCAATAATTGATTCGATTACAAGAAAATTTACGGAAAACAAGTCTTTGATGATATTTTCAATCTTGTTAGACCATTGTTTTCCCGTGATGGAATCTCATTTGATCTGCTTTTCTAATCGATATTTTATTGGCATCTGTAATACTCAAGCACCCCTAATCAGATAGTAAAATAGATAGTGCCTGGTAAAGGAATCAAATAAATCACCTGGTTTTAGGTTTTTTTTAAAAAAAGAAAACATTCTTCTAGTTTTGGGTCAGGTAAAAGCTGAACACGACTCGTATTTAGGCATACGCCATATTAGTTTTTCCAATCTCCCATACAAGCAGGGGTATTGAGGAGGGTTATGTGTTCTAAAAATCAAGACGTGTAAATTCACAATTTGGTAGATTGAAAATCGTTTACCTAATATATCTCTAATTGTAATTTGTTGATCTCAAACTTTTAACTCGAACACTGTACCGTGTAATTCTTGACATTTCCTTTTTATACCTCACACGTCATATCTAAAACGTTGAACTGTCATATTTTGAGTACGTTTATATTGTGAAAATTCAAAACTGTATCATTTCGTATTTGTTGTGTTCCCGTTTGTGAGTCCATATTTTACACATTTGTTCTGCAAAGATGACATCTGACAAAATCTGCAAGTGTCGAGTCAACATGTTTGTCGAATTTTGGCATGACCATATATGGGAAGTCACGGAAACTTGCGATTGGTTGGCGGTAAATCTAGTACAACCGGATGCTGAAAGTCAAGATATAATTCTAGTAATTGTCCTAAAATACCTTGCAGACACATAATTATTTTATTTACCAGATATAATAATTGTGTTAATTTGAAAGAAGTACAATGTAGGTTTCATGGGGGGGGGATAATTTTCGAAATATATATGTATTTTTTCAAATGAAAAATTTTCCAGTGTTCGACTCTACTCCAACAAAAAAGTGGGGAGCCGGGGGGGGGGGGGGGGGGGGGGAGAGGCAGACATCCCTTAAATGATGCATTAATTTGAAATATAAAATTTAATTAATATATAATTCATAATATGAAATTCTCATATTATGAATTATCAATTAATTAAATTTCATGTTATTAATGCAGCAAATTCTTATTCACACACTAAAAAGGGGGCCGGTGCTCCGACCCCCTCCTTACAGGCCTATGAAAAGCATCTCATTTTATTCGGAAGTTGTTCTCTTTTATACAAAACTAGAGTTTCATCTGTTCAAAAGTTGTAAATTTTGTTAGTTTTATAAATAAACATGTTTTACCGCGGTGCCATAGGGCAGGTAAAACGTCGTGCACGAATCTAGAAGGGGGGGGGTGTATATACTGAAGAAAATAAATATGACTTTGGACCCCCCCCCCCCCTTTAGAAAACATGAATTTCACCAACATCGCCACAAGATAGTTTTTTTTCACGGTTGAGAAAGGACATTAGGGTTTTCTTTTTCTTAATTTTTTTTTTTGGGGGGGGGGGCAAAAAATTTTCTGGATATGACACGCTTGAGAGAGGAGTTTTTTTTATTCTTGTCAAGAAATTACTGGGTTGGAAATTTTTTGACTGGGGTGGTCCCCATCCCCTCCCCTGGAAAAAAATTCCTGGATCCTCGCCTGAACGTCTTCGAAAGTATTTCCAAAATATTTTTACTTTATTTTACTTATTGGCTGTCTGGATACTTTTTATTTAATATGTATATACCACAGGAAGAACCGAAAGCTGTCTTGCTGTAAAAAAAAAAGGATTGATGAAAGTTATTGCGTTGATTACCGATACTCATATCTGATAAAGAATAAAGTTTTTGTTAATTCTATTCATTTATTTTTATGAACACCTGGCCTGTAATCTCATTTTGGATTTCAGCGTACTATTCATAGTACGATTTATAATTCCCGAGCATCTAGGCAGGATTCTTAACTAAAGGCGATTTTAGCCCAGAATTTAAGATACATCTTATATTTTGAGTCACAATGATACACAGAAGCTCCCGAGGGAACTCGGACACAAAAATAACCAGAGGCGGGTCCAGCATTTCCAGTTAAGGGTGTAGGTGTCATGGGGTGGGGGGTTAAAATGTTAAATGTAGGAGAGAAACTCGCACTGCTTGTAGATAATTTGAATTTCATAGCAAAAGATTCATCAAGACTTTCTTAATTTTAGAAGACGCCGGATGCATCCCCATGACAGTTTGGATAGAGTAATTTTAAAGACAGTCAGCATGGGTACACGTATAATTTTATATAGAAAACTTACTTGGATGAGGCACGCCACATATTATCTTTTTTTTTTTTGGGGGGGGGGGGGGGGAGTCGGCTGCATCCCACATCACCTTTTTTTAAACCGGAATTTTCAGCATCCGGCTGTACTAGATTTACCGCCTACCAATAGTAAGTTTCCGTGCTTTCCATATATGGTCATGTCAAAATTCGATAAACATGTTGACTCGACACTTGTAGATTTGTACTATGTCAGTTGTCATTTTTGTAGAGCGAATGTGTAAAATACGGGCTCACGAACGGGAACGGAGCAAATGCGAAAAGATACAGTTTTGAATTTTCACAATAACTTAACTCGAAATATGACAGTTCAAAGTTTTAGATACAATGCGTGAAGTATAGTGTAGAAAGGAAACGTCGAGTATACATGTATATTACAGTATGTAGTGTTCGAGATAAGAGTTCGACATCAACAGATTACAATTGTAGAGATACAAGTAAGCAATTTTCAAACAAACAAATTTTGAATTTACACGTCTGGATTTTTGAACACGATTATCATCCATAGGATATCACCTAAGAATTCGGTACACCTGATTGCTTTCTTGTCAAAGGTACCTGTATGGAATGGACGAAGGTGGCTATGTTGGTTAGCTGACATTAACTTTGTTTATAATTAACTGAAGTTTACTTGAATGTGTGCTCGTTCGTAATGCACTGTCCTGTGCACCTGATATCACTTTCTTTGGTAATTTTCTCTGCTGCTGTAGAAGAAGCACGCTGTTGAATATTTTACAAAGGCTATGTAGAATACGTCAACACGGGTGAAAACAGAAAAGTTTATTACATTGAATCATGACCAAGTGAACGGTTCTTATAGCGGCTGTAGATGTAACGAAAAATGTAGACAATAGCGGACAGATTTCTTTGCCTTTTACGAATCGCGTTCAGCTATATGTCAAGCTCATTTCACAAACCTTCAAAAACAAAATAAAGCACAAAAAATCGTCCCCCTGAAGATCTGTCGTTCCAATGAAAGTCACACCAGGATTGATAGCCGTAACTGTTTACGCCCATAATGGGCAAGCACGAAACGAATATCTGAAAAAGAAAACATCAAAGTAAACTAGTGGGAAATATATTATATACCCTGAGAATAATTTCAGCATTCACCTTAGTTCATTGTAATACATTAGAATCTTTGGAAAATGTCAAACCACGGATGTGTTTGTCAACGCTCTTAGTGCCATATCAGCTATCTAATTAGGAAACATTTTTCATACTCTTAAGTAATTGAGATCAAAGATTGTACGATGG
The DNA here is from genome assembly GCF_033153115.1 of Saccostrea echinata. Taxonomy (NCBI): domain Eukaryota; kingdom Metazoa; phylum Mollusca; class Bivalvia; order Ostreida; family Ostreidae; genus Saccostrea; species Saccostrea echinata. Next base: position 7,062,699 of record NW_026889774.1, read on the forward strand.
AACACTACATACTGCGTAAATTCCTAATCCAACAACGGCACCAATAACTCTTTCCTTCGACATCAAACTACTGTACTTGAACGGATATCTCAGTGCAATAAAGCGCTCAACAGACATTAGCACCACCATCAGACGGGAGGCCATCATAAACACTGTCTGGGAAAAGCCTCTGAAAATGCATCCATGGTATCCCCCAGAATCGCAGTAACCAAGGAAATAATTCGCAACTTGCAAACTTGCGCAGAGGGCTGAAAAATTAAAACAATTAATCTTTCCGTTCTTTTTAATTTAAGTCGTCTCCATCACAGACTGCATGCCTGTCAGGCATAGTTTACAATACATTTCAAAGGTTTAAAAATATGGTATGTAGTATACTTTACAGCAAGACTTTCGTAACAAACCTAATGTATGTTATCGACCCTGTGACCTTCAACTTTACCAAAATATTTCAATATATCAATAAATGTGATGTATCCTTTGAACCATAAAAGGTAGATTTGTGATATATAGAACGTTGAATGGTAACATTAACACAAATGTCAATTCATATTAAATTGCTAGACTAACTGATTCAACAACGTGGTAGCATTAATGAAGATCGTTCGCTTCATGATCGGGAGGTCCGGGTAGGATTTCCGTTCCAAACGCCGCGTCAAACCTAAGACGTATACAAGTTTGGCTTTCCAGAAAGCCTGAAATGTCATCTCTTTGGTTTCATTAACGAAGCTTTAAACACTGCTCACTGACCCGGTAATTTTATGCAGTTAGAGTGATCTGCCCTTTGATGAACAAAGGAATAAGAGGCAATCTACAGTAAATGACACGATTTGAAGTAGATAAATAAATTGTATTCCTAACAGTACATTAAACAAAGATAAAGTAATTAAAGAACATTTTTGCACAAATTTTCCCGATGTAATTAAACAACAGTGATTTTTGTTCTCTTGTACATCATTGTGTTTGAACATTTTTCCTGGAGAAATATGACAAGTACCCTATGTTGAAAATGAACTAGGTAAACCCGGTATAACCTTAAAATGATGCAATTTTCCCAAGTCATAAATTTTTTTTTAAATATCACAGAATAAAAAGTGAATTGTAACATTTATCCCCAGCTATATATTACATATGTATTTAACCTGTGTGAAAATTTTACTTTATTCCTAAGGGTATCCGTAGTAAAAAATAATAAGAAAAAAATTGTAACCACTGAGTAAACCATGCAAAGAAATGGTACAGTAACGCATTTTCTTCCAGTCAAGGTACCTCAGTCGGTAGAGCGCTAGCTCCGTGATCGGAAGGTCGTGTGTTCGAATCACGGCCGCCACTGACCTAATTAAGTCGATAAAAATAGGTAGCAACTGTTCCTTCGCCAAGCGCTCGGCACTTTGAAGTGAAAGTTGCGGGTCCTTCGGATGAGAGGCCCCCTGTCACGGTTAGGGATGTGTATTGAGCCAAAAAAAATCGATACGATACCGGGTATGTTATTTTATAAAGCGACATATTGGCTTCTTTAACAAGTGTATCAAAAATGTCTTGTAAATCATTTTATGCATAACTTTCATTAAAACTGAGTGTTTTATAACCCATTTCGAAGTCCTTGTCTCACTTTCATTACAAAATACAGTTCAAATTCACACTTTTAACAACTGTAAAACCAACATGTTAAAATATAGTTGTCTAATAGATGTATTTTGTGATAGATATTTTAGATGTTCTATCTCCTTAATGTTTGTATCATTAGTGATCAGTTTTAATTCAAAACGGTTAAATATAATCTTTGGTGATTGAAAATTTCAAATTTTTCACAGAATTATAAAAATAAAAAAACTACCTGCACGATACGTATTGGAAGTAATTTCTTCGATACGATACATTCCTGAATATCGATATATTGACATAGCCGAGTAAAGGTCTAAATTTATGGTATATGGTGGCGTCTCTATATGGGTGAAAAATTCTCGAACGGGACGTTTGTTTGTTTTGTTTGTTGTTGAACGTCCCTCTCGAGAATTTTTCACTCGTATGGAGACGACACCACTTGCCGATGGAGAGCTGCAAATTTTATCCTATGCTCGGCACTTACGGCCATTGAGCAGTGAGGGATCTTTATCGTGCCAACACCTACTGCGACACGGGACCTCGGTTTATACGGTCTCATCGGAAGGACCGGTCTCCACGTCCCACAGTGGGATTCGAACCCGCGACGTAAGGATCAACTCCTTACCTCGCGACTCTAGAGCAGACGCTCTAACCACTGCGTCACGCGGGCGACTCGAACGGGACGTAAAACAACATACAATCTACATTAATCTACGAGTCTACCTTTTGGTGGAATTCAATAAAAGGGTTATTAACGTCAATGGCTAATATTTCCCTATAAAGAGAAGCGCGGTGCAATTAATGTCAGTAGCTTTGAGGCATGGATCCTAATTTACAGTTTTAAACTAAAACTAGCAAATTAAAAAAAAAATCATAGAATAATTATACGCCTTTCACCTTTTCTTTGGTGGGATGGGGTGAGAGGATTCCGTATCGTATGCTCTCTAAAATGAAAATGAATAAATATATTTAAGATAAGGTCAACTATATGAAAGAAAGCATGGTAGTTTATCTGGTTGCCATGGAAACCGGGCTAGTAAGTGTAAAATATCAAAATGTTGCTATTTTACATGTATTTAAGAAAAAGATCTAATCGGTGTGGATTGCCAGAAGTATTAGATATTAATAGAAAGGAAAATCAGAAGAAATCAAGGTGGTATAATGTGAAGGCCAACAGAATTTTAACCTTTCAAAGGGTCTTTGAAATATAGAGAGGTAGTGGAGTGGTAGTCTCAATTGGAACACGCGAGTAATTTTTTTTAATTAATAATCAATTCCATTGTCACATGTAACTGACTATATATTACAATATTAAATAATCAGGACATATACAGAACCATGAAAACTTGGATGTACAGATCACATGAAAATAAACCATACCAGTGTGAACTTGTGCCACATTCCAAGTGGGAATCTTAATTTTATTTGTTGAGATTGGAACTCGTAAATTTACTTACCTTGTCATTGGTCATTTGCCCCTTCTTTTGTTAAATAAATATTCTGATTGTACACACAAGTACTCTGAAGTTGATATTAAAAGGACACTTGGGTTTCTGATTGACAATATCTATTCTGCCTGGTGCAGGCAGATAGCTAACCATCGACATTGTACAACACATGAGAAGTCAAAGTCACACGAAATAAATTTATTCTTCATGTTGTGTGGGTCATGAGTGTACACAGTATGAGTGCGCGAGTTTGTTTGTGGTAAAAAGCTACAAATGCTTACAAATAAAGTACAAAAAAAAAGTTCAAAAAGATATAGTATTTAAACACAAGTTAAAAAAAAGGTATTACAAAATTTAGTGACCAAAATGACATGCCATACTTTAGAGAATGTTTTTACCTAAGAAAAACTTTTTATCTAAATAGAAACTTTATAAAATACGTTCAAATAATGTGAAAATATAGCTCAAAAATAATATAAAAAGACTTACATAGTGGTTTTAGGCACTCAAAATATCTTATGCATTAGGATTTCTAATTAAGAAATAGCCACACCAGGGCTGGTCAAGCAGGTCAACAGGAAGAGAGTAACATTGGAGTTAACTCATACCAAAAATAGATACATAATCATGGTAGTTAAGTTGTACCATGTAAGTTTTCAACAACAATAATAATAATAGACAACACAATATCTATGTGGTTTTTGGAGACCAGGTCTTCCAACAATCTATTGGATTTCCCATGGGTACCAATTGCGCCCCGTTATAAGCAGACCTATTTTTTTATTCATATGAAGCAGAATTTGTTAAAAATCTTATAGTTACATGAAAAGAAGAAAACAACTTGCTGTGGCCTTCAAATCTACATTTAAATATATCGACGACGTATTGTCAATTAACAATGGTTATTTCCATTATTATGTCGATACGATATATCCCAGTGAGCTTGAAATAAAAGTTACCATAGAGTCCGACACATCTGTTTCATATTTCGATATTTTACTAGAAAAAGACGATAATGGTAATCTAACAACCAAGCTTTATGATAAACTTGATGACTTTAACTTTTCAATCGTCAACTTCCCTTACTTATGCAGCAGAATACCTTCATCATCTGCATACGGGCTTTATATCTCAGTTGATTCGATACGCAAGAGCATGCTCTACGTATGAACAATTTCTAAAACGAGGTAAGTTATTGACAAACAAGTTGATGAAACAAAAATATCACCAGTCTCGTTCCGATCACTGAACGAGCGTTCTACCAACTGAGCTTCCCCACACATACACTGAATCCCTGGCACAGGGGCCAAGAAACTCAAATTTGGAAGAGGCACTCTTGCTCATCATAACCATGCACTTGGATCATCGGCTTAATACCCAGGAGAAGAGATTTTCAAAGAATTAATGCATTTTCACTACACCGAATCGCGGTTTTCTTAAGCGAGTGTAAAATCTGGCGTTTTGCATGCTCAAAGGTATGCCAATATTTTTGGCGGTACTATTTTTCGCGGACAGGGTGTTCCATGAAGTTGTAAGCCAATAGCATTATTTTGGTATTGCTTTAAAGTGTTTTAGGTATCTTAGGTAGCACCCCGCTAAAAATTCCCTTTTTACGGTATAATCAATAGAGCCCCACCCGAATTCCAGATACCTTGACCCGGGGCTATGAAATGCACAATTTTGGAAGAGATACCCTTGCTCATATTGACTATACATTTAGTTTGTTTGCTGAATACCAATGAGCAGAGGAGAAGATTTTAGGGAAAATGCATTTATGACTATATATTCAACAAAGACCCACGCTATCACCAAAACCCGACGTAAGCAAGTCAAATCCGGAGCGGAGTTATTTTATAACTGTTAGAGTGATATAAGTGGAAACCGCGCGGAGTTTGGCCGGAAATTTAAGGCGAAATATGTGAATTAGCTCCGCCTGGAAACAGGATTCCGCCTGAATATAGATTTATAGATTCCGTCTCAACTGTCCAAAGTATTGCATAATTTCTCTTGGACCCACAAACATGCCAAATTGATAGTTCAGTCTTTAAATTTAAAATAATGCTCCTCAGATTAGTTGCATAAACATGTTGAAAACTGAAAAAAAGATATTAATTGTTGCTAAAAAATGATTTGCTCTCGTGCACTCAAAGACTAGATGTTACAATTAATTTAATAATATTACTTGAGTTTATGAATAAAGAATGTTATATTTTTATTGAAAGATATGTTCTGAGTTTAAGCTTGTCAGATTCTTATCAATAAACATTAATTAAATGTACTGCCTAATGCTGTTCATTCCAATAACTTACCAAATTCAAATAACAGTATGTAATCTCTGCACAGCAAGTCAGACATATTAATTATCTTTAGATGTGTATTTATCCAATGAAAGGCTTTTATTGTTGTTAAAATCTCTTATTTTGGTAATAATTATTTTGTTGATCTTGCTCCTGCATGTTACGGTATTTTTTTTTTTTTTTTATTTAAAAACGTTTATCTTGGTGGTCGAGGGTTTCTTCAACATTAAATATGCGACAGTTATAAAAATTATTTGTGAATTTCAATACTGCAACTAATGGTCAACGAAATTTACATATAAAATTCAGCTCATGGTTAATGTTTAACTTTTTGTAAACTTTCCCCAAGTAATACTGGATTCTTTAGTTCTTGTACTATATGTTGAGTGAAGAACGACTGTTGTATGCTGTCTGTCAGGGATTTTATTTATTACTTGGTACATAACTGCAAATGATCTGTACATGTAGTTCACTGGTCTGAAAAACGTTGGATGGACACCAGAGGGCTCAAATTTTGTTTGAAGTAAATATCAATGAAAAGACAGGAAGTGCGCCGGACAAAATTGTCATACCAGTATGAATGCCAGTATAAATTAAAAGTAGTCTCAATTTCATACCAAGAAGAACTTTATATTTAACATTGGTAATGGGAATAGTTTTCTTGTATTCTAAAAGAATGAATATGTTAGGAACATGTATTTGTGAAATTATGAGTGGGAGATTTAAAACATGGAGATTTTTAACTCGAATTTTGCGCGCTTTTTTGTGTGCACAGTAAATTTGCATGCAGATACACTGTACTTTATAGCTCTCTGGTTGTCCTCTCCAATTATTCAGAACAGTAAGCTATAGATCTCCAGCAACTTTGCATCTCAATTATTTCTTTGGATCATTTACAGGTATTACGTAATTTTTTAATTTCATATTTGTTATTAATTGATAACTGCATGCTCAATAAGTGTGTTAATATTGTATGTACATAAATTATGAGATATGTACATAAATAAATAGATGACTCAGTTAATTGCAATTGGGTAAATACCAAGCATTTCAAATTTGTAGAAGCAATTAAAATTACTAGTCTAAATACTCTTTTTAAATAATCTTTTAATATTTATTGCAATAAAGAGGATTCCAGTCACAAACGCCGTGTGCTCCTTGTCATGATCGGGCAAACGGAAACATCAGTAAACAATTCGGTGTGAAAATAATGTCTTACAATTTGTATGAAAAACATCAGTCAACACTCAGAATAATGTATATCACACGACATTCACGTTGACTTCTTGTATAAACCAATTGTATTCCCAATCAACAAAGGGGTTCATAGGGGAGGGTGCGTGGAGGTTTGATGTAAAGTTATTAATATTTTGGTCAATGTGTTATCAATAATCATGAAAGAGCAGCATTCAAGAATTAAATGTCATGCATACAATGTAATGTATACGCATCCCATGCCTTATTTGTAAACATGGTACACGTTTTATAAATATATATTGGAAAAAATAGCATATGGATATTTTATTAAACACTCCGAAGAACTGGTATATAGAAATATCCCTTTATTTCTTAGCAAACTGTGAAACCTGATATAGTAAGATTTTGTTGAGTTGCTCTAGGTGTTTGGCAAAATTATTACATACCGGCTAATGTTTTAATAAACACCACGAGCATTCGCTTTGTTTAGGCAACAAACTGTGCATGAGCCTTAATGTATAAATATATTAGTTGAACAGTGTGTTTGGATAAATCCTAATATATCGCGTGGTGATATTTCGAATTAGATCTACTTTTTGTCAGAACGAGTCAGATAAAAGTGAAAGATTTTTCGAATTGCTTTAGCCGAAATTGCTTCCGTAATACCCTTCTTCGTTATTCAAGAAACTTCGGTTACATACATGTATTATCATATGTTTACAAAGGTTATTGCAGCTACAATTAGAATACATAATATTATTTCTATTGTCATCTTTGTGATGAATTGCCTTGCAATGTTTATTACTGAAAATGTGAAATGTTGGTTCAGCAGAGATTTATATTGAAAATCCTGTTGAAACTGCTGTATAAATCGCTAGCTGATTTATAAATCCGATTTTCAAATTTTCCAGTTCCGCTTTAATTTAAGACTATTCTGACAGGCATACTTTTTGAATTTTTTGAAAGTAAAAATGTCCATACAATTTTTTTTAATAAAACAAAAATCTGTTTCTTTATTTATTTTATTTGATTAGCTAGTTGCCTGTGTTTTAAAATTTCAAACCTTTCAAAAATATTTTTTCATTTCTTTTTGGATTGGAAACTGAAAATATAAAAGCCTATCATGAATTTCCATCATCACTATCGTTTGATTGATTGTATGTTTTTAAGTCCAGTTACAGAATTTTTCACTCATATAGAGATGTCACAATATAAAGATGAAGGGCTTCAACTTTAGATCTATACTTGGCACTCAGGGTTAATGAGCAGTGAGGGTTCTTGATCGTACTGAGGCCTACCGTGACAAGGGACCTCGGTTTTTAAGGTCTCTCATATGAAAGACCCGTGATTTTCATTTCTAATGCCGGGCGCTTGGCGAAGGATCAGTCACTACCTATTCTTAGGTTTGAAACGGCATGGCAAACAAGAATCGAACCCGGGCCCACCGATTACAAAGCAAACGCCCTACCACTAGGCTACCGTGACCGACCATTACTATCGAAGAAAGGTATAAAGTTAATATTTATGAAGCCAACAGTTGTCAATCGTGGATATGAATTAAAATTAAACAATCATGAATATAGGTGGATTAAACCTTCAATACCATAATTTGAAAAGGATAAAATTATTGTTTTAATTTTTTTGTCCATTAGTCTTAAGTAAACCTACATTTTTTTTTTTGGGGGGGGGGGGGGTTACGAAATTCCTAATGTTTAATTGCTTGTAAATATATACATTTATTCAATTACAAAGACTGTCAATTTTTCTTCCATCATTTTGGTGAAGGTCATGTTTTAAATTTTCCAACAATCGCATTATAAGTTTTGGGATCTTTACTATAGGTTTCCGTCCTATTTCATGTCTGTAACGATACTTTGTTAAGGTGTATCCTAATCCTTAGGCCAGATGTAAGCTCAACGACTCTACGATAAAAGCGTTTGAAACTCCAGTTGTAGTAACACGGGGCCTTAATGTACAAATATTCATACAGATTTGACATGAGGTTGCATATGATCAAAGGATGGACTTTTATCATGACAATTTGTTTACTAGTTACTGGTAATCAAGACGATTATTGGGACTGTATACTTAGGGCCTGCTTCTTGGTAAGGTTTACTCGGGGTCTTTAGCTTTTTTCATATCAGATATAAGAAAGGCAAGAAGTGGACTATTTTTAATTACTAGCTTTAAATAGTTGTAAAATACTTCATTACTTTTCTAAGTCGTTTTAAAATTGTTAGAAGTATATCAAAAAATATACTCACCTGCAAATAGAAAGTCACAAGAACACACAGCTATGGCAATGAAACGGGGTTGTGAAAAGTTCGTTTTACACATTGAACGAGAAATCCAAAGAATTGCAAAAAGACTTGAACTAGAAATCCAGACTAGAAAGAAAACACCAGTATAGGCATTTGTATAATTAACAACGTGTAAAACTAGTGTACCATTTTCTTTTTCAGGGCAAGTTATATTAGTGGGCATGTTGATGCTTCCGAGTTTTTTCGACAAAGAAAGAAATACAAACTGTACAGTCAACAACATTCAAGTAGTAGTACCAAAAAAATCAATAGATATAATATCCACAATATATCGATGTATACCTATGTATAGTTATTCCGTGGCTCTTGCATCGATACCATTTTTGAGTATTTGAAGACAAATAAGATTCTAGTAGGTATAAAGTACATATAACTGACTTGCTAGAGTATATCATAGATTTGGTGGACGTATCTTTATATTTAAATATTTAGTTTTAAAACTAACTGATTTTAAATTAATTTAAGGATAATGAAGTTTAAAGTCACTGAAGATGCCTTAAACCATATATGAGGTTTATATTACATTTCTGACTATGATGCGAGATAGCATAAAATCTAGTAATTTGTAAAATATGTCCTAAATTTCTACGAATGTCCCGGTCAAAATAGTGTCTACATATCATCGAGGTATTATACATGTAATATGAAACAACCCGAGTAGGGAGTTTACAATGAAACATCTACATCCATTGAGTATTTTTTCATTTATTTCCTAAGAAAACAAATTCTAATAATTAACTGATAAACTTACATGTAATAAAACGGGGTTTTCAAATCCGCCTATATGAAAGATGTCTTAAAAAGAGGGAACTTCCATCAATGTGACAAAAAATCAATAATACAATATTCTGCTTACGTTCACCAATTATATATATTTGTTATACCCTTATAAATATCTTTCTATATATTTATTACTAATAAAAAGTCCAACAAAAGAAATGTTTTTACATGGGTCTAACAATTTCATTGTTGACCGGCCTGCCAGTCCAATATAAGAAATGTTAAACCGCGACGTCTCTGCTACGTCACAAGTAATTAATCGTCGTTCAATATAGCCGAAGTTTAGAGCTGGAAGAGTTGTATGCTATTTGAAAGAGTATGTTTTATGATAAATAATTTTTGTGATATAATAATTTTATTATTATAATTTTTTCATTCTCTGCTATTGTTTTATTTTTATTAATCAAGCCAAAATTTTCAAAGAAAGTAATTGATTATAATAAATATTGATCTAATCTGTTCAAATGTTTTCATTTTAGTTGTTTTATCTGAAGTGAAGGGTAAAACAAAACAGTTACTGACTGGGTATGAGGGGCAACATATGAATTTTTGAACGTGAAGGTGAACATGTTGCCCTTGACCTGCGGCCTCGGGCAACATGTTCACCTTCACGTTCAAAAATTCATATGTTGCTCCTCATACCCAGTTTATTAACTTTCGATTTGTATTTATCCAATCAAAGGCTTTTAGTGTTGCTAAAATCTCTTATTTTTGGTAATAATTATTTTGTTGCTTAAATCTCTTATTTTGGTAATAATTATTTTGTTGCTAAAATCTCTTATTTTGGTAATAATTATTTTGTTGATCTTGCTCCTGCATGTTACGGCATTTTTTTTTTTTTATTTAAAAACGTTTATCTTGGTGGTCGAGGGTTTCTTCAACATTCAGCTCATGATTAATGTTTAATTTTTGTTAACTTTCCCCAAGTAATACTGGATACTTCAGCTTTAGTTCTTGTACTATATGTTGAGTGAAGAACGGCTGTTGTATGCTGTCTGTCAGGGATTTTATTTTTACTTGGTACATAACTGCAGGTGATCTGTACATGTAGTTCACTGGTCTGAAAAACGTTGGATGGACACCAGAGGGCTCAAATTTTGTTTGAAGTAAATATCAGGAGAAACAACGGCTCCAATGAAAAGACAGGAAGTGCGCCGGACAAAATTGTCATACCATTATGAATGCCAGTATAAATTAAAATAGTCTCAATTTCATACCAAGAAGAACTTTATATTTAACATTGGTAGTGGGAATGGTTTTCTTGTATTCTAAAAGAATGAATATGTAAGGAACATGTATTTGTGAAATTATGAATGGGAGATTTAAAACACGGAGATTTTTAACTCGAATTTTGCGCGCTTTTTTGTGTGCACAGTAAATTTGCATGCAGATACTTTTTAACTCTCTGGTTGTCCTCTCCAATTATTCAGAACAGTAAGCTATAGATCTCCAGCAACTTTGCACCTCAATTATTTCTTTGGATCATATACAGGTATAACGTAATTTTTTAATTTCATATTTGTTATTAATTGATAACTGCATGCTCAATAAGTGTGTTAATATTGTATGTACATAAATTATGAGATATGTATATAAATAAATAGATGACTCAGTTAATTGCAATTGGGTAAATACCAAGCATTTCAAATTTGTAGAAGCAATTAAAATTACTAGTCTAAATACTCGTTTAAATAATCTTTTAATATTTATTGCAATAAAGAGGATTCCAGTCACAAACGGCGTGTGCTCATTGTCATGATCGGGCAAACGGAAACATCAGTAAACAATTCGATGTGAAAATGTCTTACAATTTGTATGAAAAACATCAGTCAACACTCAAAATAATGTATATCACACGACATTCACGTTGACTTCATGTATAAACCAATTGTATTCCCAATCAACAATTTAAAGGGGTTCATAGGGGAGGGTGCGTGGAGGTTTGATGTAAAGTTATTAATATTTTGGTCAATGTGTTATCAATAATCATGAAAGAGCAGCATTCAAGAATTAAATGTCATGCATACGATGTAATGTATACGCATCCCATGCCATATTTGTAATCATGGTACATGTTTTATAAATAAATATTGGAAAAAATAGTATATGGATATTTTATTAAACACTCCGAAGAACTGATATAGAAATATCCCTTTATTTCTTGGCAAACTGTGAAACCTGATATAGTAAGATTTTGTTGAGTTGCTCTATGTGTTTGGCAGATTATTACATACATGTACCGGCTAATTTTTTAATTAACACCACGAGCATTCGCTTAGTTTAGGCAACAAACTGTGAGCCTTATAATGTATAAATATTTTTAGTTGTTCAGTCTGTTTGGATAAATCCTAATATATCGCGTGGTGATATTTCGAATTAGATCTACTTTTCGTCAGAACGAGTCAGATAAAAGTGAAAGATTTTTCGAATTGCTTTAGCCGAAATTGCTTCCGTAATACCCTTCTTCGTTATTCAATAAACTTTGGTTACATACATGTACATGTATTATCATATGTTTACAAAGGTTATTGCAGCTACAATTAGAATACATAATATTGTTTCTATTTTTATCTTTGTGATGAAATGCCTTGCAATATATATTTATTACTGAAAATGTGAAATGTTGGTTCAGGAAAGATTAATATTGAAAATCCTGTTGAAACTGCTGTGTAAATCGCTTGCTGATTTATAAATCCGATTTTCAAATTTTCCAGTTCCGCTTTAATTTAAGACTATTCTTACAGGCATGCTTTTTGAAATTTTTGAAAGTTAAAATGTCCATACAATTTTTTTTTAATAAAACAAAAATCTTTCTGTTTTTCATTTATTTCATTTGATTAGCTAGTTAACTGTGTTTTAAAATTCCAAAACTTTCAAAAATATTTTTCATTTCTTTTGGGGTTTGAAACTGAAAATATAAAAGCCTATCATGAATTTCCATCATCACTATCGTTTGATTGATTGTATGTTTTTAAGTCCCATTACAGAATTTTTCACTCACATAGAGATGTCACAATATAAAGATGAAGGGCTCCAACTTCAGATCTATACTTGGCACTCAGGGTTAATGAGCAATGAGGGTTCTTGATCGCACTAAGGCCTTATGCCCTACCGTGACAAGGGACCTCGGTTTTTAAGGTCTCTCAAACGAAAAACCCGTGATTTTCATTTCTAATGCCGGGCGCTTGGCGAAGGATCAGTCACTACCTATTCTTAGGTTTGAAACGGCATGGCGAACAAGAATCGAACCCGGGCCCACCGATCACAAAGCAAACGCCCTACCACTAGGCTACCGTGACCGGCCATTACTATCGAAGAAAGGTATAAAGTTAATATTTATGAAGCCAACAGTTGTCAATCGTGGATATGAATTAGAATTAAACAATCATGAATATAGGTGGATTAAACCTTCAATACCATAATTTGAAAAGGTTAAAACAATTGTTTTATTTTTTTTGTCCATTACTCTTAAGTAAACCTACATTTTTATTTTTTTTGGGGGGGGGGGGTGGGGGGGTTTACGAAATTCCTAATGTTTAATTGCATGTAAATATATACATTTATTCAATTACAAAGACTGTCAATTTTTCTTCCATCATTTTGGTGAAGGTCATGTTTTAAATTTTCTAACAATTGCATTATAAGTTTTGGGATCTTTACTATAGGTTTCCGTCCTATTTCATGTCTGTAATGATACTTTGTTAAGGTGTATCCTAAACCTTTGGCCAGATGTTAGCTCAACGACTCTACGATAAAAGCGTTTGAAACTCCAATTGTAGTTATACGGGGCTTTAATGTACATATATTCATACAGATTTGACATGAGGTTGCAAATGAACAAAGGATGGACTTTTATCATGACAATATGTTTACTAGTTACTGCTGGTAATCAAGACGATTATTGGGACTGTATACTTAGTGTCTGCTTCTTGTCAAGGTTTACTCGGGGTCTTTAACTTTTTTCCTATCAGATATTAAAAAAAAAGCAAGAAGTGGACTAGTTTTAACTTCTTAATAGCTTTAAATAGCTGTGAAAATACTTCATTTCTTCTTTTTTTTCCGAAGTCGTATTCAATTTTTTTAGAAGGATATTAAAAAGTATACTCACCTGCAAACAGAAAGTCACAAGAACAAACAGCTATGGCAATGAAACGGGGTTGTGAAAAGTTCGTTTTACACATCGAACGAGAAATCCAAAGAATTGCAAAAAGACTTGAACTAGAAATCCAGACTAGAAAGAAAACACCAGTATAGGCATTTGTATAATTGACAACGTGTAAAACTAGTGTACCATTTTCTTTTTCAGGGCAAGTTATATTAGTGGGCATGTTGATGCTTCCGAGTTTTTTCGACAAGGAAAGAAATACAGACTGTACAGTCAACAACATTCAAGTCGTAGTACCAAAAAAATCAATAGATATATTATAATATCCACAATATATCGATGTATACCTGGGTATGTTATTCAGTGTCTTTTGCATCGATACCATTTTTGAGTATTTGAAGACAAATAAGATTCTAGTAGGTATAAAGTACATATAACTGACTTGCTAGAGTATATCATAGATTTGGTGGACGTATCTTTATATTTAAATATTTGGTTTTAAAACTAACTGATTTTAAAGTAATTTAAGGATAATGAAGTTTAAAGTAACTGAAGATGCCTTAAACCGTATATGAGGAAGGAATGTATTTATTACATTTCTGAGATAGCATAAAATCTAGTAATTTGTATAAGCAAATGTCCTAAATTTCAACAAATGTCCCTGTCAAAATAGTGTATACATATCATCGAAGTATTGTAATATGAAACAACCCGAGTAGGGAGTTTACAATGAAACATCTACATCCATTGAGTATTTTTTTTCATTTATTTCCTAAGAAAACAAATTCTGATAATTAACAGATTAACTTGCATGTAATAAAACGGGGTTTTCAAAACCATCTATACGAAAGATGTCTTAAAAAGAGGGAACTTCCATCAATGTAACAAAAGATCAATAATACAATATCACCAATTATATATTTTTGTTATACCCTTATAAATATCTTTGTATATATTTATTACTAATAAAAAATCCAACAAAAGAAATGTTTATTACATCGGGCTAACAGTTTCATTGTTGACCAGCCTGCCAGTCCAACATGAATGTTAGGCCTCAACGTCACTGCTACATCACAAGTAATTAATCGTAGATCCGTATAGCCGAAGTGTAGAGGTGGACGAGCTGTCGTATGCTATTTGAAAGAGTATGTTTTGTGATAAATAAGTTTGGATATAATAATTTTATTATTAATTTTTTCATTCTCTGCTATAATTGTTTTATTTTTATTGATCAAGGCAAAATTTTTCAAAGAAAGTAATTCATTATAATAAATATTGATCTAATCTGTTCAAATGTTTTCATTTTAATTGTTTTATCTGAAGTGAAGGGTATAACAAAACAATTATTGACTGGGTATGAGGGCAAGATATTATTTGTTGGACCTGAAGGTGAACATGTTGTCTTTGACCTGTGGCCTCGGGCAACATGTTCACCTTCACGTCCAACAAATTATATGTTGCCCCTGATACCCAGTCAATAACTAATATATATATATATAAGCATATATGTCTGTCAAGTTGTAAATTCGAGGATTAAGGGTTGCAAATACTTACTTAAAAATTATGTTTGTGTGTGTGTGTTTTGTTTTGTTTTCTCTTTTGCAAGGGTTGCAACCTTTAATTCCCGTATTAACAAGCAAAGAAAGCCTTTTCTTGTTTATTTGGAATTTACTCAAAACTATTGCTGTATTTGCAGTAATCAGGGCCAAGAATAAATTGTCGAGCTCAAGATTCTATTTTCAGAGAACTAAAAATGTGAGAAAGTTGTTGATTAAATGATTTCACCTGATCAGAACCGACTTTAGATCAAAGAATATTGACCAAACTATGTAAAATTTGAACCATTCTATTGAAAAGAAAAAACCAAAATATCAGTTTATTAAATTCGCAGCATTTTTCCTACAAAAACATTGAAGTATGGACAACACAGTAGGGAGACACATTACATAGCTCTTACGATTCCAGTTTAAGGTAGTCTTGCTTCATTTTTCTTTATCTGTTATTGACAAGTATATTTACAAGTATATCCAACTAACAAAAACTATTAATTAAAAATTCTTGAATAATGCTTTCATCAATTTACCCATCAAGTTGTCACTATTTACAGTGGAAAACTGAATTTCACAATTTTGTAAGAGGCACCCCTGCTCATGATCATCGTAAGTTTGCACTTAATCTATCTGCTGAATACTCAGGAATGTTGGTTTCCCTTTCCAGTGACTTGTATCCTGCTGGAACTTTGTAGCCTCTCCATGCGGCGACTAGTAGCTCTATGGGATTTGTCTTAACTTCAGACTCCGTTCTTGACAGGACACTGTAAGTTGGCAGACTAGATGGAGGAAGGGGCGGTCCTCCTCCCTTGCATCCTAGTGAGGTAGCTGTTCCACCAGTCTCCATCTATTGCTGTAAACCTTCCACTTTCTGTCCACTTAGGGAGATTCCGCGCAAGTCTTCTGTCATCCTGTTGATTTTGTAGAAGTTGGGTTCTACAACATCTGGCCAATTTGCAAAGTCTAGCACCAATTTGTCAAGGCCAACATCTCGATATACGAGGGGTGATCAAAAAGTTCGCGAACTATCTCAATATTTACAAAACCACAATTCAGATCAGAATGAAATTTGGCACACATATAGTCATACAATTGTTCCATAAATAACAGGTGTTAAATACTGTTTTGCTCCGTGTTTGTGACGTCACGAAGTGAAAATGACGTCAATATATAGGTGACTTGTGACAAAAAATGGTTGACTCAGTCGTACTGGAGAAACGAAGGGCTGTAAAGTTTAACGTTATATCTTGAAAATTCCTTTGCAGTAGAATATGATAATTTGTACAAGGTTTATGAAGACAATAGACTTACCAGAAGTCCAATCATTAATTAGATTGATTATTTTAGTGAAGGCAGGGAGATGGTAAAAAATAATGTTTGTTCTGTTGCCCAGCGAAAGCAAGCTGAGGAAAAGATGTGTCCGTAGTTGAGCAATTTGTAATGAAACATCGCCAAGTTACGATTCGAAAAATAGTTGAATATCTTAACAATAATATAATTATTAAATCCCTAAAATATCGTTTACTTTAGACTTTAAACATATGAAATATGATAAAGAGAAGGCGTCCATACTTTATCCACACTGGACAAACGATGCTCCCAAGACAGAGGACTCGGGTTGTGATGGTCACCATGTTAATTCTGGGAAGGGATATCCTTATCCACCTATCCTATTGCCGAGATTTGGCAATTTCTGACAGATCGACTGTTCTTGTTATAAAAAATAACTTACATGGTAAGAAATATAAGTCTCGGAAAATTTTTTAGCTTCTGTGAACAGACTGCTCCGGGGCATGTCACGTGACCGCCTTTTGATCACGTGATCCGCGCATGGGCAGAACAATGGCAGATATGCATTAAAATCGGAGAGGACCACTTTAAAAAATAATAAACATTGAAACCTCATTTCTTTTCTTTTAAGGAAGTTATTCAATTAGTTCGCGAACTTTTTGATCACCCCTCGTACTTCTTGAGAAATGGGCCAGTCTTTATAGGACAGCATGACTCTCCCTGACTTTCCGGAGATCTTGAAGACGTGTGGCTCCTTAATTCCCTCTATGAGGGAAGTCATAGACTTCTGTCTATGGCTACCATCCCTCTGAAATTCCAGAGACTGTCCAAGTGCTGGATTTTAGGTTTTGGACAGAATCTTTTCTCCACCATCTCATAAAGATTTTTCATAGAAATTATTTTCTGGGTGTGGGCCTCCCTGCTAATACAACTGATCATCTGAACGATGTATTAATGGGTAAGGTCCACCATTAGAAATGTCGGCTTTATCTACAATGTAGAAAAATGTATAAATACCATTGAAGGAATTATTTTTAAAAAATACCAGCTTTCTTTTTTCAATTTTTCATATCTACAACTAAAGTACTGATGGTAAATATTTAAGATAATAGCCCAAGTGGCTTGAGAAATAAAAAGTTAAATTGAGCCCTAATTCTGCAAATTAAGACTATATTTTTTAAACAGAGAACACATATGCTATTCTATTTCAAGTGTGCAAGAATAAAATTAAGCGTAAAAATTATAAGTTTAAAGCAGTAAATTGAAATTTTCTAGTCAGTAAATGATGAAATGATGCTTAGCTGTGCTAATAAACGGAAAGTTATACCTTTCCTTCTTCAGTATTGGTTTTTACCAGCATCGTCAGAAACATGATAAACTATGTTAAATTGGTAGTACTAGTCACAATTATTAAGATTGATTGATTGATTGTTGTTTTACGTCCCGTTCGAGAATTTTTCACTCATATAGAGACGTCACTATATACCGGTGAAGGGTTTTATAATTAGACCTTTACTCGGCACTCAGGGACATTGAGCAGTGATGTTTCTTTATCGTACCAACGCCTATCGTGACACGGGGCCTCAGTTTTTAAGGTCTTATCCGAAGGACCCTTAACTTTCACATCATGGTGCCTAGCGCTTGGCGAAGGAACAGTTGCTACCTATTTTTTTTTTTTTCGACTTGGGTCAGTCGCGGCCGTGATTCGAATACACGACCTTCCGATCACAGAGCGAGCGCTGTGCCAACTGAGCTACTGAAGGTTTCAATTCCTAAGATGTGCATGTTCTAAATATATACACCAGTAAATTTCTGCAGCAAATCAATCAATACAGTCCTTTAAATAAATGTTTATTTTTCCGGAAAACTGCTGTACAAACAAAATAATCAGTGGTAAATGACATACTCAGACAACGCATCCCCTTGCTGTTCTGCCATCAAAGATTGCAACATCATTCATCAAAATTTAAAAAAAAAAGCTGATAAATACAATTATGTATCTCAATGTAGTCTACTTTACATTGAAATTGTCGGCACACGAGCTGCATGTTGTTACCGGATCACCTGTTAAAGTTGAGGTTCATGTATCCAACTCTAACATCGGTTGATTGATTAATTGTATGTTGTTTAACGTCCCATTCGAGAATTTTTCACTCATAGAGACGTCACCATATACCAGTGAAGGGCTTCAAATTTTGACCTTTACTCGGCACTCAGGGCCATTGAGCAGTGAGGATCTTTATGGTGCCAACGCCTGCCGTGACATGGGGCCTTGGTTTTTAAGGCCTCATCCGAAGGACCCGCAACTTTCACTTCAAAGTGCCGAGCGCATGGCGAAGGAACAGTTGCTGCCTATTTTTTATCGACTTACTAACAATCGGTATGTTTACCGAAGCCAAGGCTTTCCTGCAGAGGTAAAAACTTTTTTTTACATTGAAAACAACAATTCTAAACAAAGATGTTTATAACAGAGCTTGTTACATAATTTTAGTTGTAGTGGTCACTATTTTTTTTTCATATATATATATATATATATATATATATATATATATATATATATATATATATATACTTATAAATTAATAAATTTTGCAAATAAACTCCGAAACGGGTGCACCAGAGTTCTTACTAACTTCTCTATGAATACACTAGATGCAAGATGATGTCCGTAAACTATATTCAGAATTCACTCGATTAGTACGTGCCGTACGTTAAATTAAAAGTCTACTTTCATTTTCTATAAACAACCATGAAATAGCAATAACGTGAGTACGGTGGCGGTTCCGGTTGGCGGATCTAAGTTACTGGCAATTTTTTATGAAACTAACAACAAGCAATCGTTTATTTATTTCATAAAACGTCATCACTGAATTATTCAATCAAAACTTCATTTAAATGATATAAAAGAAATTGGTTGTGATAACCTATTAAAAAGGAAAATATTCAAATTACTTTCGACATTCACTGATCTTACTATTGACGGAAACTTCTAGAACATCGTATAGCATCGAGCCCGATGTTAAGCAGAAAAACGAGGCGATTATAGCCTCGAACATAAAAAAAAAGCTTTTGTGTGAATGGTCATTGAAATAATGGTAAATCATTGGTAATACTATAAGGTGTGAATATATTTATACATATTGAAAGACTATTAATAGGTTTTCATAATTTATCGGTAAAATTTGCATATTCCTCACTGAGAGTATAGCGGCAACGAACCCGAGGTACAAGCTGTACTTCGTAATAAATTTGCTTACATGAAAAGAGAAAATTAATGAATAAGGTATTGTTCAAATACAATTAAAGCTGTTAAATTTTTGTGCTTTTATCAATACATTTCAGGTTTTATTTTTCTGAATACAGTCTTTTGTATCAAATACTCGGCCATAGGGCGTTAAAACCTAATGTTTACCCCCAAAAAATAGTCATTAAAATGTGCATATTCGCTGCTTTTATCCTTGAAGGAAATAAAATAAGAGCACCTGAGGCACAATATCCATAATATAGTATAACAGGTTTCACAATAAACGTCAATTAATGAAATTGTTTTTTCTTCTTCAAGTTTTTACAAGGGGGGGGGGGGAGGGGGGGTACATCTACTTCTGCTTTAAAGGTAAATGCGGGATTTTGTACAAAGTATTTCTAAATTCCTGCTATAAGCCTGTTGGTCGTGACTAGAAACTACAATATATGATTGGAATTTTTCTGTCGGTAGTAGTTCAAATTCAATTCCCCGCGCTTGCGCGGGATTTCATCTAGTATATATATATATATATCAGCAGTATATACGCGTAATTGTAGATAGTTGTTGAAGTTTCTGATTTGAGAAGGAATTGTACACAAGCATGGTGGTCATTGTAATGGTATTCTTTTTGCAGAAGGAAAGCCAATCACAAGTGTAAGATTCACAGCCTGGACCCTTAACAGGAACTGTGAGGTACCCCCCACCCCCGGCCTGTGCGCATTCAGGATAGTTCGACACGGACAAGTGTCTATGAGGATGAGTACAAGTGTCGTATTTGTGGGTAGGGGGAGTTGAAGACTAGGGCACTTTAGGTAGGGTGATTCCAACCCAAGTGCAATTATTGGGTCCACGCCTGTTGTTGACACATCAGGGCAAAGAGCCAAAGGACTCTTTGCAAGATTGAGTGGTTTTGCCCTCAACACTGGAGGAATGAAATATATTAATATTTAACTTGAATAGTTACCTTTTTATTCGTCAACCTCTCTTAGATCTTCCAGGAAGTGAATAATGGCCGATTTGGATTTTCCTTTAACAGTCTTCCATCTTGGTTTATAGGACACTACCAGACCAAGGCTTACATTGTTCAGGACATCTCCAACCATTTGAAGTAACGTTGCCTTAGTCTGGTTGTCCAATGCCTGTTGTTTTCCCCTCTCCTCTGGCAGAACAAATATTGGTTGGAATTTCCGTCTGGATGAAAGGTCATTCCCAGAAGATTCTAAGAACTCCAACATGTTCTCTTGGCATCTTCTGGAGAATTGAAGGAGTTCTTCATCCACACGGACTCCTCCTAACTGATAAGTATGCGAGACGCATGGCATCCGCTGCTGGGTACCATTTTCCTGTTAAAATTAAATCAGAGATATAAATAGGTAAAACACTTTAATTTAGATTAGAACACCTTTGATCATGATTTTAAAATCTTTATAATGTTTACCTGAATTCAAAGATTTCTCTGGATAAATCCACTGCGTATGAGTACTGTGTATCAGTGGAGGGAATAGTCTGTAGTTCGTATACTTTTGATCTTTTCTATTTAAAATATATATTGATATTATAGTATAAATTATCGTATTTATGTTATACCCGTATTGTTATCACCCTCTTAATGAATCATTCCAATTTTAACGTTAATTTGCAAGTAAACAATAAATAAAATGCATAGGAATTATTTAACAATTATCACAGGCTTATAATAGCTTTTCAATATGATCTACATCTCTTTAGTCAATTAATTCATGCTTATTAAATACCTTGCCTAATCTGTCTACATTTCGACAAATGTTGGTCCGGATTTGATTCGTGGGGACTCCAGAGGCTACAAATCTTTAAGTTTCTCTGTTTTTTTGCCTCTAGCACAAAGTCCCCTCCTTCACCTTTACTATCGTTACCCGAAACGCTGTAGGATTTATGTCTCTCATTGAACGCAAGAACTTCAGGCGGACATTGCATACGAGTCGAGGAATCCCTAATGTATGTTTCTATGTAAAAAGGCATATTGAGACCAAAAAAGAGAGGGGCAAACTTTGCTTTGCTACAATTAATAGCATTAAGTATTGTTGCGCCTGACACCTGCTCTGAATACATGGATAGAGAGGCAGTAAGTTAACACAACCTCCCGCATATATATTCATATAAGACAGTAGGCTGAGGTGACTGTAGCCGTTCATAATACCCCCTCAGAGATGGATGAATCTGGGTACTCTTACACTGTCAAACATAAGGTGTGAGAAGCTCCACAGACACTGCATGCAGAAATATCTGCAATGCCTGCCAGCTCTTATGGTGGTCTTTAGAGAATGAACAAAATAAAAGGTATTTTAAATGGTTAACAATACTTTATATGTGCTTATAAGGCAAAGAAATATATACTTTGAGTGAAATATTTTTCCTGCACAGGCACGTAATGACGCTAATGCAGTAGGACTCTTGATTCCCAACATTTTGCCTCGAGTAGGTCCTCAAATGCAACCTTCAACAAGAAACTAATTATGCTTTTTACCATATTTATTTCGTAATGGCCCAGGCCTGAAATGATGACAAATTAATAATCATGAGTACATATATACAATATACCATGTATAGAATATAAATATTATATGACAAAAATATTTTTTTCAATATCGTGTATGCATGAACTTAAGGATCTTATTATTTGTGCTTATGTTAAGTGATTATTAATTACCTGGTATGCGGAGTACATTCTTCAATTTTTTTGCACTGTTCCATCCTTAAACCAGTCGAATGGTCAGAATCGTTTCGTTGTTGATCGAAACTTTGTGCATCTATAAATTCCCTGTGGCATGTTGGGCACAGGAAAGAAGAATCGATCAAACGGTTACCTATTATTATTAATTTTTACATACATGTACTGCACTTTTGAGTTTAAAACAAATAAAGATAAGTTGATTAAAAATTGTAGAGATGTAAAAACATGAACCACCTAGTGTGTATGGTAGTGCGTCACAACCCAGAATTGTCCACTTCCTGTCCCCACACATTGTGAGGCCTGATACATGACTTAAAACCTGTAACAATATGTATTTCAAAGTATGCATACAGACGCACCAGAATTTCCTCTGTAGATATTGTGCACCAGAATTTCCTCTGTTGTTTTTGCGCACCAGAATTTCCTCTGTTATATACTCTAAACTGTTGTTTACTTTATGTTATCAACCGATTAAAAAGATGTTATGGTAATACAAATAGCTTACCAATAGCGTCATATGAACAGTGATTTTCAAAACAAGGCTCTCCCATGATTACAGAGGGTGGCTCTTCCCGGTGTTGGGACACGATGAAAGAATATCTGTGATACTGAACATAGCTCATTATGACGTGTCATTTTTTTTAATATGAAAACTGCTATACAACGCACAATATACACCCTTCGTCCGCTCTACTGAACGTCGTTGCCCTCTACATGGTCTGTCCCTAATGTATGCTCCTCCCAGGAGCAGAGAAGATTTTTTTAAGAATTAATGCATTTTCACAATATATTCAACAGAGCCCCGCCCTAGCTCCAGAACCCCTGACCCTGGGGCCATAAATTTTACAATTTTGGTAGAGGGCTCAATGCTTATTACAATTATGCCAACAGTTTGACTGCTTGATGTCCAGGAGTAAAGAAGATTTTTAAAAATTGCATTAATTTTAGTGGCTTTGGCCCTATCCCTCAGGCCCTCCCCCCCCCCCGGGGGGGGGGGGGCAGGGACCATGAAATTCACAACTTATGAAATTTACAACTTTTGTTCCACTTCACTCATAGATGCTAAATGCCAAAATTGGTTGAAATTGAATGAGCGGTTTCAGAGAAGAAGCTGAAAATGTTCAAATGTTAACGCTCAGCGCACGATGACGGACGAAAACAGATAGGTCCCCTGAGTAAACTCAGGTGACCTAAAAATAAATACCCTATTAATTTTTTGTAATATATATATATATAGATAGATAGATAGAACGATTGTACATTTAGAATTAATTTTTAATTTTTTTTTACCTACCTTACCCTATCCTTTCTATTTTCTTTGCAATGAATTCGTCTCTATATATGAATTGTAAATATTTTGTAATTGATTTGAATTTATTTTCTGTGCAATGCATTCGTTTCTGTATATGAATTGTGAATATTTTGTCATTGATTTGAAGACTGTGCTTGATAAATATATATCTTGATAAATATATATATTTAAATTTGGTAAACATACAAGATTTATTTAAAAATGCTTATAAGGTATGTTTTGAAAATGCATGATACCTATATATCCGGACTTTTTCATTCATTTTTGCTTGATGCTCCATTAGCATCGTTGGCACATTCCTGCACTCCTCTGAGGCATGCAGCAAGTTACATGGAGATAACGGCTTCTCTTTTTGTAGGGTACTATTTTTTTCGGATGTAAGTAAATAAATGACTTATTTATCACGTTTACCCCTATATCTCATGCAGGCACGTAGAATCGGGGGGGGGGGGGTCTCTTCCCTTTTTTTCCAAACATTACCTTTTACTATAATTGTAAATGTACGCTGAGAGGCTGGTTGCCCCCCACCCACCCCATTTTGGTGTAGTTTGGTTAAACCATTGTAATTTAGGTAATGTATGGATAAAATTAAGTTTCGAATGAAAGATTGTATCAACTTAACCCCCCCCCCCCACACACACACACAATAAGACTTTCGAATTTAGCCAATTTCTCCCTTTTTTTGCTTGTCAATTTTTTTTTTAAATAAAAAAAAAAACTCTCAGGCTGCCCCCCCCCCCCCGCCTTTCAAAAACGATTCTACGTGTCTGTCATTCATTTGGATACTTCTTTTTATATGTTATGAAAGGATATAATAGTGTATTATTATTTATGAAAATAACAGTTCATTTTATTTAATTATGTGATACAATGACCTTGTCAGCACATACAACCTATCATTGAGTCAAATGCTGACTGATGTTTTTCATACTGATTGTTAGGCCATTATTTATACATTGAACTGTCTACGGATTTTTCCGTGTTTTTTTTCCGATTATGACAAGGAGAACACGGCGGGTGTGACCGGCTGGCAGGGAATGCTCACTCCTCCATGGTACCTGATCCCACCTCTAAATTTTGAGGTCCGTATTTGCTCTGCTCCAAATTTGAATCGTTTCATTGGACTTTCGAGATTGAATGCTGTTCGTTATCTTCATATTTCATTGTTTCAAACCTAGGTATAGACATGTACCCATATGGCAGTCCCGAAGACAATAAAGAAACTGCCGTTTTACTGCATGTTGCCAAAAAATATAACATCGGCAAATTGGCAAAATGGAATGGCGCCACAAAACTTCTATTACATAGGTTATAGAGTTGCTCCATAGCTCTGACCTTGGACACCACTCCATATTTGTGTCCATGTAGGAATCTGATAAGGACTGAATTGCGTTTTTGCATCCAATCTAAAAGTTAATTTCAATACTACAAATACTAGCTTAACACTCTTTGTTTTACCTTTTGTTTCAATACAACATCTTATCAAGAAAATTGTTGCATAAAACTTGCATCCTTATAGTCATTTGAGCAGGATGTGGCATCTTCTGCAACCTGTCTTGCTATAAAACGTCCTATACTGCCTGCTATTTTGCCCAGGCTTTCTTGACAAAAAACACCAGAATCAATGGCTTCGAAAACTCATCTAGGTTTTCCTTGATGGTGTTTTTACAAAGTTTGTCCTCTGCGTGTGAGGCACAAGCATTACAAATATAGGTTGAATGCTGAAATAAATCTCCGTTTTCAGTGAGGGCCTCAGTTGCACTAAACTTATTATTCTGCCATCATTTTTATATACAATAAATTCTTTCTCTTGGGAGTAGTTGTCGTGCTGTTTACAGCTACACTGCTTCCTTTTGGGTAATATAACTATCCTATTACATGTATAAAGTTATATGGCTGCATTTATTATTCGTATCTCTCTCTCTCCTCACACGCACTCTATCTCTCTATCTTTTCTTTAAATAATTGAACGATTTTCATAGATAAATAAATATATATTGCCTAAAGATGGGTACATCTTTATGTTTTCATAAATAGAGATAGTTTTCAACATATATGAACAATTAGCAATGTATGCTAAACTGCTGTTTCTTCTTCCTTTCACTGTTCATACCACCATCTGGTGTATTATCAAACTGTTTAACTGAGATACGTTTAGAATGACAAAATGTTTTAAATGAAAAAATTAATAAAATTATAAAGTTTAAGAATTGCACATTTTTTATACAAAAAAGCGACGAAATAAAATTTTAAAAGATATCTAACTTATCTTTTGAAATATTTGCATGTAATGTTAAAATATTTATAAAAAAAAACATTGAATGGGTAATTTATTTGTAGAAAATGCATATATCGATAAACTTGTTTATCTTTGTTCTGGGTTTTTGAGGCACTTTATACTGTTTGAGAACTACCAGGATAATTATTTTATTAAAAACATGCACGCACTGAACGACTTGCTTTATTAGACGATGCGAAATTTTTTACCTGAAACTGCTCTCATTTGAATGATGAAAAAGTCACATGCTTCCGGTTTTAACAGCAATGGAAGACAAAGTCATGATCTAAGTATGTGACGTTTGAACAGTTATATAAATGTCGTATTATTGAAAAAAATAGCAAGTTTAAATGATGTTGGATGATTTTTTTTTAGTTTTCAAATGGAAAAAGGCGTTCACACAGACTATGTAATCTCAATCTACTGGCACGGAATCCTTCTTCAGGTCTTCCTGAACATGAACTGGTCAGAAATTTTGAGCTTTTGCTTATAAAGCATGCATTGCTTTAAATAATAAATGAAGTTAACATTATCATACACAAGATATTTGACCATAAAAAGAAATATCCCTCATTTCAGAGACAATCCCGATATCGGGGGACGAATCCCAACCTGATATATAATGAAACCAAATTGTTGTAGATGTCATGACTCATACTTGTAAACAGTTTTCCCATGCTCCAAACAATTCTAAAAGGAATCCAGAGTAAAGAGATATTTTTAAAATATACATTTCCTCTAGATGATCCTTGGACACTTCCTCTAGTCTTTACAAACACTTTTCTGAGACATTGGCCAGTAGGGCTAGTAGATATGACATTTAATTTTTAATGGTCAAGAGAATTGTTTACTTGCCCAGAAAACTAAATGAAACCTTAAAAAATCACCGTCGTTTAATGCCTTTAAATTTCAGACTTGGTTTCTCTACTCTTCTGATAAAAATGGAAAATCCTTTAATAATTTTCTCTACTTAACAGAAAAGCTATGATAAGGCATATTAATATGCAAGCATCCTTAAGTAGCTTAAATTTCATTTAACTAAAAAATAAACTTTTAGTTTTATAGTTAGGTAGTTTATAAACTAATTGTAGATTACAATAGGGAATCAGAAATCTACGAGGAAGACATGGGGAGCAATCTTTAAAATGAGATCCAAGATCATACTAAATCTAAAGTACCAAAGCAAAGGTCTCCAAACATAGATAGAGTTGATTTATTTAAACATTTTGAGCCCTGGGGTTTAACTTCAGCCGACGACAGAAATTCAAATTTTATATAATTTAGATGAAAAATAAAATCTCTAAACAGTATGAGTGTTTATCATATTGATATTAAAGTATTATGCTTATTTGAGTTTGGATGAATTGTAACTCCATTAGACCATCTTTAAAGAATTGTTTGTTTGCACTCTTTTTGTCCGCAACATGAATTCAAAATATTTATAATATGAAATTATAGAAGCACTTTTTTTAATTTGCTGGGCAGAAGTGACACAAGTGAGCGTTGTGTTTTATAGGCCTCTTGTGTGTTTGGAAACAAATATTATATAAGACATTATTTTAGATGTTGAAAGAATGGAAATGGATTTTGGGATATTAATTTTCTTTTTTTTAGCTCCCTGTTTCTTGAGTCACTCCATTGGACTTCATTTGAATTTTTGTAAGTATTGTTATGTTATTTTGTTTGTTGTTTAACGTCCCTTTCGAGAATTTTTCACTCATATGGAGACGCCACCACCTGCCGATGGAGAGCTGCAAATTTTGACCTCAACTCGGCATTAAGGGCCATTGAGCAGTGAGGGATCTTTTTCGTGCCAGCACCTACTGCGACATGGGACCCCGGTTTAAACGGTCTCATCCGAAGGACCGGTCTTTCACGTCCCACAGTGGGATTCGAACCCCCGACGTGAGGATTAACTCACAACTCCGCGAATATATAGAAAACGCTCTAACCACTGTGTCACGCGGGCGACCTATGTTATTAACCAGATATAACAGTAAACATTAACGCCTATAGGTCACAAATGTGACATATCTGAGTGTGTTTTCTGTCTCTAGGCGTGACAAACTTTTTTAGGTCACCTGAGTCACTCAGGTGACCTATTGCTATCTGTTTTTGTCTGTCGTCGTTCGTCGTACGTCTTTCGTCGTCAATCGGTCGTAAACTTTTGAACATTTTTAGCTTCTTCTCTGGAACCACTGAACCAATTTCAACCAATTTTGGCATATAGCATCTATGGGTGAAGGGGAGTAAAAATTGTGAAATTCATGGCCCCTGCCCCCCTGGGGCCTGAGGGGTGGGGCTAAAACCATCAAACTTAATGCAATCTTTAAAAATCTTCTTCTTTACTCCTGGACATCAAGCAGTGAAACTTTTGGCATGATTGTAATAAGCATTGAGCCCTCTACCAAAATTGTGAAATTCATGGCCCCAGGGTCAGGGGTTCTGTTGCTAGGTAGGGGCTCTAATGATAATATAGTGAAAATGCATTAATTCTTTAAAAATCTTCTCCTTTGCTCCTGGGTATCAAGCCGATGAATTAAGTACATAGTAATGATGAGCAAGAGTGCCTCTTCCAAAATTGTGAATTTCATGGCCCCAGGGTCAGGGGTTCTGGTGTTAGGGCGGGGCTCTAATGAATATATAGTGAAAATGCATTAATTCTTTGAAAATCTTCTCCTCTGCTCCTGGGTATTAAGCCGATGAAATAAGTACATAGTTATGAAGAGCAAGAGTGCCTCTTCCAAAACTGTGAATTTCATGGCCCCAGGGTCAGGGGTTCTGGTGTTACCCTAACAAAAAAGTACTATAGTTAACTATAGTTTACTATAGTTAACTATAGTTTACTATAGTATCAAAGTTTTTTCACTATAGTAAATCAAAGTATTTTTACTATGGATTTCACATCGTTATATTTTTTGTTATTCGATTCATACCTACACAATTTTTTTATAATAAATTGAAATATTATTTGTATATTCACACATTATGTCCAAATTTTACATTACTGTTATCGAATTTTAGAGATTTTAGGCTTTGAAATCTCAAAAAAGTTCTAGAGTAAAGTT
Source organism: Saccostrea echinata (assembly GCF_033153115.1). NCBI lineage: Eukaryota > Metazoa > Mollusca > Bivalvia > Ostreida > Ostreidae > Saccostrea > Saccostrea echinata. The sequence continues at coordinate 7,091,901 of NW_026889774.1, forward strand.
TCATAGTAAATCAAAGTATCAAAGTTTTCACTATAGTTAACTATAGTAAACTATAGTTAACTATAGTAAATTTTTGTTAGGGTAGGGCGGGGCTCTAATGAATATATAGTGAAAATGCATTAATTGTTTGAAAATCTTCTCCTCTGCTCCTGGGTATTAAGCCGATGAATTAAGTACATAGTTATGATGAGCAAGAGTGCCTCTTCCAAAATTGTGAATTTCATGGCCCCAGGGTCAGGGGTTCTGGTGTTTGGGTGGGGCTCTAATGATTATATAGTGAAAATGCATTAATTGTTTGAAAATCTTCTCCTCTGCTTCTGGATATTATATAAACAAACTAAGTGCATGGTTATGACAAGCATTTATGCCTTTTCCAAAATTGTGAAATTCACGGCCCCTGGGTCAGGGGTTCTGGTGTGTGTGTGTGTGGGGGGGGGGGGCTCTATTGATTATATAGTGAAAATGCATTAATTCTTTGAAAATCTTCTTGTCTGCTCCTGGGTATTATTTAAACAAACTAAGTGCATGGTTATGACAAAAATCTTCTATTTGCTCCTGGATATTATTTAAACAAACTAAGTGCATGGTAGGACAAGTAATGATGCCTTTTTCAAAATTGTGAAATTCATGGCCCCTGGGTCAGAGGTTCTGGTGTTTGGGGGGGGGGGAGGGGGGGGCTCTATTGATTGTAGCGAAAAATGCATTAATTCTTTGAAAATCTTCTTCTCTGCTCCTGGGTATTATTTAAACAAACTAAGTGCATGGTTATGACAAGCATTGATGTCTTTTCCAAAATTGTGAAATCCATGGCCCCTGGGTCAGGGGTTCTGGTGTTTGGGGGGGGGGGGGGCTCTATTGATTATATAGTGAAAATGCATTAATTCTTTAAAAATCTTCTATTTGCTCCTGGATATTATTTAAACAAACTAAGTGCATGGTAGGACAAGTAATGATGCCTTTTTAAAAAATTGTGAAATTCATGGCTCCTGGGTCAGGGGTTCTGGTGTTAGAGGGGGGCCTCTATTGATTATATAGTGAAAATGCATTAATTCTTTGAAAATCTTCTTCTCTGCTCCTGGGTATTATTTAAACAAACTAAGTACATGGTAAAGGTGCACAAGGTTGCTTTTTCCAAAATTGTGAAATTCATGGCCCCTGGGTCAGGGGTTCTGGTTTTAGGGGGGGGGGGGGCTCTAATGATTACATTTTAAAAAATGCAATGATTCTTTGAAAATCTTCTCCTTTTCTCCTGGGTATTAAGCCAATGAACAAAGAATATAGTTATGATGAGTAAGAGTGCCTCTTCCAAAATTGTGAATTTTATGCCCCCTGGGTCAAGGTTCTGGTGTTAGGGCAGGGCTCAGGGCAAAGTTGATACATGATACTCAGGTGACCTATAAGGCCCGTGGGCCTCTTGTTTAGATTACTTTTCTCATACGTCTTGGTAAAGATCTGTAGAGGCCTTGTATATATTCTACTGTCAAAGCTTGCCACTCCTGTGTTATTTGCATGTGAAAGTTCAGCAGCAGTCTGAATGTTTTCAGCGCGACATTGCAATCGACTTTTAAGTTTTACCACACATTTTCAGCAGTCTGAATGTTTTCAGCTCGACATTGCAATCGACTTTTAAGTTTTACCACACATTTTCTATGCATATGATATTCAAATCGGGCGACTGTGCTGGCTAGCTTAATTTTCTTATATTAATATTATCAATTAATATTATTCCTAGCCTCATAATTTTCAACATCCCTGGCTCTATGTATAGGGGCATTGTCATCCTGAAACAAGAATTTTCCATTAGGAAAGTGTCGTGCTATTACGGGCCATAAATTATTTTCCAAGATTTCAATATACTTGTGTCTGTTAATAACTTAACCGTTAACAGTTGTTACAGTTCCTACACTATGTCAGGCTATGCACCCCCAAATCAAAACACTGACCTTTCGTTGAGCTGGGGGCACAAACACTCGGGAGACTCGGCTTCATCCTTGCGACGCCATGTGAAAATCCTCTGGGGCCCGTTTCATCAACGGTCGTAGGCCCAGTTGTATGCCGGCGTAAAGTCGGGACTAGCACAAAAATTTGCGTTTCATTAAAGAGCTTATCTTTACACCGGACTAAAATTAGGCCAAAAATTTACGTCTACGCATGGGTAGGCGTGAGTTCAGGCGTTAACATAGAGTAAAGCGACTTTACCGACTAGAAAACGATTTAGCTATTTCTTAAGAAGAATTACGGTTTTCGGAAGTCTTTTTAATAAAAACAATGCATTATTTAATTATACATACTATGAAGATTTGGGGGAGGGGGGAAGGGGGTGGTGTTACACCCATTCGGGGACGTAGTTGACTTACAGTATTTACATAACTTACTTTAATGAATTTCTTCTTAAATGATTGCCTCATTAGGGATTTATTCGACCACCATCTCTTAAATTTTGACAATCCTGCATTCATACACATTTGATTGTGATTATTATTGTATTGAGGTATCTGTTACATTCACTGAAAAGAAACCCATTAAACATGGCTATTTTGGAGGAAAAAAATATTTTTCCAAAAATTATTCTTTTGAAAAAAAGTTATTTTTCCACAAAAGCATTGTTATCTTCTTTAGCTTTGGTTATTTTCAATATTTAAAAAAAATTGACTCATCATGAAACAAAATATAGGTTTTTTTTTATCGTGCTCGAAAAGATTATTTTTTATTTACTCCTCATCCACATGCGAGGATCTAGAGGGGGTCGGGGAGGGGGTCCAGAACCTCCGGGAATTGGCGGAGTTATTAAATGTACAGAGTTAGGACCGAGGGAAATCATTCTTCCAGGGATCTGGGACAAGTGAATCTAAGACGGAAATCGGGTGAAGGGGTGGGTTCTCATCAGCAGAAAATGTTTTTGAAATATTACTTTTATTATATCGATGTAAGACAGTGAAAAATATACAGTAATGTTCAAGAAATGAATTATTCCTAATTAAAAGATATTGAATTTTTCTAAAATAAACATTGATGTAGAAGACATTATTTGTCTTGAAATTTCGTCTAGAGGACCAAATCCTATAGTATAACATGATCTGAGCGCATATAAAGCACATAGTATAAGATGAAAATATACATATTTCTTCCTTTCACTTTATCAGGCATTTAATATTAAAATTACAAAATGTAAAAAGTAAAATTTATTTCTTGTAAGACACATGACTTCTACAAGGCCCCTATAGTGTCATGCATATTTCCTTTATTATTAGTGCAAGTATCAATTGATTAATCTATGATTTGTGTTCTGTACTTTGACGTACTATAAAACATGTACACATTGGACAATGTTTATGTTTTTTGCCCATGTGCATGTGGAATGCAGCGTTGTCAAGGACTTAGTCCTGAGACTAAGTGTATTGTTTACGACTAGACTTATGCCACTTCGTGAAACGCCCGACTAAATCTTGGCGCAATCCCCGGAAGTACACCTAATTTAGTCTTAAATTTACGACCTTTGATGAAACGGGCCCCTGATTCGCACCCAAAACAACTTTCGTTAGTAAAAATGACTTTATCCCACTGACCATTAACATTCCACCTGACTTTACCCCTATACCAGTTTAGTTTCTTTTTTCTGTTCACTTCCCTCACTCTCACTTTCTTCTTTGCAAAATGCCCGCGTGCCGTAGTGGTTAGAGTGTCTGTTCTAGAGTTGATCCTTACGTCGCGGGTTCGACTCCCACTTTGGGATTTGGAGACCGGTCCTTCGGATGAGACTGTATAAACCGAGGTCCCGTGTCGCAGTAGATGCTGGCACGAAAAAGATCCCTGACTGCTCAATGGCCCTGAGTGCCGAGTATAGGTAAAAAAAGAAATGGTGGCGTCTCCATATGAGTGAAAAATTCTCGAGAGGGACGTAAAACAACAAACAACACGTCTGTGATACCCTTATCGATATAAACACCCGTTTGCTTGTTCGTTGAGATACATCTTTTTTTTTTAAATAGAACGCATTGTAAAAGAAAATTGCTATAATTTATGAAATATAACAAAATCACACAGACTGGGCTTTTATACAATATACTATTTAGGGTCGGGTTGGGGTTGATTAGGGTTCCCAATACCTTTGAGTGTGGGGTCGGCGGCGAATGGCTTTGTCAGTGGTTGAATGTCGCTTCTTCTATTGACTAAAGACCCCTGTGGGGATCCGGGGTGACAAGAATAGGTCCCTGGTACCCCCTTGCATGTCGTAAAAGGCGACTAAATGGGGCAACCTGTTGGCCGTGGGTTGCGACCCGTGTTGGTGGAGAAGGGGATCCTGGTGGCTGAGGTCTGCAGGTGCTGGGTGTAATGCACCTGTCCGACCAACACTCCACTTTGGCCCCATATTCATCTAGACGGGAGGTCAAGTTTGGCCCGACTTGATCAATCGGCTGGTCACGCCGAGCTTATGATATCTATATGCCTTTAGTATTGATGTTTTTGCAATGTCCTATTCAATAATTGTTCACATTTTTGCAACTTACCAATACGCCGACGTTTCCATATTGATATTTATATTGGCTCAGGGTCAATCAGGCATATCATGTCTGAGTATAGTTTCTTTGTATATATTCTTGGTGTCTGTCTTACTGAATGTCCGTTTGACTAGATATCGCCCTTGTTGGCGCTCCGAGGCGGGCGGGGAGCAAGGATTCTGAACTTCCTTCATATAACCATGGTTTCTTCTAAAAACGTTCTTACCCATCAGATTTAGACTCCTTCAATGATGAGCAATTAAAACTGTTGCGGAACACTGGCCCCGCTTCATCACACGTGAAGCACAGTTATCAGACCAGCAAAAAAAAAACCTTTTAACAAAAATATCGCCTTTTATTATACAAAAAGGCATACAAGGAATTATTGGTACGCCCAAATCTGTGAAAAAGTTGAGGTCTGGAGCTCTACTTATTGAAGTAAGCAAGAAACAACATTCAGTTTCATTGTTGGCTCTTAAAATGTTAGCAGATATCCCGGTACTCGGAAAAGTTCACAGTGGACTCAACCAGATTAAAGGTATCTTGTTTGACAGGGATCACGACCTGAATGGTATACCTGAACAGGAAATCCAACATGAAGTGGAATCCCAGGGAGTGATCTCTATTAAACAGTTCACAAAAAAGCGTAATGAAATGGTTGAACCTACAAACACTTACCTTTTGAATTTGCTATGACGACTCTCCCAACAAACATAAAAGTGGAACTGTACCAAATGAAAATTGAAACATTTGTACCCAACCCTTGACTTTGCTTTAAATGCCAGCGATTTGGACATGGGCAAATAAATTGTAAAGGCTCGGAAACATGCTTCAAGTGTGGTGAGGAGGGGCATGACGGCAAAACTTGTCAGAATGACCCAAAGTGTAAAAACTGCAAGGGAGAACACATGGCGTCTTCAAAACAATGCCCATTGTGGAAAAAAGAAAAGGAAATACAGAAAGTTAAAGTGGAAAAACGAATACCTTATCCAGAGGCAAAAAAACTAGTTAACATGTATAGTGTTCCGACACCTAAACTGACATCATATGCAACAGTTTTGAAAACATCCTCATTGAAGGATATGTCCACTCTGGTCTCCGAGAATATTCTCCTACAGACCTCTTCTTCAAAAGTGTCTTTGTCATCTAATGACAAAGGTAAAACGAATACAGTGCCTGCTTCTGCGGGCGCAGCAGCTGCGCCAAAACCTGTAGCCGCGGCTGTATCCAGACCTGCAGCTGCAGGTACTTCTAGACCATCTGGGAGACAAAACACGTCTCCTTCCAAAAATTCCAAAAAACAGTTGAGTGATCGGATACTCAAGGGTACAACAGACCCCCGTTGCTTTACATAATAAATTTGGGGTCCTTGAAGAAATGGATTTTACTACATCACATTCATCTTCCGAAACCTTTCCCCAAAAAAGAATAATGGGAGGATATCCCCTATCACCCACAATAAATAAAAATGAATCATCCTACAATTATTCAGTGGAATTGTTGAGGTTTTAGAGTTAATTTTAACGAATTATCTTTACTTATCAGGGACCATTGCCCAGTAGCAATATGTCTTCAAGAAACACATCTTAAAGAAACCGATAAGATAAGTATTAACAAGAGGCCCATGGGCCACATCGCTCACCTGAGCACATTGGCTCAGCAAAAGCACAAATCAGTTCAGTATTGAAAAGACTGGGGGGGGGGGGGCTTGAATTTTAAACTACCTGATGATGCTTCCTTGTCAATGTAACAAATGGCTTTGTTGTACTTGAGAAGATTTTAAAAAAATTTCCCATATATTCCTTTCTAAAAATTTGATCCCCCATTGTGGCTCCTCCCTATCCCAGGGGTCATCATTTGAACAAACTTGAATCTACACTACCTGAAGATTCTTCCATATCAATATGACTAAACATAGCTTTACTGTTCTTGAGAAGAAATATTTCTATATGTTCTTATGTAAAACTTTCCATCCCCCATTGGGCCCCACCCTACCCTTGCGGGTCATCATTTGAACAAAATAGAATCTACACTACCTGAGGATGCTTCCATATCAAAATGACTAATAATGGTTTGCAGTTCTTCAGAAGAAGATATTTTCCTTTATATTTCTATGTAAAAATTTGATCCTCCATTTTGGCCCCGCCCTACCCCAGGGGGTCATGGTTTGAACAAACTTGAATCTACACTACCTGAGGATGCTTCCCTATAAATATGACTCATCATGGCTTTGCTGTTCTAGAGAAGAAGATTTTTAAAGATTTTTCCTAAACATTTCTATGTAAAACTTTGATCCTCCATTGTGGCCCCGCCCTACCCCCGGGGGTCATGATTTGAACAAACTTGAATCTACACTACCTGAGGATGCTTCCACATGAGTTTCATCTTTCCTGGTCCTATGGTTCTTGAGAAGAAGATTTTTAAATGATTCCATTATTTTTTCAGTAATTCCTAATTATCTCCCCTTGAAAGAGGGCATGGCCCTTCATTTGAACAAATTTGAATCCCCTTTACCCAAGGATACTTTGTGGCAAGTTTGGTTGAAATTGGCCCAGTGGTTCTTGAGAAGAAGTCGAAAATGTGAAAAGTTTACAGACAGACAGACAGACAGACAGACGGACGCCGGACAAAATGTGATCAGAAAAGCTCACTTGAGCTTTCAGCTCAGGTGAGCTAAAAACTATATTATGTATAACCATTTTGCTCCGACTGAAAGAGCCTCTGGTGTTTCTTCTTTAGCAATACATAACAAATATATTCATAGTCAGCTAGATTTCAAAACAAATTTACAAGCAATAGCCATACGTCTTTCTCTTGTTAAAACAATTACACTTTGTTCTGTATATATCCCTCCAAGTTATCATTTACAGTCTCAAGAATTAACGGAATTAATTCAATTTCCTACCCCCTTTCTTCTCATGGGAGACTTCAATGCCCATAATCCGCTGTGGGGTGGTGTTAAAATAACTGATAAAGGTAAAAAACTGGAAGATTCTATATCTCATCACAATTTATGTATATTAAATGACGGTTCAAACACTTATTTACATCCAGGAAATGGTTCATATTCCTCAATAGATATCAGCATAGTCAACCCTTCTTCACTTTTAGATTTTGATTGGTCCGTATATGACGATCTGTGCGGAAGCTATCATTTCCCTATCATTATTAAACAAAACAAACCTTCAAACAACAGTTGTATTCAACACTGGAAATTAAACAAGGCTGATTGGACACTCAGTTTGAATACTTATGTTCACAAAATATTTCGGTGGATAAATTTGAAGATCATCCTGACCCTATTCAAAAATTTACTGAAATTTTATTAAACACAGCAAATGAGTGCATACCTAAAACCTCAACGAATTCCACTAGAATAAAAACAAGAGGCCCATGGGCCACATCGCTCACCTGAGCACATTGGCTAGGCAAAAGCACAAATCAGTTCAGTATTGAAAAGATTACCTGGGGGTGGGGGGGGGGGCTTGAATTTTAAACTACCTGATGATGCTTCCATGTCAATATAACAAATGGCTTTATTATACTTGAGAAGATTTTAAAATAATTTTCCCATATATTCCTTTGTAAAAATTTGATCCTCCATTGTGGCTCCTCCCTATCCCAGGGGTCATTATTTGAACTTGAATCTACACTACATGAGGATGCTTCCATATCCATATTTCTATATGTTCTTATGTAAAACTTTTCATCCCCCAATGGGCCCCATCCAACCCCTAGGGGTCATCATTTGAACAAAACTGAATCTACACTACCTGAGGATGCTTCCATATCAAAATGACTAATCATGGTTTGCAGTTCTTCAGAATAAGATATTTCCCTATATATTTCTACTTAAGACTTTGATCCTCCATTGTGGCCCCATCCTACCCACGGGGGTCATGATTTGAACAAAATAGAATCTACACTACCTGAGGATGCTTCCATATAAATATGATCAATCAGGGCTTTGCTGTTCCTGAGATTTTTAAAATTTTTCCTATACATTTCTATGTAAAACTTTGATCCTCCATTGTGGCCCCGCCCTACCTCTGGGGGTCATGATTTGAACAAACTTGAATCTACACTACCTGAGGACGCTTCCATATAAATATGACTCATCATGACTTTGTTGTTCTTCAGAAGAAGATTTTTAAAGATTTTTCCTATATATTTCTATGTAAAACTTTGATCCTCCATTGCGGCCCCGCCCTACCCCCGGGGGTCATTGTTTGAACAAACTTGAATGTACACTACTTGAGGATGCTTCCATATGAGTTTCATCTTTCCTGGCCCTATGGTTCTTGAGAAGAAGATTTTTAAATGTTGCCATTATTTTTTCACTAATTCCTAATTATCTCCCCTTGAAAGAGGGCGTGGCCCTTCATTTGAACAAACTTGAATCCCCTTTACCCAAGGATACTTTGTGGCAAGTTTGGTTGAAATTGGCCCAGTGGTTCTTGAGAAGAAGTCGAAAATGTGAAAAGTTTACAGACAGACAGACAGACGGACAGACAGACGGACGCCGGACAAAATGTGATCAGAAAAGCTCACTTGAGCTTTCAGCTCAGGTGAGCTAAAAACCATGGTTTACAGAAGAATGCGATGCAGCTATTAAAGCTCGCAAAAAAGCAGAAAGACTTTTTTACAAATCACTGTCTTCTATAAATCTTAATAATTTTCGGACATTCCGAGCAAAAGCCCGAAGAACTATACTCTATACAATACAGAACAAAGTCAATTAATCATCTGATTCCGGCCTGAAACGTCAGGACGAAGTCATTATATCAAGATTACGTACCGGACATTCAAAGTTTACTCATTCATATTTACTAAACAGGGAACATCAACATGAATGTATCTCGTGTGACTTTGCAATAAGTATACAACATATACTACTAGTATTAGAATGTTCCGATTTTTCGCCTATACGTAGTACACTCTTTAATAATGTGCATACGATGCATGATCTTTTTAAAAACAGTAATCTTTTTACAATTAAAGTACTTACAAGAAACTGATTTTTACAGTAAGATTTAAATGAATACATTTTAATTAATAATTGTTTGTGATTAATAATTTAGCTGCTTGTATAAATTTTTAATTTTAAGGTCCGTCGGATGGGATGTTAAATGGTGCCCCGTGTCAAGGATTACAACCCCCTTGGCACGTAAAAGATCGTTTTTCTGGTTTTCGAAAAAGAGTAGGCTCACTGGGGGCCGCCAGAGAAACCCAAAACTTTCAAAACTGGCCACATGATATAACTTTTTATCGCCGATATATGTCTGAAATAATGTCGATTTGGCGTAAAACATTAATCAGTCATATTGACTAAAGAATCTTCTCTTGGTGGTTCATCAAGTTCCCCAAAAGCCTAAAATTCATAAATCTTTATCCATTTTAACTTTTTGGTTTCTGTATACATTTCAAAAACTAGTGTACATAAAACGTTATAGCGGGAATTATTTTAAAGTACTCCTAACAATAAAATACTATTGTAAACTATAGTTAACTATAGTTTACTATAGTTAACTATAGTTTACTGTAGTTAACTATAGTAAATCAAAGTTCCAAAGTTTTCACTATAGTAAATCAAAGTTCCAAAGTTTTTACTATAGTAAATCAAAGTTCCAAAGTTTTCACCGTAGTAAATCAAAGTTCCAAAGTTTTTACTATACTTAATCAAAGTTTTTTCATTAGTTTAACAACTTATGTATTTTTATTAACTTTTTTGATCATTTAGCCGTTTTAGGGGAGGGGTGGATATGGGGTTTGTTGGGGCTGGTTTTTGTTGTACATCGTTATTTAAATATACAAAGTAGTTAATTCAAATGCAATATTTACATTTATGAATTTGAAAAAAAAAACACATGTTGACTGAAGTTGATGAAGCAGATATTTTGATTCTAAATGACACATTTTTTTTTTATAATATATTATTTTTTCTCCATAAATAAGACTTACGTTACATCTGCATAACATTAAAATTAAATACATTGAAATAAATATTGCTTATTTGTCGGCGCAAGCGACAACATTTACATTAAAATTCATATCTTGTACATTATTCTTTTAGGGGAGGGGTCGGATTTTTAAAATGTTCTCTAAAGCTTTTATGAATCTTAATCTTGAAATATCATAAAAAGTAAAGAATAGGAATAAAAAAAACATAATTCCACGGGATTTATCGTACTAAATCAAAGTTCCAAAGATTTTACAGTAGTAAATCAAAGTTCCAAAGTTTTCACTATAGTAAATCAAAGTTCCAAGGTTTTTACTATAGTAAATCAAAGTTCCAAAGTTTTCACTTCAGTAAATCAAAGTTCCAATTTTTTTACTATAGTAAATCAAAGTTCCAAAGTTTTCACTATACTAAATCAAAGTTCCAAAGTTTTTACTATAGTAAATCAAAGTTCCAAAGTTTTTACTTTGGTACTATAGTTAACTATAGTAAACTATAGTTTACTATAGTATTTTTTTGTTAGGGACCGGCTTTCACATATGCAAATATAAATTTCTTTCAAACAATTTCGTCTTTAGCGAAATACTTTCAAAAGTATTATATATATATATATATATATATATATATATATATATATATATATATATATATATATATAGATCTCTCTCTCTCTGTGTGTTTGTATGTGTGAAGGTGTGTATGTGTATAGAAATTTTAATTTCACTTAATTTACATAATGGGTAATTTTTAGGGGTTCTTTTCTTCACTGATAAAGTGTTTATTTTAGTGTATATCACGATAGTTTCTTAAATTTCTTTGATTGAAAGAAAAGAAGTATGTACATGTATCATACATCTTTTATTGATAGATCGTATAGTTTATATATATATATAAATAGTTATTTGTTGATTATTCAAAATTCATATTTAATTAATTCATTGATGTATATATGTGATGTTTCAATAATCTTCATATGTCATGTTGTAAATTTTGTATTTATAGCCACCAGGTAAATTTCAAAAGATGACTGCACTTAACGCCTGTTTTTGGGTCCTTTTCGATTGCTTCTGTTGCTTTTATATCTAAATCTTATTTCACTTTTGTATGTTTATGAAAGAATCCTGTCAATTTGGAACCAAGTTTAAATCTAAAAATGATTTTAGACTGTGATACAATAAAATGATTCAATGTTTTTGTCCTTACTGCTTTTCAAGTGTAGTGAATTTACACTTACCTGCCCTTGATTGAACATTAGATATGCAAGAGAGGTGGGGCTAACATTGTAAGAATGGGTCTAAAATTAGACTTGATAAATAACAATGACATGTTTGGAAAAAAGAACGTGATCACTCTTTCCAATCTCCCTCTCCATTCTGTGTGGCACAAATACACTTCTGACAAAGGTTTCAAAACGAAATTAACAATATGAGCACGTTAATGTGATTAAAGCAGATTTTATATCAATGCCAGATGACTTAACGTGTTCGAACACAATGTCCTAGTTAGCACATAACATGCTACCTTACAAGTCACGTGACGGAATCTAGTATTCACAAAGTTACCTGAGGAAAGAAATCACGTGGTGAATTATAATATTCAACAAGTCACAATCCTTGGTTACAACACAGAGAACGAATGTAAGAAGAAGCAGTTTTTTCTCTTTTTAACCATAAGCGCATGTTTGTCTATTAATCTCCTTTTGGCACATTGTTATTTATGCAAATATACAACTACTGTTAAACGTAGAACAATAGACAACCATGCGCTGACTATGTATAAAGTCAGTAAAAAAGTGGGCTTCCTCATTATCGAACGGAGATTCAAGAAATTGTGATGACTCCTGCCTTTGAAAACAGATTCAAACTTCGTAAATACACACTTTTATTAAACGTAATTACATAAAGTTTTAGATTGGATTTTGACCATTCTTCCAATGAAAAGAAAAATGCTTGTTTTGAAAGTTTATTTTGTCGCAAATTTCGCATGTCCTTAAGTGCAGTCATCCTTTATTACATGACACATACCTCTAGTGTCCTTCGCTAGAAATAGGCCATAATGTTTCTACGAAACTTGTTTCCAGTTTCTGAAAAATTAAAAAAAAAATGTTACTACAGCGTCTGGCTTCAGATCGATTTTCTTATATTTGCATATTCTGTTTTCTCCCACTATGAACCTGCAATCACCAGTTGCGTTCATAGCACCATGAACGCAATTTCTCCTGCTATCAGTGCATTTCGTTTCTTACACTGGCGCAGTACAAACTACTCTCCTTGTATAACACATTCAGAAGTATATATATGGAATGTTTGCAAAAGGAATAAAATTTAGTTTTTAATGGAATCCTCCGGGAAAAAAATATTTAAAATGATCAAGATTAATGATTTAGGTGTTTTTAATTTTAAAAAATATATACTTTTAGTCAACGTGTTTAATTGTAAAATAAAACTTTCTACAAATTATACAGAGCTCTATATCTTTAATTTATTTGTTCATTTTTACGCATATTCTTGCAAAGAACGATAACTCTTCACGCTAGGGTTTTTTGCGTTCAGGCAAAGCGAAATTTCTGTAATAGTGTATCTACGATTTAAATTTAAGAAAGAATTTTAAGAACTTAAGAAACATAAGAAAAACATTCCTAAGTTAAATCAATGTAAAAAAAATTCTCTTTTTTCATAATATTGTTATTTATAATTTTCCTTGAAGAGTTTCGATGACCTCATGGCGCGTCACAACATCATCAAAACAAAAATTAAGAATTTGAAGACGGCGCGGTTTGTATCCAGATAACTGTGGTTAATAAGCAAATATCATATATGTTGTATGTGATTTATTGGAGATAAAGTGGATAAATTATTATTATTTACTTTAGCTTACTAATTTTATTGTCATATTTTTCTTCACTGAAGACCAGCACCCGTGCCCTTGTGCAGGCCAGGATTTCCTCAGCTCTGATATTCTTGACATCACAGAATGCAAAATAAGTAATAAACAACGATTATTCAGGAACATGGCGTTATGAATAGCGATAGCTCTGGTGGCATATTTTCCATAATGCGCTAGCGCGCATCATGGAATATGCCAGCAGAGCAATTGCTATTCATCATGCCATGTTCACTGAATAACTTTGTTTATTTCTTACATATCCACATTTTCTTGGCTACAGACGGATGTATTAAAAACTTCGAAGATTTTGTACCCAAATTCTTGTATTTTGGATCTTTCGGAAAAAGATTCATAAGAGTTATTGAAAAGAGATACATTGCCACTACCTACTGCGATCTATAATTGCAGTTAAATGCAGTGCACTGAGGCATTTATCAGATATGCAAGACAACAAAACTATACCATGTATTATCATTTACTCTATTTGTTTATATATAGTGGGCCTTACAAACGTCATCACGAAAGGGATATAAGTGCCACTCATCGCGGATTATTTTTGTGAATCAAATACATTTGATCAGCTCTACCACAGTTATCTTGCATTAAAAAATATTGAAACATTAAATTTCTTTTTCTATTTTTAACATTTAACATATTCCTGTATGTAACACAATTTGTTCAAAGCATTGTTTCGCATGACCTTCAAAAATGATTGAAACTTGAGAATCTTTCACCGTTAAATTTTCAAAACAATATAACAGGTACACTAGTCATTTTTTTTAAGCTAAAATGTTATATCGTATAAATTTGGCACATTTCACTCAAAAATTTCAAAATCAGATATCATTTAAACGTTGAAAATCTTAAAAGCAAATGTTCAAAGAGAGTGATGTTGCTATGGCAATTGATTGCAATTGTTAAGGACAGAAACAACCAACGTTGACGAATCCAGAAAATAGTATTAACAATTTTACATTTTAGATAATCATATTAATTCAGTTTTATCATTTCACTCAGCAAGGTAAAACAGTTAATTTTTGTTGGATTCCGAGCCATATCGGCATTCCTGGAAACACCATGGTTTACAGTCGTGTGCTTATGAAACGGCACTTCAACATGATATTACTACTATATTCACTCTTACACTGCTCTGAAATATATTGTTAAACTTTATGTAAATTCTCTCTGGCAAATTTACTGGGAATTTTGTGATGAAAGTAAACTTTATGCTATAGAAAACAAAGTTGACAGATCATTTGACTTCGACCTAAAACGTCAAGACGAAGTAATCATTTCAAGAATACCTATTGGTCATTCTAAAACTACACATGCATACTTTTTGAATCGGGAGTTTCAACAAGAATGTATATCATTTGACTGTCCACTAACTATAAATCATACTCCTTTGGAATGTTCCGATTTTACGCCTATTCGAAGTAGACTTTTTGGTAATGTGAGAACGATGTATGGACTTTTTACTAATGTTAATGTTAAACAATTTAAAAATATTCACATGGAACTGATTTTTACAGTAAAATGTAGAAGTATATAATTTAAGCGATTTTGATAAGAAATACATAGATCAATGTATTTTTATTTTAACTTGATTCAACGGTAGCTGCTTTCCGCGAAAGGCGTTAAATAAAATGCGCAACCAAGCCAAATTTAATATGCTTACAGTTAAGATGTATTTGATGTATGAATATAAAAGTAAGACACTGAACATTGCCAAATGAAACAACAGTAATATAAAAAGTGAAGATACCGAACAGTGACCAATCTCATAAATCCAGTAAAAAATCAAATATTGAACAGGACAAAAACATGGACCCCTGGAGATATTAAGAGATGGGTCCTGGTGCTTAGGAGGAGTTAACATCCTCTGTTGACCGGTCACTCCCGCCGAGAGCTCCATGTATTGATCAGGTAGACGCAGTAAAACAATGAACTAACAATGGGTATAAAATATGTCAGACAAAATACGACCCAACGAAAGGTTGTTTTTGCAAACAATGTCATTATAATGAAAATAGAATTTGTGAAATACAAATAGCAAATTAATAACGCCATGTTCACTGAATATTGTTTTTTATAACTTAATTGCATTCCATGATGTTATCAAGAATGGAAAAGGAAAAGCTGACTGTGCATTTTAAAATAGTTTTCTTGGGAACTATTTTTCTCGCTAAAGGATTTCAAACAAGAAATGCATACAAAATGCTTTGATCTTCATTTCATAGTGGCTTTTAAACATCTCCTTAATCTAAGTAACCTGTTATTCAGAAATATTGTTTTAGACATCAGACAAAGAGTTGAGAGTTAAATCTAATTTATGGAATTTGAAATAAGCTTTATACTGTTTCATTTAAACACACAAGTCTTGCAATGACAAAAACTCTTGAAAAATAAATTTTAATTTTTTCATTGAAATTTTATTAATAACCTGAATATTTTGAGGAAAAAAATGAAATGTGACCCCATATTTTTGTTTTAAATTTACAAAATAGAAGATATTGCAAAAACATTCGTGCCAAAATTTTTAAAATGGTATTACTCCTTCATTGAATATTGGAAACTTTTTTTCATGTCAAATTTTCTGTTGAGTGCAAAAAGGTCACGATTCATATTTCATACACAATTTTTTTTTCTGATCAGAACTGTTAGTCATGATTACATGTAATACTGTCTTTGAGTATATTTATATTAAAAGGAATTGCCGTTTATGATATTTTTTAAACAGCAGTAGTTTAAATCAGTATTTCAAACATTTTCATAAGTACAAAAAGGTCAAGCTTAACTGGCTTTCACTAAGAAACAAGACATGTATCACCCTTATTTCTCTGTAGGATTTTAATTCCTTATCATAGTAGATATTAAAAATATACTTCATGAAAAATTGACATTACAATACTTTCCTGTGCTTACCTCTTTAATCATTATGAATACTAAGTTGATGTGGGTATATTCCCTAGTCATCAATTTTTTATTTAGATTCTTATTAAAGTTAAAATTTTCTCGAACCGTTGAGTTTATATTATTTTAACAATAGTAAATGTTATTAAACTTTTTCTAAGTAACATGAGATTTGGTGCCGTTAGCGAACCATGGAACCAAATCGAAGGGAAAAATCAAACAACATACTCAACAGATATTTCACACGAGATATTAAACTTTTAAATTACTTCTATCATCTAATGTGTTTCTTGTTATTCAATCAATGTAATGATGGCTTAATACCGATTGATGTAATTTTGCACAGGCCCGGGTTTCATAATTAAGCCCACGGGGGATATGATAACCTGTACGCAACAGTCAGATGAGAGTCGTTAGGGGTAATTTTTAAACATAATTAGGATTTGCTTCTGAATTTTCAAAATCTCTTCATCTACTTACAGGAACTTAAAGAGTCTTTTGTACAGATGTAATGATTTGTTTTCTTATATAAAGAAGGATTTTAAAAGGTTTTTTGATATTTTTTTTTTCTCTAAAAGTGTCCGGAAAAGCAGAGAATTCAAAGAATTCCATAAAAAGCGTCACAGAACAACCGAATTGCCGTAAATGTTTTCGATGCCTCGGCCAATAACAGGAAAGTTGACACGCTCCCCTCCTCACCTATCCTCTTCGCGCCCGCTAGCACTTAAGGCCCCAATACACTGTCTCCACCTGCCTCTGTCTTTGGCTGGTGCCCTCGCTGTTGATACGCTACTTGTACAATATAAAACTATCCCTGTGTATTAAAACTTTGTAGCAAATCATGATTAATACTTATGACCTTCTTGTTTTGTAATTACATGGATTTCGAAAATTTATCAATACTTTCCCACAGTCGTCAAGATGGGCAGGCCTTATTATGTTTATAAGTTTCCTTTTTTTTTTTTTAGCTCTTAGACTAGTGGTTTGAAACCAGGATAGTTTAAGATGTTGCGTCCTTCTGTCTGTCTTCAAACATTTTTTTTTAAATGCAACTCCTCTAAATACTAAATTCACAAATTGAAATGATTTTTATATATCTGAAGCTACAGGCTTTCTGCACACTATGTTCACCCATCTCCTTCCCTTTTAAACCTATATGTTGCTTTCTCACCCAATGGTCTTTCACATATGGATCCCTGACAGATAAGAAATGACAACCAGCTTTGTATATACACATGTGACAATTTTAATTACGTACAATGAAGTGTACCAATTGAAAAACAGGGCTTTATTCTTAAATGCATTCTGGAATATTAACAGCATCTCTTATACAATATAAACTGATGCATATAAAAGCTTATAGGCGCATATTCACAACAAATATAGAGCGTGAAATTAAACATCAGAATTATAGAGTATCCTTTTGAAACTACAGCACTTTCTTTTATTGTTATAACAATAAAGCACTTTTTTAATCGAACCGTAAAAGTTTGTGTCGTATATAAGTTTTTTTAAGACGGTGGCTATTTATAGCCACAGGCCATTGCTGCCACTCTGGGTTATGAATAAACAACAGTGTAAAACCACGGGGACCCTAGCGACGATTTTTGCAGAGACAAGGAAAGTGGGGTTGTTTAAATGTTCAAAAAATGTACAAGGTTAACAAATACTCTAAATTTATTTCAATGACAACAATTATTTTTACTCTCAAGTTATTTCAATGATAATTATTTTGTTGATGAGCGCAAGGTTTAATCCTTGATATTTGCCGTTATAATATTTCTCGCCTCATGAATATTCATTTATTTACGTCTACTTACAGCTAATTCGTACACAAACCGATTCGTATAGAAGGAGTCAATTTGTATGAAACCACAGAAGTTAATTCGTACACAAAGTTTACTGTTTTGTGAACATGAAACAAATGCGAACATCAATTCATACACACGGCCTTTTTTACGTTGTGTAAATGTAAAATTTCAATAATATTTACTAAAAGTAAAAAAAAAAGAACTTGGGGAAAATATATTTATGGATAATGGTTTCACATTTTAACACCTTACCAATAATTAGTGTTAAACCAACACACTGTCGGCAGTTTCTTTGATATGCAACAAACGCTAATTACGAGATTTCTTAATTTGGTATTCCCTAATTACGAGATACTCCTTTCTTGGAAAGCGTCGATCCCCAAATTTCTCCATTTCCAAAAATTCAATAAAAATGGTTCGAGGGCTGCGTATTCCTTATTACAGAACTGCATGATTTTTGAAATGTTTTACTTGAAGCAGAATTTATTCAAAAACTTGTACAAGAGAAGAAGAAAACACTTGCTGTGGCCTTCAAGTCGACATTTCGTTATATCGACGGCGTATTATCAATTAACTATAGTTACTTTTTTTCATATGTCGACTCGATGTATCCCAGTGAGCTTGAAATAAAAAATACCACAGATTCTGATACGTCTGTTTCATGTTTAGATATTTTATTAGAAAAAGACGTTAAGGGTAACTTAAGAACAAAGCTTTATGATAAACGTGGTGACTTCAACTTTTCAATCGTCAACTTCCCTTACTTAAGTAGCAATATACCCTTATCACCTGCATATGGGGTTAATGTCTCTCGGTTGATTCGAGACGCAAGAGCATGCTCTACGTATGAAGAATTTTTAAAACGAGGCAAAACTATTGACAAACAAGTTGATAAAACAAGGATAAAAACAGTCTCAATTGAGGTCGTCGTTTCGCAAGTTTTAAGGTCTATACAATAACCTTGTCAGCACATACAACCTATCATTAAGTGAAATGCTGAATGATGTTTTTCATACTAATTGTTAAGCCATTACTTAAACACTGAATTGTCTACGGATTTTCCCGTTTTTTTTTCGATGATGACAAGGAGCACACAGCGGGTGTGACCGGTCGGCTCACTCCTCCATGGCTCTAAATTTTGAGGTCCGTGTTTGCTTTGCTCCAAATTTGTATCGTTTCATTGGACTTTCGAGATTGACTACTGTTCGATATCTTCATATTTCATTGAAACATTTTGTGGATTTTTTTATACAATAATACTTTTACAGCTAATTGAAATTTTACGGTGTCTTTTGATTATTTGAATTTCTATTATCTGATGGCGATACTATGTTGGAAAAAGATATATTTTCGAAATGGAAAAAAAAAATCACGACCTCTTAATAAAAGTTTACATAAAAGAGGTGTTGAAGGCAGATACGATGCCATAAAGTTAGCAAAGTTTATTATTGTTCTTTCTTTAAAAAAAGCCATTGTCTAATTATCTCGGACACGAAAACTACTGAACGGATGCTAATTTATCAAAGCTATAATTACAAGACTGTGACGGACATAAGCTACCCATATGTTTTATTTGTATTTGAAAATCTTATTGTGCCTCGATTAGTGTAAGAGGAGTTACAATACATGTACATGAAATATTAGGATTTTCTTGCGAATTCTTTAGGCTTAATTTCGGTCAGTCTTCTCCTGCATGTGTTTCCAAAACTTCGTATTGCACAATGACTAGCGAAACATATTATCAAGACTTGAGTAAGAAGGAAAAGCAACAACATTATGATTTACAAATTGAGTCAGATACAACAATTTCTACGAGCGCCAATGACTCTATGGACTGTCTGATACAAAGAAATCGGATCTGGGCCATCAACTCGATCCACACCATCCCTTACAGTAAACCTGCGTGATTTAAGACAATCGAAGAAAGGATCAGGGCTTCAGAAAACGAAAAAAGAACACTAGGCAGAGCTAGAAATTCAATAAAGAGAATTGAGGACGAAATCAGAAAGCTCAAAACAAAAAGTAAACAAATTGCGAGATTTAAAACAAAAGTAAACAAAGAATCCAGAGTGCAAAATAACACCATGGAAGGAAATCGACAGAATTAATTCAGAACACCGAGAAGGAAAGGAAAGATAAGAGAACCAGAAGTCTCTGTCGAAGCTGTAGCTCTACTGGATTGTACTTATAACAAAGGAATAGAAAAGTAGCACTTGGACTTGAAACTTTGCAGCAGCAATAAATAAATAATAATCCTTGTTTTCCTCTCTTTTTGTGGCAAGATGAATTGCAATCAGACTAAAACTGTAGAAAGAGTAGCCTTTTAAAAGAATTTTAGAGAAATTCCGATTTTAGTTACCATGGTAACATCATTCATCAAAATCGAAAAACAACAAAGACAATTATGTATATCAGTGTCTACTTGAATGCTACGTTATATTAAAATCAGACCAAACTGTAGGTGAAGTAATGTTTTTAAAGTATATCAAAGATATTTCCAATTTTTTTGTAACCATGGCAACACTTCATCAAAATCAATAAATGGAAATACAGAATTATGTATCTCAGTGTAATCTATTTGTGTACCAAAACTGTAGGAAGAGTAGCGTTTTCAAAGTATTTCACAGAAATTTCTATTATCAGTAACCATGGCATCACCGTTCATCCAAATCAAAAACCGATACACGGAATTATGTATCTTAGTGTAGTCTACTTGTGTGCCAAGTTATATTGAAATCAGATCAAAACTATAGGAGGAGTAGCATTTTGAAAGTATTTCACAGGAATTTCTATATTTAGTAACCATGGCAACACCGTTCATCCAAATCAAAAACCGATATATAAAATTATGTATCTTAGTGAAGTCTATTTGTGTGCCAAGGTATATTGAAATCAGATCAAAACTGTAGGAGGAGTAGCATTTTGAAAGTATTTCACAGAAATTTCTATTTTCAGTAACCATGGCAACACCGTGCATCGAAATTTAAAATCGAAGCACTAAATTATGTCTCTTAGTAAAGTCTTCTTGTATGCCAAATTATATTAAAAGCACACTAAAACTGTAGCAGGAGTAGCGTTTTAAAGTTATTTCACAGAAATTTCCATGGCAACCATAGTTACCATGGCAACACCGTTCATCGAAATCAAAAACCGAAGCATTTAATTACATGTATGTATCTAAGTGAAATCCACTTATGTGCCAAGACGTATTAAAATCAAATCAAAACTAGGAGGAGTAGTGTTTTAAAGTTATTTCACAGAAATTTCTATATTTAGTAACATGGCAACACCGTTCATCGAAATCAAAATTTGATGCACTAAATTATGTATGATAGTGCAGTCTACTTGTGTGCCAAGTTATACTGAAATCAAACCAAAACTGTAGGAGGAGTAGCGTTTTAAAGGAAGGTCACAGAAATTTCCATTTTTAGTAACCACGGTAACACCGTTGATCGAAATAAAAAAAACTGATGCACTTAATTATGTATCCTAGTGCAGTCTACTTGTGTGCCAAGTTATATTGAAATCAGACCAAAAATGTAGGAGGAGTAGCTTTTAAAGGAATTTCACAGAAATTTCTATTTTTAGTAGCCACGGCAACACTGCCCATCGAAATCAAAAACCGATGCATTAAATTATGTATCTTAGTGCCGTCTACTTGTGTGCCAAGTTATATCAGGGACCTATATACTAACGGGATAGACAACTTCTACAGTTTCCTTTGCCTCTATCACGAAATCACGTAAGACGCGAGACGAGTAGACTTTCCATCGCCGCCATATTGAATATTTACAATACTTGTGCTTCTTTTTCTTCGATAACATCTTTAAATTAAAAGTTGTACCACCAATTTAGTCAGGTAAGTGTTGTATTATCTTCATTGATTACCAGTGAGCTTACTTTAACCACCCGCGATAAGGTGTTTACATAGTAATTAAGATAAGCGGTCAGGCGTTGAGCCTCGTGGCTATGTTTATAAACACAGCGGGTGTTAAAGAGGCATCAAGGGGGGTTTAAATGCGGAAAATAATAACGGAAACATAAATGATACAACCTATTACGGCAAGTTTTAGAAAGATTTTGTGATATATTTCTTAATTGATGTCACTAATTGGTCGAATTCTGCAAATTAATTAGCGGAGATGGGGACCCCAAGATTTTTCAATAAACATCCTCATTTTGAAAGAAAATTCAGAATTTTCAATTTTGAATATTAAAATAAGTATAGTTTTATGGATGTTTTGAAAAACTTTTATCTTTATAGATATTTTTTAAGTGGAAAAACAACTCTGAAAGTTGGGTGGTTAAAGTAAGCTCACTGGATCGGGATCGAGAACGACGCAGGCCATCTCGTCGTGAAAAATAATACAACCCTACTATTTTAATACAGCTTAGTAAAGCTCCAAATCTTTGTCGCAACAAATTAGTGTCCAGGTTCGTCTTGTGGTTACACTATGAATGGACAGAGGTACTGTTTTTATTAATACTTCACTGTAAACCAACTACATTTTTATCCAACATGGCGACGCCCATGATGATCATTCTGAATTTCCTCTGTCTTACAAATTTCTGGACAGTTGCTGAAAATCCGATCCCTGAACATTCCAGCTCATTTGAAATAAATTTTTCAACATCATCTGCAGTAGTATGTTATGCTACATCTGGTAAACTTGAGCTGAAAACCCCTAAGAGAAACACAGTTTTTGTTATACTACTCATATTGAGCGGGGACATATCACTAAACCCTGGACCACCTAAGGAACCATGCGGCGGTTGCTACAAATCTGTGGCCTCTACTCATAGAGCCGTCTTTTGTGAATCATGTTATTATTGCTGGCATATCAAATGTGCAAATATTTTGCCATTACAATACCAGGAACTAGGTAAATCGGATGTCCCTTGGACTTGTAAACCCTGCTCTACATTTCATTTTTCTGACTCCTTCTTTGAACACCATGAATCATCTCTACTATATAATATATCAATAAGTGAAAATCAAGAACTATCGGGACAAGATATACATAGATCAAACGATGACATTTTTGATGAATTGGTGAATACCCGACAATCTAAACCATCAAATCTACTATGCGGATATTTAAACATCAATAGTCTCCGCAACAAACATGAATATGTAAAAGATCTTTTGTATAGAAACATTGTAGACCTTCTATTTATAGCTGAGACTAAAATTGACAACTCTTTTCCTGACGTCATGTTTAAAGTCGACAACTATAACTTGTGGCGTGCAGACAGGAACGCACATGGTGGAGGATTAGTAGCTTATTTAAGATCAGACCTTGCAGGTGACCGAATAACAAGTTTAGAGTTTAAAGAAATTGAGTCAATAGGTATTGAACTGATAGTGGATAAGCAAAAATGGTTTTTCTGTGGGGTATATAAACCCCCAATCATGACAGAAAATGCTTTTAGTATTGATTTTAGTCAAACTGTTGATAAAATTATTTCAATGTATGAAAATTTCATTTTTATTGGCGACTTAAATTTTAATTTTTTAGACAGAGAGAAAAGTGGTGTTTTAGTAGATCTTTGTGATGTTTTTGATCTTAAAAATTTTAATAAGCAAACCAACTTGTTTTCCAAAGAATTCTGAACCATCTCTTTTGGACGTAGTGTTAAGCAATAGTAAAACAAAATTTTCTAAAATTGGAAATCTTTGTACAGGCATCAGTGATGTCCACAATTTTATTTCTATACAACTAAACTGTGTTCTTCCAAGAACTAAAAATAAAACCAAACTTTTTAGAAGCTTTAGAAATTTTGATCCTGATAATTTCTTACAAGACCTGGAAAGCCAGAACCTAGATGTGTCAGAAAAAGGGGATGTAAACCTAGCTTATGAAAACTTTAGTTTATGTTTTTTGGATGTTGTAAATAAACATGCACCCCTTAAAGAACGGAAAATTTTACCAAATCAAGTACCATACATGAACAAAAATTTGAAGAGAGAAATATACAAGAAGAAAATGTTGTTTCATAAATTTACTAAGATAAATTCAAATGAAAACTGGGAGAAATACAGGAAACAAAGAAATTTAGTTACTAAACTTAAGAATAAGTCAGTAAATAATTACTTTGTGGAAAGATGCACAGGGGGTCCTAAATCTAGTGATTTCTGGCCCACTGTGAAACCCTTTTTAACAAACAAAGGCTATACCACAGTAAGTGACACTATTCTTTCAGAGGAAAATAAACTTATTACCAAACGGGAAGAAGTCAGTGAAATTTTTAATAATTATTTTGTTAATGTTGCCAAAGATATAGGAGAAAATAGTGTGCAAGTTGATGACAAACACCCAAGTATTGCAGCTATTCAAGCAAATTCTAAAAATATACCTGAAGAAGATTTTTCTTTTACTAGTGTGACCGAAAATTTCGTTAAGAAAAGAATCGGTAAAATAAATGTAAAGAAGGCTACAGGAATTGATGGAATATCATCTAAATTACTCCATTTAGCAGAATCGGTTATAGTTAAACCTATTACAAATATTATAAACTTGTCCTTATTATCATCGACATTCCCTGACAAGCTTAAGGAAGCTCAGGTTACACCTATTCATAAGAAAAATAGTGCCCTTATGAAAGACAATTACAGGCCTGTCAGTGTGCTCCCTGTCATTTCTAAAATTTTTGAAAAAGCCATTGAAATTCAATTGTCTGGCTATTTTGAAAAGATTTTTAACCCATTTTTGGCTGCTTTTAGACCAGGATTTGGATGCCAATCAACCCTTCTACGGGTTATCGAAGACTGGAAACATGCCCTTGATAATAATGAATACATAGCTGCGATATTGATGGATTTATCAAGGGCTTTTGATTGCCTTCCTCATGATCTGCTCCTTCTAAAACTTAAAGCATATGGTTTGCCCAATCCAGCATTAGACTTGTTAAACAGTTATCTATCAAATAGGAAACAATGTGTTAAAATTGGTTCTCACTTAAGTGAAATGCTGGATATTCTGAAAGGTGTACCTCAGGGATCCATTCTTGGACCTGTATTTTTCAATATCTTCATTAATGACCTGTTCTTTTTTGTTAAAAACTGTACCCTTTATAATTATGCAGATGACAATACTCTAGCAAAATCTCACAAAACATTACAAAATGTTATAAATTCCTTACAGGAGGACAGTTTATCTCTTATTAAATGGTTTTCAATTAATAAAATGAAGGCAAATCCTGGAAAATTTCAAGCAATTGCAATTGGGTCCAAAACACAAAAACAACAAATATCTTTTAACTTGGAAAACGTTATCATCAAATGTGAAGATGAAGTTAAACTTTTAGGAATTACAATCGATTTTAAACTTAATTTTAATACTCATATCTCAGAGATGTGTAAGAAGGCAGCAAGACAACTAAATGTTTTGAAACGGATTGGGAAATACTTGAATAGATTGGGAAAGCTTACCATATATCATAGTTTTATTATGTCGAATTTTAGCTATTGCCCCTTGACTTGGCATTTCTGTAGTGAGAAAAATACTCAAAAAATTGAGAAAGTTCAGTTAAGAGCGCTGCGTTTTATTTATAATGACTATAAAAGTTCATATGAACAATTATTGGAAAGATCTAAATTGCCCTCTCTAAAGACTAGAAGAAGGAGATTGCTGGCATTAGAAACATTTAAAATTATTAATAAAAAGGGTCCAGTCTTTCTCCAAGATCTGGTTATAATTAGAGAAAATACATATAATTTTAGGTATTCTAAAGCCGCAGTTATTCCTAGACCAAAAACTACAAGGTATGGAAAAGGTTCTTTCAGATATGAGGCAGCAAGGATATGGAATACTCTTCCTAATGATATTTGAAACACAACATCCTTTAATTTATTTAAAAACTATATATCTACTTGGTGTGGAAATCAGACATGTAAATGTAGTTTATGTAAACACCAGTCCATGCTGCCTATGTCTGAGAAGCCTTTTTAAGTGTTCATCTGTGGTGTCTCTTTTTATTTCTAATATGAATTTGTTTTATATTCTGTTTTATTTTATTTTCATGTTCTGTGATTGTCCATATGCATGCTAGTCATATGTATAATTACTGTCTATGTTGCTTTCCTTGTGTTTTCAGTTTTCTCTTCTGTCGGTGCTAGTAAATGTGCTATGTGTTTGTACTTACTTGTGATAGTCATACATGTCAATGTTATTTGTGCTCCTTTGCTTATTTTAGTTTTTATTCTTTCCATTAGCATGATCAGTGATAGTAAATGTGTGTTCTGTATTATGCTTTGTCAGATTCTTTCTTACTTGTGATAGTTATACATGTGCATTACAATTTCTGCTGATATTGCTAGCATATGTGCTTATTTCCTATGGTTTATTTAAATTATGTTTTTTTTTTACTAACTATGTATACTTTTACTAACTTTTATCTATGTAAATTTGTTAAAGTCGGTTAAAGAGCTATCATAGCTCATGTTATTATGTTATATTGTATATATATGCCGACTATAAATAAAATTTACTTGACTTGACTTGACTTGGGCATTTCTCTCTTGCCGCCATGTTTTTTATGAGAATGTCATGCCGAGATGGTCTTCGGAATTTTTCTTAAAACTTAAAGTATGTTGCATTAAAGTGAAAGAAAGTTAAAGATAAAATTGTACAAAAATAACCAAAGAATGGATTTTTGATAAAAGAAACTAGTATTAATTTAAAAATAATTTATAATTCAATAGTTTAAGTGGTGAAAATTCCAAAAAAAATATATAATAGATAGACATGATAGAAAAGACCATTGATTTATATATTAAGTATCATTTCCATTCAAAAGGGTTTTTTTTTTCTCAAAGGTCCTTTTTAAATGTGGTTCATATTAATGATTTCCTCTTATTACATCTTGAATGAATACAAATGCAGAAAAAATAAACAATATATACTCAAAATACTGGCAGAAGCTAGATTAGATATTTCATTCTTACATTACTAGTCTTTTTAATGAATTGAGTATAAAATTTGCCCTTCTAGACCCCCTGAATGTGTAATCTACCTGTAGCACATTTCCCAGGTAATATAATCAGCCAATCAAAATGAAGCATTATCTATATCAGGCATTACTGTTAAAAAAACATTAAGAAGAATGATAATACAATTACTAATTTACTAGCCATTATTACACCTGTTAAAAATGTAATGAACATGTTGGAAAGCACACAAATGTTGAATATGGTGTTTGAGATATATATTTATATACATTGTG
Source organism: Saccostrea echinata (assembly GCF_033153115.1). Taxonomy (NCBI): domain Eukaryota; kingdom Metazoa; phylum Mollusca; class Bivalvia; order Ostreida; family Ostreidae; genus Saccostrea; species Saccostrea echinata. Next base: position 7,119,194 of record NW_026889774.1, read on the forward strand.
TGTTTGTTTTAAATAAGTAGGATTTTTTTATATTAAATTCTATACAATGGTACACACCAGTAGTCACAATACAACTTTTCATTGATATATATTTTCATTTAAGTTAAAATGTGCAGTACAATATTTTCAAAATATTATACTCTCATGTAAATTAGTTGAATCTGATTCGTCGAGAAACATTTGTTAAGAAACACTATTATCCACTGAATAATGAAGCCATGCCCTCCAGCGTAGCCACAGTTAGCATTGCTTGACAACGGGTGATATTCCAAAAAATTTTAACTGTGCAGAATTTATGCACGCAGGGTTCACTGTAATATGTATTTGTATAAAACATTCAGTAAAATATAATAAATAATGCATGTAGTTGAGTGTAATATTGAAAATTTTCACCCTCGAAAAACCATTGTATCGGCTGCGCCTCGGTTGACATTGATTTTCTTGGGGTGAAGATTTTCAATGTTACACTCAACTACATGCAATATTTATATATTATCACATATATCAGGCATAAATATTTTATTTGCTATAAAGCTTGAATTCATTACTGATTCAAAGAAAGTTTAATTGCAAGCCAGTGCAGTTTCTGACTATAGTACAATTTTTTTCAGCAAGAAAAGAAAATCACACTTTAGCATGTTTAGTGACATATTATTAGTAAGTTTTCAACTTTTTTTTATGAAAACAATGCATAAAAAAATCACTTCTCCAAATGTGTTTCCCAAGGGAGACTATACATTAATAAAAAAAAGTGTTTGACTGATTTTGATTAGAAATGGCTTGAAGAATTAAGTCCTAAAATTTAAATAAATTGTAGAATTACATGTTATACCATGTCAAGAAATACAATTCTGTGAAAAAATTGATTTTAACAAACTGTATGACAATCTCGCAGGAAAAAAGAATTTCCAAAGTTAAGGAAGCTCTAAACACTAACATAAAATGTTTTTTGGACTTCGAAAAAGTTATGCCACATAAAGGTATACATATTGAGTTTATCTAGTTCATTTTCAACATAGGTACCTACTATATTTCCCCAGGAATAAAATCAAAGACAATGAAGTCTTCCTGAACAGTAATTGCTGCTGTTTACTTACACTGGAGAAATACATGCAAATAATTTATTCAATTACTTTATCTTGATCCAATAGAATGTTTAGAATGCATTTATCAAGAACACATTGTATCTTTGACTGTAGATTCCAATTTAGACTATCTTGCATCTAAGGGCAGATCACTGTAACTGCATAAAAATACCATGGAATTAGTAATTTTCAGTGAGCAGTGTTTAGAGCTTCCTTAAATAATAACTGGTATATCATATTCAATCAAATGATGTTTTATGAATTACAAGCAGCATTTATACGACTGTGAGTCATGTTCCTGTACATATATGTTTATTTGAAGAAGGTTGACCCCCAGCTTACAAAAACTTTCATCAATATACTATTTCTTTATTCTTTAAAAAAAAATCAAGGATAAAAAAACACTTAAACCATTGATATATATTAACATAGGTACCTGCTTTAACCATTTATAGCTAATTATTTGTAAAGAGATTGTCTGACATACTATACTATAATACGGAGATCAAAGCTTTTTTAAAGCAATAGTTGTAAATAAGGTTCATAAAATTATGTATATTTTGTCTTCCAGTATGCCTAGAAAGCGTCGAAATTCTGTGATGCGGAAGAAAAAGTACCACTACAAGAAGGCCCGAGAAGAACAATCCCATGTACAGGTGGAACACAATTATGGCCAAAGTGATGTTCCTCAAACTGAAGAAGATGGATCCCCCTGCTCAGAATGTGAATCTGATAGTATAGACCCAAGCACACAGGAAATGGACATAGAGAATTTGGATTTGAATGCAGGCATCTTTGTTGGAGAAAGTGTTGAAGTTGAGACAGAGGAGGTGACAGATCAATTCGAAATTTTACGACACCGGTTAGCTGGAAACGTGCCTTCACCATATATTATGGACTTCTATGAAAAGGAACATAGCATTAACATTCTCCAGCTCTACAGAAAAGAACACAACACAGCTGTGAAGTCATCACTTGTGATTGGACAAGACTGCCATGTTCAGCTGTATGTTCATCGCACATTAATTCCTGAAACACATGATTTTTGGAGTGAACTTTCAACACAAGTCCACAATGGAAATGAGTGTTCAAGATTCTGGAAAAGCTTTTATAGTATGGAGTGTGCATTGGAAATCCTGATCCAGAATTCCAGGAATTGACACCAGTTGGATGTGGAATCTCAAACGCCTCATCACCAGAAACTTTAGCCTACCGTGAAGGTGACTTTTGTGCTGTCCAAGAGAATTTGTCATATTCATCTACCATCAGATCTTCCCAATGTGCCATGCTTGTTCTTGAAGCTAGATGTCCTCAATGTTCAAGCTATCGTAGACAGTTAAAGCCAAGAAAAATCCGTCAGGAAGAAAAAAAGAGAAGACATTATCTTTGAGCAGCACGTATAAACACAGGGATATGAACAGGGATATGCTTTTAAAGAAATTGGAACAACAAAAGGAACAAATCAAGTCCATGCAGCACACAATTGATAAAATGAGAAGAGACTGCGATAAAGAGATCATAAGAAATGGCATTCCTATGAATTCCGTCCAAAATCAGGAGGTAAGAGATTTGATGACCACATGTGAGGAAGAAATGGTACCAGCCTATCCTGATTGCAACTCTTTCCAACGCCTCTTTTGGGAACAACAACAAAAAAAAGCCATTAGACATGGGAAAAATGGTATGCGTTGGCATCCAACAATTATAAGATGGTGTCTTTACCTCATACAGAAGTCGGCAAAAGCTTATGATGCTCTTCGAGACTCGGGCTTTATCACACTACCAAGTTCAAGGACACTCTTTGATTATACCCATTATCTTACCAGTGCCTTTGGTTTCCACCCAGATGTGGTAAAGTTATTGCGCGAAGAGTGTGAGAAAAGAGAAATGTTTCAGGAAGAATAGAAGAGCTACACTGGTATTTTGTTCGACGAAATACGGATAAAAGAGGATCTGGTATATGATAAACACTCAGGAGAAATCATAGGCTATGTAAAGCTTCGTGACATAGGAGACCAACTCTGTGCATTGGAGAGAAATGTTAGTGGTGATGCCGGAAACTCGAGTGTAGCCAAATGTATTCTTGTTCTGATGGTGCGCAGAATAACAAGCGATCAGGGATAACAGCAGACTTCTTGTATCCAATAATTTGGAAGGCTGTGGAACTTTTGGAGACTGAGGTAAAAGTTAAAGTCCTCTTTCTCACCTGTGATGGAGCATCAGGTAATAGATTTTTTAACTTACATCGAGTTAATGAGGATGGGATTGTCCATTTCACTCCAAATCCACATGACCTGTCAAGAAAAATCTTCTTTATATCAGATGTACCACATCTGGTTAAAACAACTAGAAATTGTTTCAACAACTCAAATTCCCACTCAAATACAAGAAAATTATGGACAGATGGAAAAAGACATATCGTGGCTACATGTGTTGAGACTTTTTGAGGAACATTGCGAGAATAATTTGTATTCCACCTGCATGCCCAAAGCTCACAAGGTTACATCTTGACTTGACAGCTTTTAGCCGAATGAAAGTCAGTCTAGCAGCCCACGTGCTTAGTGATACTGTGGTGAATTCATTGGAATATCATTATGATGATACTGTAAGTGAGACAGTTAGATTCATCAGGACTATGAACAAATTCTTTGACTGTTTAAATGTGAGGAATCCATTTGAAGGCAGGAATAAACGTATTGCGAACTTAGACCCATACAGATTTACAGATGATGTAAGATTGGGATGGCTGAAAGAAAATTTCCTTGGTTACCTCCAAGAGTGGAAAATTTCTGTTAACAACAGAAGGAACCTATTCGACTCCTAGAAAGCGTCAATGCAGCTAAGCCATCAAATCCTAAATGGACTCAAAATTTCTACCCTTTCCAACACTGAATGTGTGCAGTTCATGTTGGAGCAAGGAGCATCTTATATTTAAACACACTGCTTCAACCAGGATCCCCTTGAACAACACTTTGGCCACTACAGACACAAAGTAGGACATAACAATAACCCAACTGTGTTTGAAGTCAAGAACATTTTGACACAAATTAGAACTGTAGGTGCTTTGGCTTTGGGACCAAAAAGAGGAAACATTCAGAGGGATGAAAATGCGAATGATGTCGACATAAACAATAATAAGTTGCCAAGGAGGAAGCCTTTGAGAATGTGAGTAGACCAAAGTGTGGCTGTTGCTTAAACGAAAAAAACTTTTTCTGTATACTATACAGTTAAAATTTTACCATTATTTATATTTAATTTATTTATATGACTTGTTTTTGTTTTTATCATACAGTTGTTGATTGTAATCAATTATCTGATTTGCAGTTTGTTTTATTTCTACAATGAAATAAGTTTCTTTGCCACATTTTACAAAAGAGCTTATAACTGAGACCAATAACTTTAGGTGATTGTAAAATTTTAACAGAATCCATTTGATATTGCCTGCATTATTATAAATATATCTTTTAAATTCTTTACATAGGTTAAACCAAATATTAAATTAATGTGAAAGAAAATTATTTGTAGAATTACAATTTGGTCTTAGTCACAAGTTCTTTTGTATTACATGGCCCTTGGATGAAACTGTGTAGCCATGCTACCAAAGCTGTAGAATCTCATGGAATGTCACTGTGACATTCCCCTGAATTTTTCATTGACAAGATGATATAATTACTAGCAACCTGGTTGATCATATGGGCTCTTGGAAAAAAGTATTACTGTATTTTGACATCTTAAAATAGATCATGTCTCAGCAATGCGTAGTAATATTCCACTATTTGTGATTTTAATATTCCAATACAAATTGAAATCTCTCCCCCCCCCCCCCTTTTCGGATCTGAAAATGACACCTCAAATTTTTCACAAATTTATTAAAAGAACAACAGTAACATTGATTGTGTCAAATACATAGAACTGTTGAAAGCACATTCATTAAATAACATTAAGTACATGACAAAAATGCACGCAAGTCAAGATAAAAAGTTCAGCAGTAGGCATTCATAATTTCCTAGTTGGTCAGTTACTGGTCTTTGGTTTAAGTGCCTGTCGAAGACTGTCACTTGGTTTCACAGATTTTGCATTCAGCTTCTTGCGGAGAAGTCTGGTCACAGCATACCCCTTTACTGTGGTGAAAACACATATAATGTCTTCCAAAATTGGTAATAAGTCAGTCTCTGGAAAATCAACGAACAACTGTGTCATGTAATGTTTTACCATGAACGAATCCATCATCAGCTCTTTTACAACACAACTGTTCAAAGAAATAGACTGCAAGTTGTTGAAATCCACTATTGTCCAGATGGTGTTCTCCAGTTCCCTCACAAGCAGGTAAAACGCATCTGTTGGTCTCAGCAAGCCACCAAGACTACTTTTAGTAAGCCACTTGTCGAATTCGGCAATGAAACTTGAGTTATTTTTTTCACATGTCAACTTCTCAAGGATATCCAATCGCTCGCAACGGTCTTCCTTCTTCTTTCTAAAGCTTTTCTTCTTTAAACTTTTCACAATGAAACCACAAATATAAAACAGAATTTGCTGGTCATTGTTGAAGAGTTCATTTGACTGTCGATCGGACACTGTTCTATTTTGTTTGAGCATAGTACTCACAATCTCACAGGGCAGGTCTAAAATGTATGTTTGAAGGAAATTCACAATATCCTCTCTTTTCTCGGTGCAGTCTCTTTAGATGAATTGATTCACACAGTCGTGCTGTAAGATACTTGACAATCTAAGGGCATGAAGTTTGGTGTAGAAAATCTCTCTTGAAAGGTTGTGACATGAATTCAGGCTGAAAATGTCTTTCAAATGGTTCTTGAAAAAAGAATCCAAGAATTATTGTGTGGTACAGAACATCGCAAGACGGCAACGCCGTTCATCGAAATCAAAAACCGATGCAATAAATTATGTATCTTATTGCAGTCTACTTGTGTGCCAAGTTATATTGAAATCAGACCAACATACATAATTAAGTGCATCGTTTTTTGATGAATGGTGTTGCCATGGTTACTAAAAATAGAAATTTCTGTGAAATTCCTTTAAAACTCTACTCCTCCTACAGGTATCATTTGATTTCAAAATAACTTGGCACACAAGTAGACTACACTATGATACATTATTTAGTGCATCGGTTTATGATTTTGATGAACGGTGTTGTCATGGTTACTAAAAATAGAAATTTCTGTGAGATTCCTTTAAAACGCTACTTCTCCTATAGTTTTGGTCCGATTTCAAAAGTACTTATCACACAAGTAGACTACACTGAAATACATAATTCTGTTTATCAGCTTAGATTTTGGTGAAGTATCGTAACAAAAAAAATGCATAAAAATAAGAGAATAAAATAATTGTGTGTATATTGTGCTGATAGAGATAACGGATGCTAACTCTATAAATAAAAATAATGAGAGATGCTGACCACGAGGGTTTGAACTTTTATCCTGTACGGTTCCAAGAAAATGATTCATTGGAATGCGGTTGTTTACTTGTTTATCAAAAGATATATTTGGTTAGAAGGAAGGAGCAACCAATAGTTTTAAAGTGACCAGAGGTCAGTTGTTGGTATAAATTAGCTACACCAATTAAAATTTAAAGATTATGCAAAAGATAGAAATGATTTTTAAAGTGCATTAGGAAATTAAAGAGTGTTGGAGGACAGAATAATGATAATTGAAATTCAAATTAAAATTTAAAGTAATTATTGCAAATTTCGAAGGAGTTACAAATATGGAGATGTAAAACTACAAGGATACACCTGGTTAGTTAGAATAATCTAACTGTGTCTCGGGACAAGCCCTCACCACAGTTAGAATACGTCCCATATACTTGCAATGTAGCAAATCGGAGTGGATCCACTCCGAAATGATTTTGAAGAATACAAAAGGAGTTGCACTGAAAATAACTACCAAATTAATCATAACAAACCTTTTTGAGATTGTATATGCCTTTTAACCTAAAAAATAATCCATATAAATACGAAAATTCAACTCATTTTCTCAACGTTTTTTCCTCGCTTCAAATTTAACGCCATGTTGACATTCGGAACTCTCTGGATTGTTCGTAGAAAATGAACAGAGTTCGAGTTATCGCCCGTGTTTATTTTGCTACATTGCGAATACACGGAACGAATTCTATCGTTAAACCGGGTCCGTAGGACAATATCATTTTAACGATAGAACATTCTATCTAACACCTGGTATAAAATGAGCGGACGGGCGGACGTAGTTCAGTCAGAAACTGGATTGTGCCTGTCTCTGCTTACATTTTATACAGGTGAGATCATTTTGTAGACTTGCGCGTTTTTTAAAAATTAGTAACATTTTCAGATGGCTAATTTTATTTACAGGTTAAAATATTTAAATTATAAGTAGTAATGTTTATTATAATGTTTAGTATCTTGTGTAAAATTATTTCTTGTAATCATTAATAAAAAATGGATTGTTTAATTTAATAAAAGTCGGAAACTGAAAATATATAAATAGTGCACGTTTTTAGGGTAACAGTTGAAATTGACACCCCAATGAAAACCATTGTCAACCGACGCGTCAGCGGAGGTTGACAAAGATTTTCCGAGGGGTGTCAATTTCAACTGTTACCCTCAAAAACGTGCACTATTTATTTTATTATACTGAATGTCTTATTGATTTCGGATGTCATTAGAAAAAATTCGGAGATAGTCGTTAAGTTCACTCTTAGAAAGCTCTCAAACTCCCCACTTCTATTTTTCTCAATAAGAAAGCTTCGGAAAAGATTTACCAACCTCTTTTTTGTTTGTTTGCTACTCAAAAAGTCCTTTATCATCTAAAGTTTGCACTCGCTAGGATGTGTTGTTTTCAAGTAAGCTACATCGGACGCAAGCTTTTATTGACGTCGTTTATTCGACTTCTTTCAAACGCACAACTGACGCTCTGAGAATTCTACGGTGAACCGTGCGCGCATTATTTGAACGCATGTGACATTTTCGTTATGTTACCCGTTGCCAAGTGTGTTGCTAACGCTGAGGATAACATTACGGATTGTTATATGCGTCTAAACCAATCAGATTTTAGTATTTAACATGAAAGTATAATAAAAAAATTATCATATATATTATTTGCATTCGAATGATGTCACAAGTATGTACCACGCTATTTCATGTTTTTTTTTTTTTTTTTTTTTATATATAACCTAAATGATATGACGAGGTTAAAATGTCACCTACCTATATGGTGTGAGGTTCGAACACAAAGTGGTTAATAAATATATTATATGGTTTCGATTTTATTTTTGTTAACTTTATTTTGTCGTATCGAATTTATTGTTTTAGGTAAGGTTAAGCATTGATGCTTTGCACATGTGCTTGTTTGGGTCACAACTTTTTATGTGTACAGGTTTATGTCATTATTTTTATGTACGATAAGGAACAGCTACCTTTTTATATTGGGTTAAATAAACAGAGAGTACCATCAGGGACAGTTATACTATCAATTAATAATTTATTTTTTTTTTGGTTCTCAAAGGTGGAAGACAAGATCGCAAAATTAACAATATTTATGGTAACGTAAACTCTGGGTTAAGCGAATAGTCTTAACCTGCAGTGCGAGTTTTATGGTCAGCGTTTTTGTCATACCAGTTGTTCAAATCGAAATATCTGGATTTTTTTTTTGTCTCACTACAGTTTGCTATTCTAAAGAGCCTTGCCGCCTCTACCCAGGTAAAAAGCCTAGGCAAAGTGTACATATTTCTTTTTTCATTTTTTTTTGTGTGATTAATATATTGTAATTTTTTTCTGACAGTGTATTTTATAATTGTATATCTCTGTGTTTGTATTTTACTCCATATGTATGTATGTATATATATATATATATATATATATATATATATATATATATATATATATATATATATTCTCGTATATTCTTTGTTCAAGCCATCTGAAAAAAAGTAATAAAATGAAATTTTATAAGGTACCTATTACAAAATACATGATCAGGCAATCCGAATGTGTTGCCCAGTATTTTTCTTTAACAAATTCCAAAATTTTTCATACTCCATTGCCTATTCAAATAACAAATGACGAAATTATTCAACGTTTGTTTCATTTGTTTCGGAATATAACTTTAAATAAATTCAAATTTATTCGACATTTTTTTTTCGAGGCATGGAGACTGGATACATTTATTGGAAATTAGTCATTTTTTTCGGATTTCTTCTGTTTTGATTATTTACTTTGTTTACTTGATATTTATACTTCGGAACATGCTCCCGGGACGTCGTTTGATCTCTTGTGATCATGTATTTTCAGTTGTTTGGATGTTCAAAGATATCGGCAACATATTTATCTAAAGCGTCAGATGTATGTAGAATGCCGCCGTTCAAAGTATTTCGATTAATTTATAACGGAAACACTGACGCATATTCGAAGTCGAAATTAAAAAAATGTGTGAGAGAACAGCTGCGTACATCTTACTATGATTTGTATCCTCCTTCATATTTGCTAGGTGTTGAAATTAATTTCACATATAAATGTGCATATTGTGCAACAATTTGTCCGCGATCCAACATCATTTATAGGGTTGCATGTTGTGGCACTCGAGTTCATGCTGATTGTAGGAACGAAATAAAAAGTGGGATGTTTTGTATATATTGTGGGAAAGAATTTCATTATAGGGATCTTCGAAAATATTCTAATCAAAATCATGGGTATGATCCTTTTCCGGACGAAGTTTTTTATGTAAAGATAGATTTTTAAATAGACATCCACTTTCTTGTAAATTTAATGGAAACATTACAGACAACTTTCATTTTCAGTGTTCGGCTTTATTTAAACTTCTCAGCGAGAATAATTAATCAATATCTTAATTTTTTTTGAAAACAAATCTTGTGGACAAGATTTTTTAATAGTAGGGGGAATTTATCGTAACAAAAAAATGCATAAAAATAAGAGAATAAAATAATTGTGTGTATTGTGCTGAGAGAGATAACGGATATGCTAACTCTATAAATAAAAATAATGAGAGATGCTGACCACGAGGGTTTGAACTTTTAACCTGTACGGTTCCAAGAAAATGATTCATTGGAATGCGGTTGTTTACTTGTTTATCAAAAGATGTATTTGGTTAGGAGGAAGGAACAACCAATAGTTTTAAAGTGACCAGAGGTCAGTTGTTGGTATAAATTAGCTACACCAATTAAAATTTAAAGATTATGCAAAAGATAGAAATGATTTTTTGAAGTGCATTAGGAAATTAAAGAGTGTTGGAGGACAGAATAATGATAATTGAAATTCAAATTAAAATTTAAAAGTAATTATAATTGCAAATTTCGAAGGAGTTATAAATATGGAGATGTAAAACTACAAGGGTACACCTGGTATAAAATGAGTGGACGGGCGGACGTAGTTCAGTCAGAAACTGGATTGTGTCTGTCTCTGCTTACATTTTATGGGTAACAGAGCCACTCCTTAACACCTGTGAGCCGCTCTGGAGAGGAAAGGGTCTCAGATCTTGAAGGAATTTGGAATTGTAATATTCCACAGTCATTTCGTAAAAATAAAAAGTTGACTTGGGTCATTCCGACCAAGCTCAAGGATTATAAGAGTTATAAGAGTTATTCCACTTGGTGCGTCCTCTCTCTGGCATAGCCAGAGATCCCGGGTTATATGAACAAAATGCATGATCGGCCCAATGTCATTCGGGACTCTTCCTCCTCAAACTTCAATGGTTGAGGTATAGGGAAACAAAACAATTAAGCTGGAGTCCGGAATGAGGTTGACCCGGTTATGATGGAAGTGTTGCCATGGTTACTAAAAATACAAATTTCTGTGAAATACATTCAAAATGCTGCTTCTTCTACAGTTTTGCTTTAATTTCAATGTAACTTGGCATGCAAATAGACTACACTGAGCTACATTATTGTCTTTATCAGTTTTTTTTTTTTTTTTGATATTGATGAATGATGTTGCCTTCGTTACTAAAATCAATATTTCTGTTAAAATCTTTTAAAAGGTTACTCTTCCTACAGGTTTAGTCTGATTGCAATAAATCTTGCCACAAAAAGAGACTAAACCAAAGATTATTACTCTATTTGTTGCTGTTGCAAAGTTTCCAGTCCAAGTGCTACCTTTCTTTTCCTTTGTTATAAGTACAAACCAGTAGAGCTAAAGTCTCGTCAGAGACTTCTGGTTGTTTTTAATTTGTGATGCTGGTAGGTCAATGCTGATTTTAACTAGGTCAGTGCTAGCTATGCTAGTTATATCCCCTGCTTGCTGATACTGATCCTGGGAATGCTGTTTTTTTTTTAAATGATGCTGATTTTTGTAACAAAATTAGTTCCCTGTACTGTATGGTGTACATACAGAGTACATGCAAACTGCAATATTGTCAGTAATTTCAAAAAGTTTTACTTTCTATCACAATTGTTTTAAAACATATTCTATTTAAATTAAATGTTCTTGTTGGTTGAAAGAAAATGTCGCATTATGCATATCAAAGTTCGAGTACAGTAAACACCAGACGACGCAGTCTTCTACTAATGGTATAAAAATGCAATTAATATGGACGTCAATGCCTAAATGTTTGATTGGAATTTTCGTGATAACTCTACAAGAGACTTATATCAGAGGTTTTAATTCTCTATTAAATACTACCTGTAGATAATGCAATTTTAAATCTAGTGATACATTTGAAGTGGTCTCAGTTCAAAGTCTAAAGAAATAACAATTCATGTATCGTGAATTACATGTTAGATCTCAAAAATGCCTACTGAAAAGGAATACTGCTATGCGATACATTTACCCTAGGAAACCCCGATAATATTATGATTTCAAACGTGTCCTATGGAAGTCGAATACATGTATATGTAAATATAAATACATTAAATAACTGAAATTGGCTTGACGTATTCATTCTTTTGTAAAAATCAATGATACTCTCATGCATCTTATCGTACAAAACTAAATGACTACCCGCGGGAATTTAGCTAATTAGGATGTAGTCATGACTAGGCTTTGAAGATAAACTTTGAACTGAAGGATATTAACCTTAAAACTCCTTGTGAATTTATTTTAGGCAAGGCTATTGTACGGCTTTGAATAAGCATTTATAATTGCTGTTTGCATGAACAAAGTTAAAACTATCAGAACTAGAGAGTTTGTTTTACTAATGTATACTTAGGCCTGCATAATTACAAACACGCTCACTTCAGACTTTCCGGTCGAAAAGAGATATAGATTCTATTTAAAAATTACTAATTATGGTTTAATAAATAACATTTATATACAGAATGATCAAGTAGCTGATTCCTTAGCCAATATCTATTCTAATTTTGCAGTACAATGCTTGTCGACAAGACCTATCCATCGGCAAAATGTACATATTCTGTGATATGTCAGATTTTATTCCCAAAAAATCGTTTGTTTGCGGCAAAATAAAAAAAAAGGAAGGCAAATAATTTTGGTCTATTTTCACTGAAAACCCTCCTGGATACCAAAAGAACTCCTCCAGCCACTTACATGTAAACTTGTTGACAGCCGGTAGGTGCGGTTTTGTACTAAATCACGTAAGAAATAAAACAAGAACATTTTCTTTTTAAACTAGAAAAATAATTCTTTACATTATTGTGACTGAAGTCATTTATTTCTTTTTCCTTAAAAAAATAATTTTCATATGCACTTTTACAAAATTGGTCTACGTTTTATGTACTTTAAAATCCCATACAAACCAGAAGTCTCTGTTGAAATTACCGCTGTAAAAAATTGTACTAGATATCTAGAGGAAGTAGTGGACTAAAAAAATACCAGGACTCGAAACACAGATTGGCTTATATAATTCTTTTTTTTCAATTTCGCTTAATGTGTTTTTAGCTCACCTGAGCTGAAAGCTCAAGTGAGCTTTTCTGATCACCAATTGTCCGTCGTCCCTCCGTCCGTTTGTAAACTCTTTCATTTTCAACTTCTTCTCAAGAACCACTGGGCCAACTTTAACCAAAGTTGGTACAAAGCATCCTTGGGTAAAGGGGAGTTTGAATTGTTAAAATAAAGGGCCAAGCCCCCTTCCAAGGGAAGATAATCAAGAAAAGACAAAAATAGGGTGGGGTCATAAAAAAATCTTCTTCTCAAGAACCACTGGGCTAGAAAAGCTGAAACTTGTATGGAAGCATTCTGGGGTAGTGTAGATTCTAAATTATTCAAATCATGACCCCAGGGGGTAGGTGGGGCCACAATGGGGAATCAAAGTTTTACATTGAAATAGATAGGAAAAATCTTCTTCTCAAGAACCACTTGGCCAGAAAAGCTGAAACTTGTATGGAAGCATCCTGGGGTAGTGTATATTCTAAATTGTTCAAATCATGACCACCGGAGGTAGGTGGGGCCACAATGGGGAATCAAAGTTTTACATTCAAATAGATAGGAAAAATCTTTAAAAATCTTCTTCTTAAGAACCACTGGGCCAGAAAAGGAAACTTATATGGCAGCATTTTGCTGTAGTGTAGATTCTCAGTTATTCAAATCATGACCCCCGGGGGGAGGGTGGGGTCACAATGGGGAATCAAAGTTTTGCATTGAAATATATAGGAAAAATCTCTAAAAATCTTCTCAGGAAATGCTAGGCCAGAAAAGCTGAAACTTATATGGAAGCATGTTGGTGTATTGTAGATTCTAAAGTGTTCAAATCATGACCCCCAGGGGTAGGGTGGAGCCACAATGGGGAATCAAAGTTTTACGTTGAAATATATAGTTAAAATCTTTAAAAATCTTCTTCTAAGGAAACACGTGCACTGGGCCAGAAAAACTTAAACTTATATGAAAGCATCTTGGTGGAGTGTAGATTCTAAATTGTTCAAATCATGACCCCCGGGGGAGGGTGGGGCCACAATGGGGAATCTAAGTTTTACATTAAAATATATAAGAAAAATACTTAAAAACCTTCTTCTCAAGAACCACTGGGCCAGAAAAGCTGAAACTTGTATGGAAGCAATTTGGTGTAGTGTAGATTCTAAATTGTTCAAATCATCAGCTTCCAAGGGAGAAAATCTGGTGAAAATCAGCAGGGCAAAAGATACTCAGGTGAGCGTTGTGGCCCATGGGCCTCTTGTTATATTGGTATCGAAGGACTGAGCTGGTCATGACATAGTGTTTGTATCTTTCATAAAGGCACCGAGTAATCGTGGTCTATCGACGGGGGCATTGTCATCTGGGGAAATTTCCATGAGTTACCTGGAAACTAGATATCCTTGAAACGGTGACCTGCTCAACAGGCATTTATGTAAAGTACGTTAGGATGTAAGGAATCGGACTTGTCTGGTTCATTCTTCTCCCATAAAATCCTGGTGGGTTGTGCAGTATGAGAGGTAAAGATCATAACTGATATCTGAGTGAATTTCATCTCCACTTGGAGCCATCTAGCCCTAACCTTATTTAAAGAATAAGCATACACATGTATGTCAAAAGTCTAATTCCATAAACAGTCCTTTGAAAGGAGATCTAGAGAGAAATATGAACAAAGATTTAACACAGAATGTTATTTAATCCTTGATTTTTGATGAAGAAAATTAGATCAAGGTCACTCTACCCACAAGCACTCACTGTGAAAAGTTTTGGCTAGGATTTACAAGGGGGTAGACAAATACTTAAGACAAGTACCGGTGTTTCACACAGATCTGCTTTGTCTTTACCTAGAAACTTAATTTAAGGTAACTGCACACCCTCATTCATTGGGTACTCTATGGGTGAAGTATGAGCTAAAAAGAGCCAAGAGGAGAGAAAATATGCTCCGGACAGATTTCTTAAAACATCTGCTATGATCTTAACCTTTATAAAAAACGGTTCAATGTCACTGCACACTTTTTACCAACAAGCATTCTCTGGGTGAAGTCTGAGTAAGATAGGACGAAAGGAAAAAGAAAAGGGACATGATTTTTTTCATAAAGGTTTCCTTTCAGCTTTACTGTTGATCGAGAAAAGTGGTTCAAGGTTAATGCACACATCCGTCCGTCTATAAACGTTTGTTCTCGAGAACCACTCGGCCAATTTCAACCATTTAAACTTGCCTTATAGTATTCTTGGATGATGGAAATTCAATTCTGTTCAAGAGTAGAGCCTCGCTCTTTTGAAGATCATTAAGAATTAGTGAAATATTGCGATCATTTTTTAAAGCAAATCAGACTAATGACAAGTCAAACTTTTACGATCGATGTTTTTACACAAAGGTAGACTAATGACAAATAATTCAAAGATACAGACTTTTAACAATCGCGTTTAAAGACATCATCTTGCCCATTCCATTGTCGTTATGACCACGTTTGCATTCGTTAATTTGACTTACGTTTCATACCAATTGTAAGGCTATTGTTTAAGCTCACTTAAGCCAAAGGCTTAAAGTATCCTTGGGTGAAAGGGATTCCATTTTATTCAAATAAAGGGTCTTGTTTCCTTTTAAGGGAACATAATCAACAAGAAAATTTAAAATCCTCTCAAGAACCATTGGGAAAGAAAATTGCTTGAAAGTTTCCAGACGTACTGTGAAATCAAGTCTGTTCAAATCATTACCCCGGGATCAAGTTGGGACCAAAATAAGGGATCAAAGTTTAACATGGGAATATATAGGGAAGAATGTTTTAAAATCTTCTCAAGAACAGTAGGACCATGAATAGCTATATAAATATAGATCTCCAGGAAGTGCAGTTTCAAGTTTTTTTTTTAAATCGTGACCGCTTGGGAAGTGGGAGGCCAAAAAAAGGCACTCAAAGTTTTATATGAGGATATGTAGGGGAAAAAAATATTTAAAAACCTTTCAAGAACAGAGAGCCATGATTAGATATAGTAATATACAAGCATAATTTAGGGAGCACACTCAGGTAAGTTCAGATAAAGGCCCTTGAGCAAGGGTGGGGCACAAATAGGGAAACACTATAATTATGAGGATTTTTTTTAAAAGTAGGTCCATACTCAATTGCATACATATGGAACCACTCCCTAGTTGTGAGGTGTAAAGTTTTTTCCCTTCAAATTATGGATCCTGGGGTACGAGGAAGGTTTTTTTTTACGAAGCGGGTTTTTTTAATACTCAAAGCATTTTTACTTCTGCAAGACAGCAAGGACACAGGCACTTGTTTCGTATACAGTTCACCCCAACTCTGTCTTTCCAGAAGGTACCTAATTCAATTTCAACCCCCCCCCCCAAAAAAAAACAAAAACAAAAACGAAAACTCATATTTCATTAATTTATCAGTTATAAACCTACTTTAACAAGATTTAGTTCGCTTTAAGAGATTTTTTTTTTATTTTCTAATGAATCGTTCCAGGCATCTTTCGTCTAGCCTCTATGTCTTGCATGTCGACATATTTGACAGAAAAATAACTTGCACACATGGGGCAGAAATATGCCACCATAGATCAGATTTTGGAATGAGTAATTATAAAAATCACTTTCATGCAATTTAATTCATTTAATACATTAATGATATACTGATAAGAAATGCAATTATCCTGAGAAAAGTTGTCATGAAGCAAACTGTAAATACCAATATAATAGCCATGTAGGGTTCGACACTAACGGTAGCCCGCTAGCCCGAGACTACTGAAACTTGAAGTCGGGCTACTAAACAAGTCATAAAGCTTGTCCTGCGGGGCTACTAATATTCTAAATACCATAATATCAATCAAAGCAATGTGTAAAGATTTTTTTAAATATTCGCTAGCGAGATTTTGAATCGTCGGTGTAAACTAACTCGGACTCTCTTCTTTGTTATTGCTCGACGTTGTTTTGGTCCGACTTATCAAAAATCTTTATCATCTAAGTGTTTGACACGCTGGCGTAAAAGAAGGAGAATGCGAGCAGTGCACTGAGGTAGACAATTGGCATTGAAGAAAAAAATTGAAAATGTGGAAGTACCTGACGGGTGTCGCTCCACCAACGAAGAAACCGAAAACATCCGCAGAAAAAAAGAAACAGTTTTCAAGAAATCTAAAAGGGAGAGAAAGTTCCAGTCCACATGGGTAATAGATACCTTTAAGTGGTTACGATATGATAAAGAACAAAACTTCATGTATTGTGATGTATGTCGTCGACATGACAATGACAAAAATGGATCATTCGTACGAGGCTCTGCAAATTTTAGACTAGAACCTATTAAAGCCCATCAGAAGAGTTCAACACATGAATTGTCCCAAATTCTCAAGCTGCTAAGGCCGTTTTAATTTTGAACAAGGCCCTGGTGAACAGACTTTGTTTTCTCTTCAGAAATTCTCACTACGTTGCAAAAATGGGCAGGCCTTATACAGATTACGTCAAGTTGTGTAAGTTAGATCCGAACAAAGGAAATTGCATTGGGAAAACATATATGACAGACAGATATTGTCAGAAGTTTATTACAGCGATAGCAGATACATGCAAAGACAAGCACAGAGAAGTGATCAGAAGTGCTGATTTTATTTCCATTATGTCAGATGGTTCAACAGATTGTTCTAAAACTGAAGCAGAGATTGTATATCTGCGAACATCAGTCCACTGTGAGGTAAATTTTATAAATATGTTTGGCAATAAAGTTTTCATTCATTTCTGATTTTTTTTTTAGTTTTTCCCCTTTTTAATGCTGATATATGTATTTCTAAATGTTTATTATTCATATCTAATTCCTCAAACATTTTTTAGATCAAAAATTTTTTTGTGGGTCTGAAAAATGTTAGAAAAGCAAATGCAGAAACCATATCTACTGCTATTATGGGATTAATGGATGAGAGATTTGGCGAAGATTGGAAGTCTAAACTGGTAGCTATTGGGACTGATGGTGCATCAGTAATGATTGGAAGCAAGGACGGTGTAGTGACACGAATTGCTCAAGCAACTAACCATCCATTCCGCAGAGTTCATTGTACTGCTCATAGGTAATGAGGTATTGTAAAATATTTGAAGTAATATACTTTTTTATGAAAAAAAATCTTTATAATATGTTAAAATTAATTGTTGCAGGTTAGAACTTGCATACAAAGACGGTGTACGCAGCATGCCTATTCATCAGAAATCTGAGCTTCATTTGACTAATTTATACCTGTTTTACAAGTATGAGCATTTAAGGACATTGGCAAGTCACGGTAATCCGGAGAAAAAAGGTTTAGATCATGGGTTTTTTCACTTATAAAGCGGTCAATTAGAGTAATCTGCCCCTAGTAAAATTATTCATGAGTGATCTCCCGTTTTAGAACTCTCTAAACTGTGAAAATCAGAAAAGAGTATGTTACTTAGGAAAACATGAAGCGAGCGAGATCGTCCTCAACAGGTAGATTCGTTTCAACAGCAAGAAAGAAAAGTAACGACGACTTTATTGAACGCTGTGTCCAGGGGAGAGACAATCAGCATATCAATGTTGATCACAGTTATGCTGGTAAGCGCAATGATGTTGAAACATGTAATGATAGTGCAGGACGTGTGCCTGAAACACCAGACTGTGCCTCGTCAATTAACTTTTCTGCTTCCCGTGACGGACACATTTTTAGCAGTGATGAAGATGTAGATCAAAACAAAGACAGTTCGACAGTGATTAGTTGGAGACAAGGTAGAAGAATAGTCGAAAATAGTCGAACTGGGATTCTTAGTTGATAAACTGTTAGAGGGTTGTTCTGTCTGTCATTCCAAATTTCCATTGAATATCACAGATATTGTGAATGAGAGACGATATGGGTTAGGCTCTCTTTTATACGTAAGGTGTACATTGTGTGATGGCGTAAACATTGTACCAACAGGAAAAAGACATGGGATGAATGAGTCTTCAAGTGGAAAAAGAGTTTGGGATGTAAACACCAAGTTAGCTTTAGGTAAAAGTTATTAAAGCTTTGTTTTATGATATGATATGTCTAAATAATACAATGAAAAGTTAAATTGCTTTTCAAATCACTTATAATTTATCATTTATGTCAACTAATAAATTGATCTACAAACATACTATTTGACTACAAATGCATTAGGAAATCATGACATAAAAACATGATTCATATAAACTGTGTTTGATTCAGGTATTTTACACAGTGGCATTGGTGAAAGGAAGATGTCGAATTTATTATCTACACTTAATATTCCCCCCTGTTCAAAAACGACTCTAAAGGAGAGAGAGAGAGAAATAGGATGTGCAGTTGAAAATGTTACCCAGACTAGCTGTTCAGCTGCTGCAGCAAAGGAAAAAGAAATGACAGGGTAATTAATAATATATACATGTTTAGCTTCAAAAATATGCAGATGAATATATGGATCAATGAGTGTATTAAAATTTTCTTTCCTTGTCATGGTATATGTAAATAACATGCAGACAAAGTATTAGCTGCAGAACTGTAGCGTTATGTTTTATATTTTAGTTTTTGACCATAACGCTACAGATCCCATGATGCAAATATGGTGCAATTTATGGCGCATGATTATCTGCGCACAGTTGGGAATGTTTTTCTCCACTTTCCAACATGGTCAATCAACTACCTTTCATTCCTTAATTATAGACATTTTACCAACCTGTATATTGTATCCACCTCCTAACCTTTATAGTCATTTCTGCAGACCAATAAACTCACTTGTTTTGAATTTTCTTTGTATGGCACAAAATTCATAACAAGTGATTTTAATGGCCTGTAGAGATGAATATAAAGGGTTAGGAGGTGGATTAAATAAACAGGTTGGGAATAGAATATTCCTAGAACTAGAGAATGAAAGGTAGTTGATTGACCAATGATGGAAATTCGACAAATACATCCACAAACCGTGCACAGAAAATCATGCGCCGTAAATTGCACCATATTTGCATTACGGGATATATAGTGTTATGGTAAAAGACAAAAATATGAAACCATAATGCTAAGAGTTCTGCAGGTAACAAAGTATCACATAGATCTCTGAAACATCAAATTCTATCAAATGAAATAAATAATAACATTAGGCTTCATGACATACATATTTATTCATACTTTAGAGACAGTTCAGAGGGATTATCTGTGTCATTTGATGGTGGATGGCAAAAGAGGGGATCAGGGAGGTCATATAGTAGCCTATCTGGTAAGTACTGGATATAAGATTCAATTCAGTTTCCACACAGCAGGAATTATAATGGAATCATATAAATAAAAAATGAAATTGTTTCTGTGTACATTTTATTTCTTGAACATATATCCAAATTAATTTTTTTCTTACACTGCAATGCAAGTTTTGTGCTTATTTGAGCCCCTCTTTTTTTAGGACATGCAACATTTATTGGCAACAAGTCCGGAAAATGTATAGCATTTTCAACACGCAACAAGTTTTGTAGGACATATGAGGTTGGGAAAAGGAGGGAATGTGATTCAGCTAAACATGACTGTAGACAAAATTGGAAAGGAAGTTCGAAGGCAATGGAATCCGATATGTGTGTCAACATGCTTCGGGAATTAGACAAACAGGATGTCTCCATAGATACCATCATTATGGACAACGATTCCACCACAATTGCAAGAGCAAGAAGTGAGGTGAAACCAGATCTGAAAAAAATGTGTGACAAGAACCATACACTAAAAGAATTCACAAACCAACTGTATGATCTGAAAAAAGTCAAGAATTTTCGAGAACTCACTGCCAAAACCATTGGACATCTATCTAAATGCTTCAAGTATTGTGTGTCTCAGCATCAGGGAAATGGGGAAAAAATGAAGAAAAACTTGTTGGCGATAGGGAAACATGTCTTCGGTGACCATTCCTTTTGTGACTCTTGGTGTGGATATTTACGATCTCCATTAACTTATAAACCAAAAAACTTGCCATGCAATAGATACCTCACTGATGTAAATTTCAAGACCAGCATTATGACTTTATTGCAGAAATACATAGATAAAGCAGAAAAGCTGTCATCCCTGGGAAGTTCACAGGCCAATGAAAGTCTAAACAACACTATATCCAGTAAAGCTCCAAAGGCCCATTTTTACTCAGGTTCAGAAAGTAACGACTTTCGAATTGCAGCTGCAGTGGCACAAAAGAACATAGGATATGGATATGTATCAGAGGTAAACATTTCTAGTTATGACATAATTTTTATGATATAAAAATTCTGTATAATGTGTTTAATATATGTTATGGAGAATAAGATTTATTTATATTTTTAAAAATGTTTTTGAATTGAAAATTTACCAAGAAATAACAATTTGCAGGTTTGTGAGTCTGTTCTTTTATCCCCTGGTGAAGTAACCAAAAAGATTTCCCAAGAGAATGACAGGAAAAGAGATATGGGAAATGAAAGAGAAAAAACATTGAAATATAAACGAAATAGACGAATAAAAAAGGAGGAACGGAGTACCAAACAGAAAACCTGCGAACTACGTGAGGGTGAAACATACAATACTGCAGTTGATTTGAACAACAATAATCATGACATCATTGAAATTCCACACCCACTTACTGAACCAACCTGCCAAAAATTGACAAGTGCAGATTATTCCTATGTTTCTTTTGATCTGGAAACAACTGGACTTGGTAGGTACATATATGGGTCAATGTACTAGAAATTGATTTTCTCAAATTCTTACATTTACTTTGCCTAAACTGTACAAGTACATTGTATATAAAAATGCTTATTTTTAGTTTGATCCATTTTACATAAGTATTTGCATGTATAATAATACTTTTACATGTTTTTTCTTTCATTGTATTCTGTAGGTAAAGACTGTGATATCACACAGATTGGTGCTGCATTTGAGGGACAAATTTTTAGCCAGTATATTTTGCCTTCTAAACCCATTTCACCTGCTGCATTTGCTGTGACAGGATTAGCTGTTTCAGGAGGGAGTATGTATAAAGAAGGATATCACGTTCCATCAACATCTACAGAAGAAGGAATACAAAACTTCCTAGACTGGCTGTCTAAAATTCCACAACCTGTCTTGATGGCCCACAATGCTCGTTTTGATGCTTGTATTTTCTGCCGTATATTATTAGCAACAGAAAAGAGTATTCCTGCTTCAAAATTGATTTGTGGATTTGTGGACACACTTCCATTGTTTAGGAAACAGTTACCAGAACGCACTTCATACAAGCAGGTCGATCTCGTAAAGGATCTTCTTCATGAAGACTACAGTGCCCATGATGCTGCATCTGATTCAAGAGCACTTTTACATCTCGTAAAAGCACAGAAGTTCAACAATCATATCTTACAAGAAAACAGTTTTTCCTTCCAATCATACATGGAAGTCATACAATTTCAGAATACTGTGCAAGACAATACCAATTCATTGTCATATCTACTGGAAAATAAAATTATTTCCAAGGTGATTGCAAATAAGATTTCCAAATCTGGTCTTGGGTTGGCCCATCTTCAGTTGGCATATGATAGAGACAGAGATTGTGGTATACATCAAGTGCTTTCAGAGACAACTTCCACTGGGAAACCAAGAGTAACAGTAAACAAAACTATTATTAAAAATATCTGCCAGTATTTTCATGACAAACATGTTTCATACTCAAATGAATGATACAATACATACAGTCAAACAGTTTTTTATTTCTTCTTTTATTATAATGGATGCTAAGGGAAGTAACTCAAATAGAAATAACAGTGCTGGAATGTCTGTCTTCTAGCTTATATTTGCATTTTCAGCCAAAATACCCAAATGCCATAAGATATAGGAATACAATAATGTATAAATAATATGAACAGAATGAAATATATGGGTTTTGTAAAAATCCTATGGTTAAAAATTTTGCAAGTTCATTTTATGAACTTTTTACATAGAAAATGCATTGACAATTCAAAAAACATTTATTTTACAAAATCTTAAAAATAAGGGTGGATTGGTAGGTAAAAAGTGCCAGAATAAAAGATGTTGGGTACCATTACAGGTTCAGAAGATTTTTCAACAAATTCTATACAGAATCCAGGAACCTTGCCAATGTCCTTAACATTTTTTTTTCACATTTGAAATGTCAATAGAAAGAATGGTCTGTTATGTTTTTAGTTAATAAATTTATTTTTTACATCATTGAAAGGTACAGCCCTTTAAAGAAAAAATAACACAAACAAAAATCTGATGCCTGGATTGATATATATTTTTTGACTGATTTTGATACATGAACAGAAATGACATAAATAATAAATCCCTAAAATATAAGGAAATCGTAAGTTTTCTTTCGTGCTAAAATATGCGACTTCGTTTTGAATTCGATATAATTCTATGCAAATTTTTTCAGATAATTTTAACATTATGACAAAATCTTACAAATTTATCCCACTTTACACGGCAAACATTATTCAGGGTACCTATTGGAATATAAATCTATGAAAATATTGCTGATTTCTGAAAAAAAGTTTGTGTTATTTATCCTTAAACAGAGCAGGTCTGAAGGCAGTTAGTGAAAGTTTTGACAAGAATGCATATATACCATGCAGAGCAGGTGGAAGAAGGTGGCTGCCCCATACAATGCGATCGAGTACTAACAAACCTTATGAAGGGTGAGATGCATTAATTCTTTATCTAGAGCAGGTACAACAGACATGCTTTATAATTGGTTGATTTAGAATGTAGAAAGCACAATTGAAAATTAAATTTAAATGCCAATATCATTATGTACCTTACTTTAATTTCAGATTCAAGGAGAGAGGCAGCAGCAAAGGCTAGAAATTTCTTAAAGTGTATGAAACACGGGTGATTACTTAATATTTGCCCCTTCCTCATCCAAAAATATGAAATCATGTTATTTTATTTTAGCATTTCAATGTGATATATGTATTTGTAGTTCCATTGTTTACTGGCCGCACTTGTTAAGGTATTCCATCCCTAATAGTCTCAGATTCAATGAAATTGAATACACAACAGATGTACGGGTGGAATACTCAGTATATTCAGACATAATTCCCATTTATTACTAAGAATGGAACGTGTCCTAATTTATGTCCTTGACCTTTGTTGAAGAGTTATCTTCCTCTTTTTTAAGTAATAAAAATCAATTTTTAAAAAAATCTATACGGTAAAAAAATGTTTTTCAATTGTCATTCTATTTCTAATGATTTAAGGGGATGAAGGACACATGGTCACATGACTCTGTTTAACTACGTCATAGTCTCCGTTTATATAAGTACAAAACGTGTAAACCATCAATTCTTGTATAAGTTTTTGACAATTTTTTAACTTTAATTACCATTTTATATAAAAAAAATTAAAAAGTTTTAACACTCTTGTAAAGATTAACAAATTATGAAAAAGATTGATCCACTCCTCTGTTTCCCTAAACTGCGCGTCCAACAAGTCGATGACGTCATACACGATCTGTTAGTACAGCAAGATCATACTCGGTGAACACAGGGGCAGTATTATTATGTAGAAACAGGTCATAATCAGTATCTGATGAAATATTTTGAGAAACGGGGAACACAAAAATTATTTTTGCATGGCTGATGACGGAAATCATATGTAGGTATATCTTATTTCGCTTATTTAGCTTACGTGTGACGTCATAGTTGGTTTTTCCCGTACTCGAGAAATGTAACATGACACGTTTTTGTCATGCTTATGTCCTCTTTAACGATGTCCTGTGAAATAATGAGGTCAGCTTCATCATTCGAAATTTTTACAGTTAATCAATAATTTGAAGGATTTGCATTTCAACGTAAATTAAAAAATACTGAATGATAGAATTTTTTGTAAATTACGTTTTTTATTGTTTAAGTTGTCTTAAAAAGTGCGTAATTTTCCCTATCCAGATGCAGTGTGATAGACAAAACTTGCTTTTTTGAATTTTAAATCTTAGTTATACTCTGAAATAATTTAAAAGATACATGTCCACTTTGATATTTTTTATATATGATTAAAAAATCTAATTATGGACAGAATAATGAGACCGGAAACATGGAGAATTAACACTCCACTTAGATACGGTAGGGCATAGTATTTGTCAATCAATATCTCCAAAATAAGGTAAGAAACCTAATGATATAACTGCTTTAAGATATGTGGGACATACTTAATTAGAAATATACAAAATATGAAAAAAATTGAATGACAAGTATTTTTTCGGCTCAAGGTCCTTCTCCTCCTTAATGCATCTTTCCACCACAATATTTATTGATATTCTTATTATTTGAATTTTTATTTAAAAAAAAAAATCGCTTGTCTCCGTAGACTTCTATGCAATTTCTGTTAATTAGTTACTGCTTAGTTAATTACACTTTTGAAACTTGGTAAATCCTTTTAGAAATACTGTAAAATGCTTTGAATTAATATCAGAGTATTATATACGTGATATATATTTAAGGATAGAGAATTAGGTCCTATTAGGGATGGAAAACCTTAAGAGATGTAGTGAAGACTTTAAGTGATTTGTCACAGTGTATTCAGGAGAGGGAAAACAATGTAGGTGATATTCACAACTATGCAATGGGAACAAAACAGATTCTGCAAGAGTACAAAACCAGGTATAAAAAGAAAAAAAAATTAATAGTAGCTATTTTCCCACGATCTTTTCCTGTCTAACAGTCTTTAGCAAGTAACAAATATATCTGCTTTCTGTGTGATACTTGTTGCATGTGTCTATCTATATGTATCACTTACTCGTGTTGGTGTTGGATTTTGTATCTTTACTAACATGCTTTGCTTTGCCTAGCGATAGCCCGTTCTTGAGAATTGCTGACCTCACAGATTTACTGGATGAAAACAAAATGAAAAGCCCCGAGAACAGAAAAAAATGGTTCTTGACTCCCTGCTTGAAAAACTTAGAGACCGATTCAGTGGATATTCTGATCTCTTCAGTGCATGCAGTCTTCTCTCTTTAAGGAAATGGCCGGAAAATTTGTCAGATCAGATAGGTAGCCGTGTGCTTGCTAACATAAATCAATGTTTGAAAAAAATTCTGGTATATTTAAAAATTTACTCTGTATTTGAATATGTTTGAATACAATACAATATATTTTACTTTCAGACCTTGGAGACGAATACATCAGAGAGTAAGTATCCATAAATGCCCCAGCACTCAACTCCTGTACCTCCATGGATACCTTTGCTATAGAGGATGAGTGGACCAGGTTAAAAACTGAACTCATAACAAGGTTGGTGCCTTAGATAAGAAGATTACATGTTCATAGTAACTTGGATATACATAGATATTTTAATATTACGTGAGATACTTTTTAGAAATATCTGGTAGTTGCAAATATTTGAAATGGAATTTACTTTTAAAGGTCAGGAATTCATGTTTGAGTAATGTTCGATATATTTCTTTGAGTAGAAACCAAAATGTGAAAACAAGTACTTTGTCCAGCTTATTCCTGAAATATGGAGAATCCTTTCCCAATTTCTTACTAATTACTTACTAACTCTACTAGCATCATCAGTGGAGGCAGAGAGGGGATTTTCATGGTGAGTCAGTTTCATTTGATTTTAACTGAAACTTTATTGCAATTTTTTAATTGATTGAAATGCACATTTTCATGTTTATTTCAGTATGAAAATGGTAACGACTGACTGGAGAAGTCGATTAGGGCAAAAACCCTATCTGATTTACTGATGGTTTCGATTGAATCGGAGGATACTGAATCTTTTAATTCATTACTAAGCATAAACCTTTGGATGTCTTCTGGGGAGAGGAGCCGAAGACCCTACTATAAGGATGAAATGAAGGTAAACTGATTTTAAAGAGCTGCATTTCACAAAATATTTCAAACCAGGCTTTTAGATGATAATCAGAACCTTTATTACATTAAAACCCATTTTGAATGTTATACAGAGACCCATAAAAAAATGTCGCCTGCGTGGCGCAGTGGTTAGAGCGTCTGCTCTAGAGTCGCGGAGTAAGGAGTTGACCCCTACGTCGCGGGTTCGAATCCCACTGTGGGACGTGGAGACCGGTCCTTCGGATGAGACCGTATAAACCGAGGTCCCGTGTCGGAGTAGGTGCTGGCACGAAAAAGATCCCTCACTGCTCAATGGCCGTAAGTGCCGAGTATAGGACAAAATTTGCAGCTCTCCACCGGCAAATGGTGGCGTCTTCATATAAGTGAAAAATTCTCGAGAGGGACGTTAAACAACATACAAACAAAAACCCATAAAAAATCCTATCAAGAAGTTCATGATGAAATTGCTGAAGAAGAAATTGAGGAAGTGCACGAGGCTTTTGAAGATGATTGTACATTTGAAAATGACTGATACTGAAGATAACATGTGTCAAAAGGACTTGCAAAGCTTACAAAACAAAACATACAAAATGTTTCAAGAAATATTGATCTAATTTTCTCAATAAAATAAATGATAGAAATCATGGAACCAGTATTTTTTTATAGTAAAAATATGACAAATTAATATACTTGCCTATATAAAATTTGATTCTTTCATTAAGGAAAAATGTTCATTTTGCTTAAAGTTATAAAGTGACAATTGTGCTAAAAAAATACAGCCAGAATGCAGGATTTGGCATCTTTATTTCACAAATCCCCCCCCCCCCCCAGCATGAGGGGGAAGCCCACTCCCGCATCCACCCCCTCGTCGCTTCGCGACTCGGCCAGCAGCCTACGGCCGCTGGAAAAGTTATTCATGGACAGGGCAAATAAAAAATAAAATTTGGTAGCAGGCAAATATGGATTTATTTTTAGTGTCTACCCCTTATAGCAGAGCGGGTGAGTCTAATGCCCAACACACACTGACATTAAAACATTCAATTTTTCCACCTCATTTAAAAAAATATGATCATCATTTCTTGATTTAAATAGCACAACAAAGTAAGTAATTCCAAATTTCTGCAGCTGACGATTCCATCATCTGCAACAGATGCAGACATAAAACAGAAAGGAACGCTCTTATCAACAGTCCACGACCACCCAGCTTCCTGAGAGTGATGATGGATTTCAAATACAGGCACGAGTACGCCCAACTCCAAAAGGTCCTCCATCTATCTCCTTACCAATTGCATCAACTGTAAAGAGCCATCCGCACTGTTTCATTTGTAAAAGACCAGGACCCAAGTTAGTTGTTGTGTCTTCAGAATGCCGGCTCTCTGTTTTTGTTCAACACAATACATGTATACAGTAGTGTGACATAAGTGAGTTCGCAAAATGGCCGCCGTCATTCATGCGTGCGGTGCGCTTGCGGTATGTTGAATCTAATTTTTATCAATAAAATTATATCAAAACTTACCTTTTTGTTTTAATACTTTGTTATATGGCCTGTAGAGCGTAGAACACTTCGAATTCTCCTGGGTATGCTTGCATATAAGCTTTGAATATAGTGCAAAGGGAGGCTACCCCATATTTCATTGACGATTCGCTCCAGATCATTCGCGTTTCTGACCTCATGTGTCCTCCTTTGTACACGGATTTTGAGCACTCTCCAGACATTTTCGATTATATTGAGATCAGGACTTTGTGGGGGCCACGGTAGAGTGTTAACATTGTTGTCCTGTTTCCAACGATTTGAGAAGGCGGAGACATGACAGGGGGCATTGTCTTCTTGGAAAGTCCAACGCCGGTTTGGGAAATGACGAGCGATCACAGGCCAAAGACACTCATCAAGAATTGTAACATATTTCTCGCTATTCATGTTCCCATCCACAGTTTTTAAGGTGCCGACTCCATAATAACATATGCAACTCCAAAACATGAGGGAGGCCCGACAGTTCGTTTCCCAATCACCATGCAATCCGACACATTCAGGACGTATTCTTTCCTCACTCTTCCTCCAGACATGAACTTTATCATTTTTTCCAATAATTATCTTAGTCTCATCACTGAATATTATGGATGACCAATAATTGTTTACTGTCCAGTGCAATTTCTGTCTACAAAATCGGGTTCTCTTCTCTCTATTCACGCGTGAAACAGTGGTTTTCTTAGAAACTACACACCTCTTGTAACCTTCCTCCGATAATCGTCTGTGAACTGTTCTGAGTGACACATTAGATCCTGTCCTAGCATTGAATCTGGTTGTAATGTCCTTTAAAGTCTGACGACGATTGATTTTAATGCTTCGGAAAAGAACCCTGTCATCTCTCTGCGAAGTTTTTCGTTTCACCCCACTTCTCGGTAAATTTTCTATATTACCTCTTTCCCTTACACGCTTGAGAAATTTTTGGATGGTACGACTGTTTATTCCGGTTAAATTCTCAATTTTATAGCTTGAAAGACCTTCATTTGACATCTGTATGATTATTTTTTTTAGATTACTAGTCAGTTCTCGACCATGGGGAGCCAAGTTTCCAAGCAGACGATAATTGTTTATCAAAGGGGAATAATCCAATTTTACATCAATGGACTGTTTTAATTAAGTCGTACCGAAACTCATTCAAAATATTTTGTCCTTAAAAGTAGCGTTTACGTTAATTCAGCAACTGATTTACTACCCTTCTGAAATATTTACGTTGACGGCGGTCATTTTGCGAACTCATTTATGTCACACTACTGTATGTTAATTGTCGAAGGTAACAGATGTTGTCCAAATCATTTGAAAGATGGCGTCTTTGCCCCGGACTCCCTTCAAAATCTAAAGACAACAGATCATGCATTTCTGAACAAACATTCTGTGCTAAATCTCCTTTCCAAAATGCGTCATCTTTGCCAAATGAACAAAAACTACCGACTTGATTTTAACAACACTGAAAGCCTTACTAATGAGGATTACACTTCTTTGACTGGCTTGATCAAAGGAAACTTTCAGGATTTATATATCATACATTAACATATCAAATCACTCCATCCAGAAGTGTCAGAACAACTTTGGCTATTTTCCTGTGCAAGTGAAACTCTGGACTCTCCAACAGATTTCTGGCAACCTTATTCAATGCGACAAATCAAATCTAAGGTGAGCAATTAAGGCTATGTGTCAAGTTTTGATGGACAATTTAGTTCCACAGAATCTTGGCTTTCGTCATGTGTCCCGTGAAGAGGTAATAAAAAATCATACTTAGCTGCATGGCTGCCTTCCTCATCATCTATTTTTTTTAATCAATTATATCATTTTGGAATGTACCGAATTTTCTCCTACTCAAATTAGACTATTTAATAATGTACGAACGATGCATGAACTTTTTACAAATATAAATGTTTACACAAGTTAAGAAATTTTACATGAAACTGATTTTTACTGTAAAATTTAGAATACTATAATTAAGCAATTTTGTCTAAATTTTAACGATCTGAAGGTCGCGAGTTCGAATCTCGGCCGAGACTGGCCTAGATCGATAAAAAAAAAATAGGTAGCAACTGTTCCTTCGCCAAGCGTTCGGCACGTCGATAGTAGAGGGGTCCTTCGGATGAGACCTTAAAAACCGAGGCTCTGTGTCACGGCAGGCGTTGGCACGATAAAGATCCCTCACCTCAATGGCCCTGAGTGCCATCGCGAGTAAAGGTTGAAATTTAAATCCCGGTAATGGCGCCTGCGCGAATAGGTCGCATTTTGTGACAGAGCGGTGGAGTGGCCGTTCTAGTGCATATTTGAAGAAGTTGGGTGTTTGGATGGGATGTTTTGTGGTCAAGGGTGTCCAGGGATTTAGGACAGTGATTTTGAGAGACCTGGTGTGTAGTTTTGAAGGAGACTTTGAACAATCCACATTCGACGTGAGTAGTCATTGCTATAAATAGTTACAGGTTTCAACCAGTTATATGAATACAATAGACAAATACTTTACTATGTCGAACAGTGGTGTTGTTACCCGAAACACGATTGCTAACTCACGCAAGTCAACAAACAGTCCGATCTCAAAAAAAAACATCTCAGACTCCACAGAACAGTAGTCAAAAACAGGAGAAATCAGAAAAAAACGTCAGAGGAAATGCTGTCAATTCAGACGCAACTGACTGAAATAAAAAACGATCTAAAAAAATCAATCAAAGTTGATGACATTAAAGATATCATCAAAAATGTCGTAGATGAGCTATTCTCCAACTATCTAGGAAAATTTGAAAAGAAAATGAACGATCAAATTTCGCAATTAAAACAAGACAATCACAAGCTATCACAGGGTATTGAACAGCTTAAAAAAGAGAACTCGGAGCTTAAACGGGAACTAAATGAAAGAGACGAAGCGCTAAATGATGTACATAACAGAGTAGAGGAAAACGAAAAGTTGGTCAAAATTGCTGCTGCAAAAGCGAACTATAACGAACAGTACTCTAGAAAGACAAATATCAAATTTCATGGTTTTCCCGAAACACAGGGTGAACACTTAATAGAAAAGCTTAACGAGGCATTAGGAGAAGTGGGCGTGGCAATATTGGAAACTGACGTGCTGGCTATTCACCGCATTCCATCAGGACAAAAAGACCAGCCTCAACCAATAATCGTCAAAATGCGTAACCCTGAAGCCAAAGCGAACATAATGAGGGAATTTAAAGCCCTTCACCTGTATATGGTGATGTCTCTATATGAGTGAAAAAAACGTAAACAGCATACAATCAATCTAATTTTTATGTTACATGTAACATATTTTTAAATTTTGAGTCCGTCGGATGGGAGTTAAATGGTACCCCGTGTCAAGGATAACAACCCCCTTTAGATTGGCACGTAAAAGATCGTTTTTCTGGTTTTTGAAAAGGAAGAAAGACTCCAGAAGGAGCCGCCAGAGAAACCACAAACTTCAAAAATGGTCAAATACTATACAATAATAATCAATCAATGAATCGACTTTGGTCAGTTGCGGCTGTGATTCGAACACACGACCTTCCGATCACGGAACGAGCGCTCTACCGCCTGAGTTACCGTGATAGTAATTGTTGCAAGAAAAAATCCAAAGAACAATTTCTACTCTGGATCAGAGAATATATATATATATATATATATATATATATATATATATATATATATATATATATATATGTATATATATATATATAAGTATAAAATTTTATTTAATTCGAAAAAAAATATTTTTCCTGATATGTTTTATATAAATGATGAGTTGAGTTTGTCGCCTGGGACTTTCATGGTAGAATACGCTGGCCGAGAAGTATTGTACCAAGGAATTCAAGGGAAGGAGAGTTGAACTGAAGCATCTGCTGCAGCATCCTCATTAGAGACAAGAGAAGGGGTGACATACAATACAGAAGTGGTGTGCTTTCTACTACCAGTAGTATTTCAGACAATGACATGGAAACCATACCACCAATACCGGAACGTCAGGGTCTGTTTTGATCTAGATGTGTGGATAAGATCGCATTATACTTTCGTAAAAATTCTCTGTTATAGTATTACATGGACACACACTTTTTCAGGATTACCAGCTGACATCATTCAACTGGCAGCAAGGTATGGAGATGCTGAATTCAGTCAGCATGTTTTTCAAGCCACCAACATCAGTCCAGTGGCATCAAAGGTCACAGGACTAATTTTTGATGGCACATTGCTGTACAACAGAACGGTGTGCTTGGTATCATTCTTTCATTGGCTGAAGAATTCTGGGATAAAAGATCCAGTGCTGTTTGCTCATAGTGGAAGGGACCTTGGAGCCTTATGTTTGGCATATCTCTACTGGATAGTGGGGAAAAGAACATGGAATTATTATATGTGGATTTTTTGACACCTTGTCCATGCTGAAAGAACATGCATCTGGATCCCATCTTAACTTTTCTTTGGGGACTTTGGCCAAAGGATATTCTTGGGTGCAGTTTTGGTATTGATGCAGTCGAAGAATGTAGTGAAACATACGGAGATAACGAACAGTAATCAAGCTCAAAATTCCATCAAACAATATAAATTTTGGAGCAGAGCAAACACGGACCTTAAACACATCAGAGGTGGTATCAGGTGCCATGGAGGAGTGAGCATCCCCTGCCGACCGATCACACCCGCTGTGTGCTCCTTGTCATGATAGGGAAATAACGGAAAAATCCGTCGACAATTCAGTGTATAAATAAAGGCCAATCAATTAGTATGAAAAACGTCAGTTAGATATCTCCAGAAAGTTGAGCATTACAATATTGACTCATTTTATCGTCAGTAGTTTTACTTAAAAGTACATCATTAATGTTATAAAGCAGATGGTAACTATCTGCATACTCTTATGCCATTAATTGAAAATCAAGTTATCCCTAACAAAAAAAAATACTATAGTGAACTATAGTTAACTATAGTTTACTATAGTTACAGTCCCTGAAACGTTCTACTTTCCCATTTTTCCGTTCGCTCACCGTTCGTTCAGCGTGCGTTCACCGTTCGTTCACCGTGCGTTCACCGTTCGCTCTCCGTTCACAGTTTTGCGTTCACCGTGCGCTCGCGTTCACCGTTCACAAAGCGTTCAGCGTTCGCTCTTCGTTCCGTTCACTTTGCGTTCACCTTGCGTTCAACGTTCACCTATCGTTCAGTTTTCATTGTCATTCGGAACTCCGAAGTGAAAGGACTTATCTTTTTGTAGGTTAGGAGCTACAGGTTTTTTAATTTAATAACTTACATATCGTGTTTGAAGAATCTTTATTTCATGGGGGAAAATATCTACGATATATATTTTTATTATTCTAACTTAGCTGTTAGGTTATTTATTAAATTACTCTGGAAAATAAATGTTGTTATAAGCACATTCTGTACCTATGTAGAACAATGCTGAAATATTAAATTTAACTAAAGGCAATGTGCAAATACTTCAAGCACTGCAACATTTTGTTGTTTTGTTAAAGACGACAAATCGTTAATGGAGATATAATTATCCAAGTCTAATTATGCAGCAAAATTACGAAAATATTTATTTATAATACTTTTTTATCAATTACTACAGAAAATATGTTAGAATTAGTTCTGAGAGTTATACATAGTACTGCGGATATCGTATTAATTTATTATCTTTAGAGCGAATTAAATTGATGGTGTGGTTAAAGGAAATATTTATTTAAAATGTAATGCACTACAGAATTTTCTCTACTATAATATGTAAAGTCTATAGTTATAGAGAAAAAAAAAATCTTTCTTCACCGTAACTTTATATGTTTGTCATTCCATATGATTAATACCCCCCTTTTCCCCCTAAATCGGTTACTTAGTCAGTATTGTATTTCCAGAATATTTTAATTAACATTTAAAAAAAAGTTAAGGTCTTTTTTAGAACAAAAACTTCAGTCTCAAAACAAACAGGCTTCTAAAAAAGTCACAAAACAATAGTAGTTCAAAATGTACACGTGTCGGCGGTGATATTTGGAATTGACAGAGAGTATGTTTCAAATTCAAGTGTTAATGCCCTATGTATTTTATTCAATTATTATTCAAATGTTGGAATCAAATCTAGAAATGATAAAAATAAATGTTATAACTTGTTGGAAATACTCGCACTTCGTCTTCGATGTGACGAAACTTTCACACCTGCACAGTGTCGAATGATTTTGATTGACAGGACAAGCACGTGGACTTCGTGTGAACTTGAAGCAGGAAAATAAAAACGAGTATGACTGTCAAACAAATGGATTTGATTTGTTGATAAAAAAAAAAGAAGTTACTTTCATTGTCTGATATACTTAGAAAAAAATTTCAGAGTTTTAGTTTGATAAAGGTACAAACATGTAGTGAAGCCTGAAATGGGGGGGGGGGGGCTAGCTAAAACGGAATATTTCTCTCTCTCTCTCTCTCTCATTTGTCTGTTTAATAAAAACTATTATAGCATATTACTTGAATATCAAGTTCTGAAAATTGAATTTAATAATATGAATATGTATCTTTGTATTATCTTGTCCGAGTATAATCACGGCCATCTACAGATAAATGTAGAAGTCTGCTCAGTAAACATGGCCGTAGGTACCGAGGGGGGGGGCAAGGGGGCCCTGCCCCCCTCCCCAATAATTTTGCCGATATATAGATTATTATAGTAAACATAGATATTATATGCTTGTGTACCCGCAATAAAAAGTCTGATCTTTTTTTTTTTTTTTTTTGCTTGTCAGGAAATTTTTGGTAGTGCCCCCTGAACGTATGGCTGTGCCCCCCCCCCCAACCGAATTTGCTTCTTACGGGCCTGATAAATCATCATGTAAAATAGAAATGACACATAATATATTATTGTATTAAAAATTTAAAATACGAGCGTATAATGCAAAACGTCCACTGACCTATGTAATTATTTTTTTTTTCATTACTTTACACGAAATCGCCTTAACACGGAGATATATGAATGGATGTTACAACCACTTTAATTCATTCTATAAGTCAGAAGTTTTCTATGATTTGTTATCAAATAAGAATAAACATTTTTATTTTCCAACTAAAAAAATATCTCTTATACTTCAGCGTTCGGCAACAATTGCAATGTTTTAATGCGATAAAAATCGTGTGATTAAAAACTTAATGTGCATGCATCGTCTAGTTTCTCAGGACACTTTTGGAGAATTTATTTTATTGGCTTATTTATTCATTCATTCATTGGTTTACTTATTTATTATTGATTTATTTTTATTTATTTTTTTTTTTTTGGCACTTGACATAATAAAACAATAAAATAGTTTCAATGCAAGGAAAAGATCAGAGGCATTCCGAATATATCGTTCATCTTGCGTTCACCGTTCGTTCACCGTTCACTTTGCGTTCGCGTTTGCGCTCCGTTCGCGTTCTGCGTTCGCTCACCGTTCACACATCGTTCACCAAGTTGCGTTCAGCGTTCACACATCGTTCACTCACCGTTCGCTCTGCGTTCGTACACCGTTCGTTCAGCGTTCGCTCACCGTTCAAGTGGGAAAGTAGAACGTTTCAGGGACTGTAACTATAGTATCAAAGTAAAAACTCTGGAACTTTGATTAACTATAGTACAAACTTTGGATCTTTGATTAACTATAGTAAAAACTTTGGAACCTAAAGTGAAAAAATTGGAACTTTGGTTAACTATAGTTAAAACTTTTGAACTTTGATTTACTATAGTAAAAAACTTTGAAACTTTGATTTGCTTTAATAAAAACTGATACTTTGATTTACTATAGAAAAACCCACGACATTATGTTTTGATTCTCATTCTTGACATTTTATATTTTATGTTCAAAATTCATAAAAGCTTCAGAGAACTTTTTATAAACCCGATCCCTTCCCTAAAAGAATGTACAAAAAATGAATTTTATGTAAGGTTGTCTGTCGCGCCATAGATGAGCAACATTTTAATGAATTTAATTTAATGCAGATGTAGTGCAAGTCTTTTTTATGGAGAGAGGACAATAATAAACTACAGTACCTGGCCATAATACAGTACGCAAAATGGCCGCCGTTATAAAAATATACGTGCACACTTGCGGTTTTGAATGTTGTTTTTTCAAATTGATACATAATAAAATTTATCCTACCTTACTAATACTTGGTTATGTAACCTTTTGCTTTTATTACAGCTTGTAATCGTGTTGGTATTGATATGTACAGTTTTCTAATCGTCTCCAAATCGATAGAGGCCCATATGTCCTTCACAATACGCACTAGGTCTTCGCGTTTTTTAATTTCGTCCAGGCGATGTTCTAATCTGATCTTAATTGTCCTCCACACATTTTCAATTATGTTAATGTCTGGTGATTGACTAGGCCAGGTAAGTGTAGGGATGTTGTTTGTCGTTTTCCATTCAACCGTCTGTCTGGACTGGTGCACCGGACAATTATCCTCCTGTAGAATCCAGGGACTTGCAGGAAACTCTTTTGCAACAAGAGGCCACAAATTATAATCTAGGACCGAAATATATTTCTCGGAGTTTATATTTCCTTCTACTTCAGTCAAAGTTCCAACACCATTAAAAAATAAACACCCCCAGAACATAGCCGATATGCCGGAGCGGGGCGAATGACTACTATACTGTCCAAGACAATCGGGTTGAAATCTTTCTCCAGGTTTTCTCCAGACGTAAATTTTTCTATCCTTTCCTAAAACAACTTTCATCTCATCACTAAAAATGACCTGACTCCAGTTTTCCTCCACTGTCCACCCTAATTTGGATCGACACCACAAAACACGGTTTTGACGATTTGGTTTCGAGATTGTTATTTTCTTTGAAACGGAGCATCTTTGATATTTCTGTTCTTTTAATCTCCTTCTTACAGTTCTATTAGACACTTTCTGTGGTACAGATTCATTAAATTTATCAGTTAAATCTGACAGAGTCTGTCGACGATTTTTCTTTACCAACCTTGACAAGACGCGATCACCTTTTTCGCCCACGAATCGTTTTCTTCCCGGTCTTTCTCTGTTTTCCACGGAACCCCTTTCAGCATTTCGTTTTACAACCTTCTGTATGGAATTTGGACTTATTCCGATAATTTCCGAAATTTTCCGGCTACTTAAACCACTCTCATTCAATTTAATTATCGTCTGCTTTTGCTCGAGTGAAAGGTCTTTCCCCCTCGGAGCCATTTTGATTTACGTATGTTATGGTACTAAAAATAAATCTACGGAACTTCCTATGTGTGTGACGTCAGATATGACGTTCATGTATGGATGTGTGTAGTTGTCATTATTTTTTATCATATTACAATCGATAACATGAAGAGGAAAAACATTGTATGTTAATTTTAATTTTAACGGCGTCCATTTTGCGTACTGTATTATGGCCAGGTATTGTATTTAATAAAATTCGCGTCATTTAGAACCGAAATACCTTCTCCATCAACTTCAGTAAAAATGTATTTTTTAAAATTTATAAATGTAAATATTGCATTTGAATTAACTAATTTGTATATTTAAATTAACATGTACAGCAACCACCAGCCCCACCCAACCCCACCTCCACCCCCTTGAAAAACGGCAAACTTAGCAAAAAAATATCTAAATACTATAATAATTTGATAAACTATTGTGAAAACATTGATATAGTATAGTGATACTTTGAAACGTTAATTAACAATAGTAAAAACTTCGTAACTTTGATTTACTATAGTGAAAACTTTCGAACTTTGATTCACTATAGTAAAAATTTTGGAACTTTGATTTACTATAGTAAAAACTTTGAAACTTTGGTTAACTTTTGTAAAAACTTTGAAACTTTGATTAATTATAGTAAAAACTTTGGAACTTTGATTTACTATAGCGAAAACTTTGATTAACTATAGTTAACTATAGTAAACTATAGTTAACTATAGTATTTTTTGTTAGGGTATTTCTGAAAGCATGTGTAAAAATATCCCTCTTCCCGGCCTACCTTTCAAATATCTACAGATGGCACATCAGAGAAGAGACTATGATTGGATTAACAGCTTATTTACAAAGACTTTTCAGGGAAGCCAAAAATAACAAAACGTGCATTAATTATTACAGCTGTGTCAAAATCCATGGAAGAGAGATAACTCTAGATTCTGAAAATCGATATCAAATTGGTATTTATTATTAGCTTTTATATTCTACTGGGTACAATGCTATTTATTTTTATAATCCTTTTACCCCAATGAGTGTGTTTTTATGCAGCAAACAAGTCAACATACACTACATCAAATGCAATTTGATGAAACTGAGATAATTCCGTTTTCTATTATTTATTGAATATGTAATGATCAATTATCTCACAAGATCACCTGTATAAAATGGTAAATAAGTATGGATTCTTTATCATAATAAGGAGTACTAAAGAAAAGCTGCAAAAAAGAAATGATTTAAAAAAAAATACATCTTTTTTTTTTTTTTTTTTTACACCTGATAAGGGACGGAGTACCTTCAAATTATTCACTGTTTTGTAAATTTTGTATTTATTTGTTTTTGCTTGTTTTACATAACTTTTGTATTACTCTGCTTGTAAGTGATCAGCAGGTTCAGGCAGTTTAAATTCCGCAGTAATAAGATATTTCATTTTTGTGCTATGTCCATTCATTTTCATACTCTTAGACATTCCTGTATATAAAACTTGAATGTCACAGGTGACATCCGTGTCACCCTGATACATCTAATTCCAATAGTGTTTGGACCAACAAATTAAGTGGTAAAGAGCCAGGTCGGACTTTTTTCAGAGGCAATATACTATTGAAATGATAAATATAGCATATTATAGAAAATAAAAAGTGCTTATAGTGATAAAATATTTTCTGCACGGTTATGATTTGTATATGATATTATATTCAATATATATTTTTCGTCATTAAAACTTCTGACCGCTTGTTACAATGACGCACCTGACATTCTCATAACCAACACGCGTGTACCTTATGCAGCAAGAAGGTGGAATCCAAAGTAAGGTTGACGCCAGTGAAGACATTGCATTAACAGAATGTTATTGACACGTATTTTCATGGATTCAGTGATTCTGAGAAAGGAACTTGTTATAACCATCTTAAGATGGACTTAGGCATACATGTAGGTCTAGTCTGTAAAAAATGTTGAAGAAACATGCATTTCACCATGTACCGGACTTCAAGAAATATTTGATATTTATAGCCAAGTCTTGCTGGCTACAATGGATTTGTGTGAAACAGTAAGCTTAGCTAGGGACCCTCATAGAAATGCATCAGAAGATGGCATCTTCATGAATTTGATGTAAGTGGAAGAGTTGCTAAACTAATATGGTACATGTATTTTCCTAGAGTTGACAAAATCCCTGCCAGTGATGCCAATCAGGAAAACAGCTATATTTACTGCCTTTTCAAAACTGGGAAATACTCTCTCTCTCTCTCTCAAACACACACACACACACTTAATGTCTGATTTTGTTCATCAAATATTTTAGATCTTGTAGATGAGGCAGCTTTAAGTTTACCCTGAGATAAAAACATTCTCTACCGTGTATAAGAAGAGATAAAACGTCTAGTCAATATTAAATTAAAACACAATTTAAAACATTCGTTCACATGACACATTTTGCTGAAATGGTCAAGTATGGTTGCAAATTTATTTGCGATCAATAAAATTTAAATGTGAGTTTCAGAGCGTCTCAACTCCCAGATTTTTTAAAACCATTTTAAACTTTCTCTTGGTTTCCTTTTAGTTAGGATATGGCTGAGTCAAGTTACTGCACTGAGCGGTTTGAGAAAGGACAATCCAAGATTTACATCAAACTATAATTTTTTTCTCAAACCACAAAAATCTGACCCAACAAAATATTGGAGTTCCAGCAAGTTTTCACAGAACTGTTTAATTTCGTTTTTATCGTTCTTTTCAGAGTTCCTTCCGAGTATTATTAAGTTCAAAGTTGTTGGCATGTTTTGAGCGAGATCCAGTCTTGTGATTTTGACCCCAAATATTTTTTGGGGGTGGGGGTGTAATTTGGACTGTTCAGGGCAACAGAAGTGTGAACACTATATTTCGTCTACTTCTCTTGTGCTTGAATTGTAGCATCCTGCTTAATAATACACTCACAAATCGTTTTCTGGGAAACTCTGAACAAGCACGCAAGGTTCTAACATCTTTCAGTATCTTCTAATTAGCGGAAGAGATTCAGAAACGCAATGCATTTTCTACACTTAAGTGCCAGTTAATTATACCAATCGAAACTCAATTTTAAATGCTGCATTAATTTTAAAATTTATGGAATAAGACGTTGGTAAAACATGACAATCTTATGGCTAAAAGTCGTGAAAGACAGTCATCGGGAATGATACTAAATTCTAAAATCGTTTTGTAAAAACAGAATTCATAGCATACCAGGTGGTATTATGACAGTTATTCGTGCAGAAGGGCTAGAAACTAAAAACAAAAAAAAATTAATCAGGATGAAAACAGATGTAACATACATCCAATTACAAGAAGCCGATGTTCGTTACCCTCATTTAACATAACCCAGAAATTGATAAATTAAAACTTTTAAATACCATTTAATCTCAAAGCATATATATATACAGCTACAACCCATGTGAACATGACGCAATAGACTTGTTCAGACAATCTACTAATAAACTTCTAATTCACAATACAAATATTTAAATTGTTAATAATATATAGAAAATCTTCTGCTTGGACAAAAACAGGGAGCTAAACTTCCTTTATATGATTCTAGACACAATGTAGAACAGTTAAAGATTCAAATGTACATCATTGCATAACCGAAAAAAACCGCAACTGTGTGGAATGGAAAACAATTAAGGTTATGAAAATACTTTCACTTTGGAATTAATTCAAACGTGTCATATGTAAAATACATATTTGCTATGAGATCGTACATGTCTGTCCCACATTTCCATCACATTCTAAATAATATCTGTATTGCTTAACACAGAGTCGGCAGTATCATAGCCATCTTTTCAAAGAAAATATCTTTAAAAATGACAGTTTCATAATTTCCAGACCATTCCTTACCAAGGTTTGATACATACTAGTTTATTTTTATAGAATCAGAATGACACGATGTTTCAATGTCTACAGAATTGTGAGATTCGACAATTGCTTTAATGGGTAACGTTTTTTTGTCGACAGAGATTATCCGATAATCGAGTGTGACATATTTGAGTCCGAACGTTTACTTAAAATTTGTATTCGCTGCCTTGCTAACCTAGTTGGAAAGCCCATGTGTTAATGTATTTTGAGATATCATTTAAAAGGTGATGGCATTGGTATCATGATACAGACTATAGTCTAAAAAATTTTAAATTTCTAATTATTGGTTATGGTGGCACGACGACTTCAGATGTCTGCATTTCTGCAACTGTAGTGTCATTCTCTTTAGACGCATGCGCACAACAGCATGCTCGGAATCTGTCTATCACTTTGGGATGGAACAAAACTTGAATGAAGAGAATAAGGTAGGAATTTGTCATGTTGT
Organism: Saccostrea echinata; assembly: GCF_033153115.1. Lineage (NCBI taxonomy): Eukaryota > Metazoa > Mollusca > Bivalvia > Ostreida > Ostreidae > Saccostrea > Saccostrea echinata. The sequence goes on from NW_026889774.1 coordinate 7,160,838, forward strand.
TGATGATGTACATTCTAACCGCTTGGAAGTCTTTTTCCAGTGATCTGTCAATTCCAAACTGATTGCACATAAGCCTGATCTGCAATCCAGATGAAGAGTTATAGGTAATATATTTGACAATAAACAGAGAAATTACTAGTCGCCCGCATGGCGCACTACTTAGAGCCTCTGCTCTAGAGTCGCTAAGTAAGGAGCTGATCCTTACGTCGCGGGTATGAATACACTGCGGGACGTGAAGACCGGTCCTTCGGATGAGACCGTATAAACCGAGGTCCCCTGTCGCAGTAAGTGCTGGCAGGAGAAAGATCCCTCACTGCTCAATGGCCCTGATGCCAAGCAAAGGTCAAAATTTGCAGCTCTCCACCTGCAAGTGGTGGCGTCTCCATATTGAGTAAAATATTCACGAGAAGGACGTTAAACAACAAACTTGACTATCATAACCATTCATCAAATTTATCTGCTTTATATACAGGGGGAAAGAAGAAGATTTTTAAAGAATTTATGCATTTTCACTGTATAATCAATAGAGCCCCGCCTTAACACCAGAACTTCTGACCGTAGGACCAAGATATTCACAATTTTGGAAAGGGTGCCCTTGCTCAACATAACCTATTAAATTCATTATAACCATGCACCTAGTTTAATTGCTAAATATCTAGGGGTAGAGAAGAAGCTTTTTTAAGAATTTATGTATTTTCACTGTATAAACAATAGAGCTCCGTTTACATGTAACACCAGAACCCTGACCTAGGGGCCAAGATATACTCAATTTTGAAAGAGGCACTCTTCCTTATCATAACTATAAACATGTTTTATCTGCTAAATACCAAGGAGCAGAGAAGATTTTCAAAGAAATATGCATTTTCACTATATAATCAATACCCCCCCCCCCCTTTCCAGCAGAACCCTCTCATGCTGGGGCCACAAATTTCACAATTATGAGAGAGGCATCCTTGGTCATCATAATCATACACTTAGTTTATCTGCTTTACATACACGGGGAGAGAAGAAAATTCTTAAAGAATTAATGCATTTTTACTATATGATCATTAGAGCCCACCCTAACTCAAAAAACCCTGACCCTGGTGCCATGAATTTCACTCTTTTGGTTGAAGGCTCAATGCTCATTAAAATAATGCCAACAGTTTGACTGCTTGATGTCCAGAGTAAAGAAAAATTCTAAAGATAGCTCTAATTTTGATGGTTTTAGCCCCACCCCTCAGGCTCTAGGGGGCAGGGACCATGAAATTCACAAATTTTGTACCCCTTCACTCATTGATGCTTTACACCATAATTGGTTGATTTGGTTCAGTGGTTCAGCAGAAGAAGCTGGAAATGTTCAAAAGTTAACAACCGACGGACGACGACAGAGTAGCAATAGGTCACCTGAGTGACTCGGGACACCTTAAAATTCAACAAAAAATGGGGTCGGGGGTATAAGCAAACAAAAATTCCTTGACAAGCAAAAAAAGTTACCAACGTTTAAATGAAGTAATGCAACCATAAAAATCTATCTGTATTTGAGAATTATTGTAGATATTGGTATAGAGTGCAGGGGCCTGTTTCACAAAGGTTTCCTAAGATATGTCGTAAGATATAACTTAAGATATGCCTAAGTTATAACTTAGGAAGTTCCTAAGATTTATCACAGCTGTTTCATGAAACAATCTTATCTTAAATTTATCCTTAGACATATCTTAAGTCGTGTAACGGACTAATGAAATAACTTCTCCACTCTATCTACAATTCTTACTGTTAGGAGGATGTCAGTATGAGTAAATTTTTTTTAGTTTGAATCGGGTTTTTTCAAGTAAAAAAAAACTTGAAAAGGGGAGGGTCGGGAGGTTAGGGGTTACCCTTCACTTTGAAAGGACTTGGACAGAAGTATGGTTTAACCTTGACAAGTTTCCTACTTAAACTAAGCACTCACACACACACATACCCCCCCCGTCACAAGACGTGTATTTCTTTAAACTAATTTTTAAATTATTAAATTAAACTAAATTTGTTCTTTAATATGTTTGCCTTTTATTTTGCTCTGTATAAGGTATCGGAGGTTTGGAATGGTTTATCCCCCCCCCCCCCATATATTTTTCTACTAGTATCGTTTCAATTAGGAAATGGAATTATTATAAATTTAAAACAATAATTGCTTCGAAGGGCAAGCAATCTAACAGAGGCCTTATTTTCTTTTTATTTCTTCGCGAATGGGTGCTCCACGTTAGTTTTGGAGAGACAGCTATATCAGGAGCTGAAGAGAACAAATTAGTTCCCTTATCAAACTATAATCTTTCAAATACTAAATATCGATTCAAATACTAGTAATATTATTAGATTTAAAAATATATAATAATGGTTCAAATTATATGCAAAGTTTTGTAACACAGACAATAGTGTATATAGCGTGGAATTTTTTTGTATACAAAATCGAGCTCTTTAAATAAAGGGGAATTAATCCAACATGTGCACCGTCTATTTTGTAGTAACATTGGGAAATCCACGAATTCGTGAGAAATCAAACATTCTTTAAGTACAATGTATTTGTAGTTCCAACTTCACCAATGGACATTTTTATTTATCTTGGATTAATTTTGAACAGTGATAAAGGCACATCTCTGACAATTCTTAAAATCCCTTTCTTAGCTATTACATACAAACTAAAGCAGTTATAACCTAAAGGGGTCACAATTATTCATATACTAGTAGTCCTTTGGATTTTTTCTCTCCCTGAGCACACACAGTATCTCTCTGTAAGAATCCTTGTACATGTATCTACAGACAACATATTTAGTTTATTCCTAAGTCATTGATTTACTTGTCTTAAAGTTACGACATAACTTAGGAATATCCTAAGATAAGACGAGGCTAGTGAAACGGATAAGTAATGAACTTTGGAAAAAGTTCTTTCCTAAGATACAACTTAGTCCTAAGTTAGCTTTGTGAAACGGGCCCCAGGTCTTTAAAATAAAAACTAAGAAAGGCTTTTGCACTATAAATAGATCTCTTACTCCTCAGATCAATGGCCTTGAGTGCCGAGTAAAGGTCTAAATTTGAAGCCCTTTACCATCATCCGGTGACGACTCATGAATGAAAGAATTTTGCTATCATGTTGTTTTTTAATTTTCTATTTGGAGGTAAATACAAACTTTACAACTAGATGACAGTAAATTTTGTATTTGCCTCCAACAAGTATATTCAAAATTTAGAAAATGATATTGCAATGCACGTAAAACTACAACAATCAATCACAGGAGCCCTGGCTTTGTGACCATAAAAGAACTCTCAGAGGAAAAAGTTCTTAACTCAATTTTTTTCTTCAGAATTCTTATTTTTCTCAAATCGTGAACAATCCACACACATAATATAACCAGAACCAGAAGTCTATGATGAGACTAGTACTGTAGCTCTACAAGGAAAAGTAGCACTTGGATATGAAACTTTGCAACATGCAACAATAAACAGAATTATGTATCATAATGTAGTCTATTTGTGTGCCAAGTTATATTGAAATCAAACGAAAACTGAAAGAGGAGTAGGGTTTTGAAAGTATTTCACAGAAATTTCTATTTTTAGTAACCATGGCAACACCATTCACTGAAATCAGAAACCGATATACACTATAGTGTACTCCATTTGTGTGCCAAGGTATATTGAATTCAGACCAAAACTGTAGCAGGTGATATGTTTTAAAGAAATTTTACAGAAATTTCTATTTTTAGAAACCAGGGCAAAACCATTCAACAAAATCAAAAACCAGTTCATCAAAGCATGCATCTTAGTGTAGTCTACTTGTGTGCCAAGTTATATTAAAATAAAAAAAAAAACGTTCATCATAATCCAATACCGATGCACTTAATCATGTAATTATAGTATAATCTACTTGTATGCTAAGTTGTATTGAAATCAGATCAAAACTGTAGCAGGAGTAGCTTTTTAAAATATTTTCAGAAATTTCTATGCTTAGTAACTATAGCAGCACAGTTAATCAAAATCAAAAACCGATGCACTTTATTATATATCTTAGTGTATCTTATCTTAGATACAAGTATCTACTTGTATGCAAAATTATGTTGAAATCAGACCAAAACTATAGCAGCAGTAACGTTTTGAAGTAATTTTGCGGAAATTGCTATTTTAAGTAACCATGGCAACACCGTTCATCGAAATCAAAAAGCAATGTTTTAAATTATGCATCTTAGTGTAGTCTACTTTTGTACCAAGTTATATTGAAATCAGACCAAAACTGTAGGAGGAGTAGCGTTTTAAAGGATTTTCACAGAAATTTCTATTTTTAGTAACCATGGCAAAACCTTTCATTGAAATCAAAAACAGATGCACTTAATCATGCATCATAGTGTTGTCTAATTGTGTGCCAAGGTATATTGAATTCAGACCAAAACTGTAGGAGGAGTAGCGTTTTAAAGGCATTTCACAGATATTGCTATGTTTAGTAACCATGGCAACACCGTTCATCGAAATCGAAAACCGATGCACTAAATTTTGTATCTTAGTGTAGTCTACTTTTGTGCCAAGTTATATTGAAATCAGACCAAAACTGTAGGAGGAGTAGCGTTTTGACAAATTGTTTACAGACAGACGGACGGACGGACACGTTACTATCGCATAAGCTCTTCTGGTCTCTGACCAGTAGAGCTAAAAATTCTTAGATGGAATAAAGAAAAAGTGAGCAAGCTCAAATACCCCACGCTCCCTCCAAAACTTGACAATGCAACACGTTATGAATGGCACAGTGCATTTTAAAAACATAGTATAATTCAAAAAGGGGCATTACTTGCAAAAAATCGTCACATCTAAACTTCTTGCCTATAAGCAAATTCAAATCTTTGTACATTACAAATTTAATAGGGATGAAGTTTCTAGATAAATAATGGAATCAAAATTTCTTGGTAATATACAAATCTATTCATTATGTCTGAAATACCTAAGTTTCAGGAAATTCAGTGCAGGAGTTATGCTGACAAATTGTTATTTAAATTCCTCAGTGATTTCGATTTGTTAATGAGTGTAAGTCCATGTCCAACACATGACAACTTACACATTTAAATAATTGATGGAAACAAATTGTGATGTAGTCATATGAATTTGTTTATATACTGTACTTATGAAATTATTTAAGGCAAAGCACCAATATGGGGGGGGGGGGGGACTATCCAAGATTTTGTGTGTGTGTTTGTGTGTTAAATCATTAATATTTTGATCTCAAAATCAATAGGGGTCTTTTAAGGTCATAAAATATTTCACATAAAATTTCATTACAAAAGCTAATTCCAGTAGATTTCCTTATTACCTAGCTGGAAAGTTTCTTCATTAATAGGCAAAACTCTTAGGGTAAAAATAATGGAATCAGAATTTCCTGGTAAGATCAAATTTACACACTGTGTCCTAAATATCTGTAAACTTTGACCAAATTCTGTGCAGCGGTTTATGAGGATTGCGCTGACAAACTGTTCATCTCTATATTCAAGATATGGCCAAAAATCCAAGTTGAAAAATGCCGAAATTCCCAGAAAAATAATGGAATCAGAATTTCCTGGTAAAATGCACATTTACACACTGTGTCCTAAATATCTGCAAACTTTGACCAAATTCTGTGCAGCGGCTTATGAGGATTGCGCTGACAAACTGTTCATCTCTTTATTCAAGATATGGCCAAAAATCCAAGTTGAAAAGTGCCGAAATTCCCAGAAAAATAATGGAATCAGAATTTCCTTGTTATATGCACATCTACACACTGTGTACTAAATATCTGCAAAGTTTGACAAAATTCTGTGCAGCGGTTTAAGAGGAGTTGCGCTGACAAACTGTTCATCTCTTTATTCAAGATATGGCCAAAAATCCAAGTTGAAAAGTGCCGAAATTCCCAGAAAAATAATGGAATCAGAATTTCCTTGTTATATGCACATCTACACACTGTGTACTAAATATCTGCAAAGTTTGACAAAATTCTGTGCAGCGGTTTAAGAGGAGTTGCGCTGACAAACTGTTCATCTCTTTATTCAAGATATGGCCAAAAATCCAAGTTGAAAAGTGCCGAAATTCCCAGAAAAATAATGGAATCAGAATTTCCTTGTTATATGCACATCTACACACTGTGTACTAAATATCTGCAAAGTTTGACAAAATTCTGTGCAGCGGTTTAAGAGGAGTTGCGCTGACAAACTGTTCATCTCTATATTCAAGATATGGCCAAAGTGCCGAAATTCCCAGAAAAATAATGGAATCAGAATTTCCTGGTAAAATGCACATTTACACACTGTGTCCTAAATATCTGCAAAGTTTGACCAAATTCTGTGCAGCGGTTTAAGAGGAGTTGCGCTGACCAAAAAAAAAAAAAAACAGGACTGACGGACGGGTTAAAAACATTATACCCCCTGCAACTTGTTGCGTGGGGTATAATAAGTAAAACTCTTAAGTTTGGTTCAAAGCAAATCTAAGAAAATTCCAAGACTCAGAAATGGCGGCCCTGCACAGACGCACAAGATGTAATGAACACTATCGAATGGCACTGCCTCTACCTCTGGTGTTGTGTAACAGAAAGAATCCACACCTTTAACTTGGATGAGAAAGAGTGAGCATTACTGTTTCCGGGGGGCATCGATTTTGTTTCAGCATATCAAGACAAATAAAAAGTTGGTACGGATATTCGAAACGCATAAAAAATTGCCTTGTCCCCGATTCTCTTTATTCTAATGTGTTTGAGGTTTCTGCCCACCGGCGCAAGGCATGTTCTAATAGAAGATACTCTGATTTTTCCAGGAGGGAAATTGAGAAGGTAACTTCCTTAATCAACAGTTGCCTTTTCCAGTCGGTAACTTTTAAAGATTGCTTACAAAGTTATTTAGGGTTCCAATGAATTGCAGGTATTTATTTGTTCCCTACACGTCCTTTCATTATTTGTAGATGTGCGTTTTAATAATGTGAGAACGATATATGAACTTATTACGAATTTAAATGTTAAAACAATTTTAGAATAATTAGTACTTGAAACTGATTTTTACAGTAAAATTTAGAAGTGAATAATTTTAGCAGTTTTGATGAGAAATACACAGAGCAATTTATTTTTTAACAGTTTACATTTTTTCAAATTTTAAGTCCGTCGGAAGGGGCGTTAAATGGTGCCCCGTGTCAAGGACTACAACCCCCTTGGCACGTAAAAGATCGTTTCTCTGGATTTCAAAAAAGAGTACGCTCACCTGGGGGCCGCCAGAGAAACCAATAACCTTTCAAATACCGGTCAAGTAAACTTAATTTTCCGCCGAAATATGGCTGAAATATTGCCGACTCAGCGTTAAACAATAAACAATCAATCGTCACAACTTGAAAGTACCCACGGCACGATTTCTATGTCGGATAGCTCATGAACTTTAAACTTTAGAGGGATGCTCACTCCTCCATGGCACCTGATCCAACCTCTAAATTTTGAGGTCCGTGTTTGCTCTGCTCCAAATGTGTATCGTTTCATGGACTTTCGAGATTGAAAACTGTTCGTTATCTTCATACCTCATTTCTAACAAGAAGTCCAACGGTCACCTGAAGATATGTTGCCCAAAAGAAATAGGATGATCAGGGATCATAAAGTCATTAGTCTTGTACTTGGTAACAAATTATATAGCAGATCTATGTACTTCTGTGCTAATACATTCCCATTTGTCACAATCACATGCAGGATTAAACAAAACAATAGTGCTTAACACATCTCATTCTCTTTCTCGCTGACCTCTCTTGGTCTTTAAGGAACATTCCAGGTAAGGTATTTCTCGTTTTTATGTATGTATTATCTAGCAGACCAGTAAAAACTGAGAAAGTTTTTTAGCTCTAATGGTCAGAGACCAGAAGAGCTTATGCGATAGTAAGGTGTCCGTCGTCCGTCCGTCTGTCTCTCTGTAAACAATTTTTCAAAACGCTACTCCTTCTACAGTTATGGTCTGATTTCAATATAACTTGGCACACAAGTAGACTACACTAACATACATATCTTAGTGCATCGGTTTTTGATGAACGGTGTTGCCATGGTTACTAAAAGTAGAAATTTCTGTGAAAATCCTTTAAAACGCTACTCCTCCTACAGTTTTGGTTTGATTTCAATATAACTTGGCACACAAGTAGACTACATTAAGATACATAATTCTATTTATTGCTGCATTTTGCAAAGTTTCAAATCCAAGTGCTACTTTTTCATTGTTACATGTATATGTACAGACCAGTAGAGCTACAGTCTCATCAGAGACTTCTGGTTTTGTATTAGACATAAGAATAACTTTTGCTTAACATAACCATTCACTTTGTTTATCTGTTTATTTCCCCGTAGCAGAGAAAGAAGGTGTTAAATCAATAATAGTTACATTTTCACATTACAGTTAATAGACCACACCCTAACCCCAGATCCCCCAACCAAGGGCCAAGAAATTCACAATTTTGGAAAAGGTATTCTTCCTCGTCATAGCCATGGGCTTAGCATATCTACTTGATATTCTTCAGTCGAGAAGAATTGTTTTAAAAAATATAATGCGTTTTCACTATATCATAATAAATATTTTTCAAGTAGAATATATCTATGTAGATGATCTGTGATCCCAATTTCGGTGTAAGATCGCTTTGTTCCGGACAGCTTGGATCCACGCACGACAGTCGAGTACGGAGGTCATATGCGCTATGCCTTTAGATTGAGAGATGTAAGGAATCTGATGAGTTTTGTAGAGTTCCTAACATGTAAAATTACTAGTTAATAAGCTGATTATTTTTTACTAGTAAACAAAAATAATAACTAATGAAAGCAGTAATTTATGAGTAAAACTCTCAACACAAGACACTTTAGGCTATATATTAATATGTGTAATATGTATGACGATTTTCGACTGAATGAATTCTTGCTTTTCCGGAAAGAATGCACAGTGGATTTTCCAGAGACTCCATTTCTTAATAATACCCTACAATGTGCCTTCAACCCAAGGACAGAAAAAATCAGCTCAATATCTGAAAGTGTTTAGAAGAAAATTGCGGAAAACCCTGAAAAAATTGAAAAGGCCGTAATTCCGTCAAAAATCAATGAAACGGAACGAAATGCAAACTTGATCTGTAACCCATCAAGATACACTCACATACCAAAAATCAGCTCAATATCTGAAAGCGTTTAGGAAAAAAGTGCGGAAAACCAAGTGGGACAGACAGACAGAGGGACAGACGCACAGACAGACAGACGGACGGACAGACTCAGAGGAAACCTATAGTCCCCTCTGGTTTCACCGGTAGGGGACTAAAAAAAATAGACACCCCGTCTCTCTCGTTCTTTCCTTACTGGTGAGAACCAAACCAAACAAAAAAGAACTTGTTTCAACTAGATAAAGAAAGAAAAACTTGTTATGTTTAAACAGGTCGAGACCACTAGATTTTCTGACGTCAGCATAAAGTTGCATGTAAATTAGCTATCGGTTTACTTTACCGACTGTTGAATTAGTCGCAGTGCATTATGGGCTACTACACGTATCAATACGAACTCAGTTGTGTTGAAAATGAAGGGCAACTTGAATTGTTCCTTGGAAACTCATTTTCAATTCTTTATTGATATTCATGGAAGAAATATTGAAAATGATGTATAATCTTTCATTTCTATGCTCACATTTACAAAATTTGCTTTGTGAAGCCTTGTATCAACTTGTAATACGTCGGCGTATACCATTGTTCAAAGAGACGTAGGTACTATTGTGTCGATTAAGCATTGAGTGTGTTTTTTTCACGTGATATACATGAACATAGTTTTAGACAGCAGTACAAGTCGCACAATCATTATTTATTATATCATCAAAACGTGTTAATGTACACTCAAACGTCAAAGTGCTTGTACGGTGTTTGAAGCAACTATTAATCATCTATAACAACTCAAACATCATATGTGAGCATGGAACAGTGTCTTTGGAATATAATCTTTCAATTTTAGCCTTATAAAGTAAAAAAGAAGCTGTACGGTTTTTCCGGTGACCAAGTAAATATTATACTGTAAACCGAGGAAAACCACATGTCGCTATTGAATCGTAAACACGTAGTAGACAGTCATGCTTTGCGACTCATTCAATTGGTTGGGGAATGGGTTAGACGAAAAAACATCGTCAGCGGTCACGTGTTGAAAAGTGCCTTCCATAAAAGGTAGTGTACCCGACCTGTTAAAGGGACAGTACGGCACATCTCAGCAAAAAAATGGATAAATAAAAATAATTAAAAATAAATAAATAAATAAATAAAATAACCACTCGATAAAATTTTCCGATCGAATTCCAAATATTTATAAATTTTCATAAATGTAAAAACTTTCAGAAATTTAAAAGATTAATAATTTTGATAATTCCATTCAAATTAATAAAAATAAAATTATTTGAGGCCCATAAAAATATACAACGCAACGTGTTAGGAGTTTTACCTCCCATGCTATTCAAGCAAGCGTACTTATTAACAAAGCAGCATGGCTAGTAAATAAAAGACGGATAGGCCTGTAACCTTGACAGAGAAGGCCAAGAAGAGACTTGACCAAACTTTATTTGGAAGATCAATGTGATCTTGAAGGAAGAAAATCTCACTTATTCTATAATTTACCAAAAAGTCTGTTTTTGACCCCAATCGCCCCCAGGGTGAAATTCTGAAACCTTATTGCACACTTTCAGGACACCACAAATCATAATACAAAAGATGGGCTGGCTACTGCAGAAAAAATAAGAAGCCAGGGAACCAGGTTTTTGCACAGAAACAAGTTTTTTGATCCTCACTCGACCCCTAGAGTGAAAATAACAACTTCGAAATCTTATTGCACATCTACTGGACACTATTATTCATATTCCAAAATATAATCGAACTACTGCGGCCAGTTGTTTTATATAAATATTGTTTTACCTCAATTTTACCCGTCGCGAATGGAAAAAAAATTAAATCTCAAAACCTGTTTACTCATGTTCAAGGCACCACCAATCATATAATTCTTAAAGATGAGTTGGCTACTGCTTAAAATTTATGAAGAAGACAATGTGACAGATAGACGGATCAGGATGTTGTTTGTTTCTGTTTAGAAAATACAGGTATTATATATTACTAGTTAAAGACATTGTGTTGTATCAAGGAAATTTTGCATTCAGTTTAATTATTCAAAGTTAATAAGGCCTGGCTTATCGAATAACCTATACTGACCAGTCCGTCTATCGGTCCAATATCACTTGACCCGAATGTTTTTATCTCCCTTTGGACCAATATGGCTTAAACTTTAACCACAAAATGTCTTTGTTACAGGGTGTGCAAGGTCCTTGAACCATTTTCCTGGCCAAATGTCAAATGAAAAAAAAAATATTCAAAATCTTTGGCTTAAGACATTTTCCCTCCGCCCAATATAGGTCATACTTTACTAGCACGATGCTGTGTAAAGGTTGTTCAATGACCTTGAACAAAATCTCGAGGTAAAAGTCATAGACCTCTGCTTAAAATCCATGTGAGCATATTTACTTTCCCTTTCATCCGATTCGGCTTATGATTCCCTTTGGTTAACGTTTTAAGTCAAAGTAGATCTTTTTGATGTGAGCATATTTATACCCCCGCTCCGAAGGAGAGGGGGGTATACTGTTTTATCCTTGTGTGTCTGTCTGTCAGTCTGTCCTTAACAAATTTTGGTCGAAGTTTTCTCAGCAACTTCTCATTGCAGATGCTTGAAATTTTGAGCACAATCTTTGATTAGGCATGCCATATGGTGGGATTCATTTTTGTACAAATCCGATGTCAACTTCCTGTTTATCCGTGTGTCTGTCCGTACCATACATAACAAATTTTGGTCGCAGTTTTCCCAGCAACTATTCATTGCAGATGCTTGAAATTTTAACACACTCTTTGTTTAGGCAAGTCATATGGCGGGATTCATTTTCGCACGAATCCGATGTCAACTTCCTGTTTATCCGTGCGTCTGTCCGTACCATACATAACAAATTTTGGTCGTAGTTTTCTCAGCAACAACTCATCGCATATGCTTGAATTTTGAGCACAATCTTTGTTTAGGCATGCCATATAATAAGATTCATTTTGGTACAAATCCGATGTCAACTTCCTGTTTATCCGTGCGTCTGTCCGTATCATACATATCAAATTTTGGTCGCAGTTTTCTCAGCAACTACTCATCACAGGTGCTTGAAATTTTAACACAATGTTTGTTTAGGCATACCATATGTTGGGATTCATGTTTTACAAATACGATGTCAATTTCCTGATTATCACTGTGTCTGTCCATAACTGAACTTGTGTATTGACATCAGAGCGGGGGTATTATTAGTGAGCATTGGCTCACAGACTTCTTTTTTTTTTTTCTTTTTTGTACAACCGGGTTCAACCTGAGTAAGTTTGAGCCCTGTGATGACTAAACTTGCATGTATAATGCACCTTGGTATGCACACTACTACTCTTGCTTCGAATTCTGGTTCTAACCTATATTTTTCAAGCAAGTGAACGGGTTAGAGGTTTTGGAGAAGGTCCGTTCCCAAGTAACTACATGTTAGTTTTGCATAGACTAAACTTGCAATGATTTTGTTTGTTTATTGTTTAACGCCCCTCTCGAGAATTTTTCACTCATACAGAGACGCCACCACTTGCCGGTGGAGAGCTGCAAATTTTGATCTATACTCGGCACTTAGGGCCATTGAGCAGTGAGGGATCTTTTTCGTGCCAGCACCTACTGCGACACGGGACCTCGGTTTGTACGGTTCTATCCGAAGGACCGGTCTCCACGTCCCACAGTGGGAATCGAACCCGCGACGTAAGAATTGACTCCTTACTCCGCGACTCTAGAGCGAACGCTCTTACCACTGCGCCACGCGGGCGACAACTTACAATGATGATGCATGTAAGGTTGAAAGTTACCTGACTTGCTTACAAATTCTGGATCTGATCTGCATTATCCGGATGAGTGTGCATGTTATAATTTTTGAAGCAGGTCCATTTTAAAGTAACTTTAAGCCTTACCTTGACCACACCTGCATGTCTGATGTATGTAAAAGGTGAAAATAAAGAACAGTGATCAGTCGACAGGTAACGCCCATCGTGAGCCATATCTTCACGGATCAGAGAGATTTAGTATTCCTAGTAATCCGTAGTCAAATAAAAACAAATGACCTAACCAGTGGTATGAATCATGTCAGACAAAATCTGGTCATCCAATTTATCAAACAGTTTAGTTATATGTTAGTCATCATCGCAAAACATGCTTAATAATGTATCAATGGATACAATTTCCATTTCTAGACTTGCTTCGCATGTTTTATATAACTTTCATGAACGGATAGTTTTCGGGGCAAGTCCATTCCCACGTATCAACTAGATATCATTGAGATCGTGGCCATCTCAAAGGACCCCGCTTTCAGCAACGAACATGAAAATGCAAGGTAGCTGAAAAAGGTTTATTTTGAAGAAGAACATTTGTGTACTATTAATGGATGCAAGGTAGCTGAAAAGGGTTTATTTTGAAGAAGAGCATTTGTGTACTATTAATGGATGTGTTGTTTGAATCTAAAGGGCTTCTATGTCATCCTTGTTATATTAAAAAATGGCACAAAATCACGAGTGCTCCATACCCTCTAACAAAAAACGGCACAAAAATCACGAATGTTGCATATCGTCTACCGAAATTGTCGCATATCCTCTATCAAAATATGGAAGGAAAATCACAATTGTTCCGTACCCAAGTCAATTGGTAAGGTTTGAGGCTGACTGGACTTAATGGAAAGAAATTATACACCGAACAAAGATTTTAAACAGAGGTTATTTTTTACCTTGACCCTTGACCTAGAAACTTCGTTCAAGGTCACTGCACATCCATTGACCAGTGGCACTCTGTGACTGAAGTATGAGCCACATTGGACGAAGGGGAGAGAAGATATGCTCCGGACAAGGATTTTTCATATAATTCTGCTATGACCTTAACCTTAGAACTAAAAACATGGTTCAAGGTCACTGCACACCCTTAATCGAAAGACACTCTGTGGTTGAAGTATGAGCCAGATTGGGCCAAGGATAGAGAAGATATGCTCCGGACAAGAGATCTCGGACGGCCAGACTGATCACTGAAGGGCGCCCGCAGAGCGGGGCCCTAAAAATGTTACCTAGACCAAACTTTCATCTAGGGATGTACACTGTATAGCCTAGCTACCAGATCATTTATTTTGTGTCTGCCTTTGCCTTAATTTTACATGGTGAGTTCTGTAAATCTTTTTTTTTTTTTTACCCTTTTTTAATTAGATTGCATTTTTTCTCTTTTCTTTCCTTTTAACCATGTCACCTTCTCATTGATTTTATCTTTCTTGCGACGCTTAGGTTGTGTGCGTCCCTTTTAAGCGGAACCTATAACAGCTTAAGTCTGAAGGGTAGGGAAATCTGGAAAATTGCTTCTATTCAACTTCAAAGCCTGCCTCATGTTTGATGATCAATAAAACTGGACAAAATAAAGCATAACTTTGTAATTTGAACAATAAATAGAATACAGCTCCCTCTTACGATTCATTCCAAATATGATTGATTCCCCCAGGAGTCCACCATGGAGGGGTCAGAATCTTTATTTTTGGCCATTAGGCATTTTTGTAACGGGTGTGAAAACAAATGTGTGAAATTGGTCAGTAAAATAATAAATGGTTGGTTGACTTTGGACGGATGGTCGTGATATCTGTTGCATTCTTGTTATATTTGCAGAATGCATACTTTACAGTTTCTGAACGTACTAGATATGGTGTTGAGCATATGATGTAGAAGATTGACACCATCGCCATGATTGCCATAAACTTGAAGTGATCCACCTTTTCTTTGAAAGACGCTTTGCTGAGTCCAGGCCCAACTCGCCGCTTAATAGCAAGTAACTCGTATATCACAGAAATATTGCAGTAAACAGTTAACAGCATACAACCAAATCCTATAAAAGAGTCAAAGTGTAGCAAATTTGTTAGATTTTACTTCCTCATACTATAGCCTGTATGAGTCGTCTAATATTTTGAATTAGTTAGTTGTAAACTTGAGTGAAATCTTAAGTGAAATATACTTAAGATTTCATTCAAGTTTAAAACTTTGAAAAAAAGGGCTGAAATAATATTACTCATAGATAATCCCCTGATATTATCATCTTTTAGAGTAATAAACGATGTAAACTTCGATCTTAAGAACTTTTTAGTGCTCTTTATCATTTATTTTATTATAGAAGTGATAAGTTTTGTAAAATGTATATGTAATGTATACCGATATTTAATACCGTGGAATCACAGGCACTTGTTTCTGTAATAATTTTTTTAACCCATAGTATAATAATAACACATGTACAAGGTGGCAAACTGTTTATACCTATGTCTTCTACGATAATTTATCTACACAACAATATATGGCATGCTTGTCTTTATTTTCTTTAGTCTCCGTAAACAGCGTCAACACTCTGCTCGCCGTGTGGAAAAGTCGAATTCAACCATGAAACGGTATGTTCTAATCCCGCACAGAGAACAAAATTAAAAAGTGAGTGGGTTTAAAAATTCAATTCCACTGTTTAAATATTGCATGAGTAAATAGAACTTGTTTACGTCTGATTTTTCCCTGAAAACATTACGATTTTTATCCGATGTAATTTTAGAAACAGATTTTTAGCCAATCAAAATCTCTGTGCGGGATTAGCTCTGCTGTGAACAGAGACAATCGGTGCTTACCCCCTGATGAAGCCATTAACAACATTCCTATGACTGCAAATCACATGTACTGTAGTAAAGAACCAATTGCAGATTTAGCAAAGTTTCTTCTGAAAAAGGACCTTAGTTTGTCGCGGCTCACAAAGTTTGATGACAATCCGAGCTTCTATCTTGCGTGGAAGCATTCATTTAAGGCTGTTATGGAGGAACTCAGCACTACGCCTTCAGAAGAATTGGACCTGCTGGTACGCTATCTTGGATCGGACTCCTCTAAGCAAGTAGCCAGAATTCGGAAATGCAATGCAGAAAATCCGACAAGAGCACTCACTTTAGTGTGGGAGAGGCTGGAGGAACGTTATGGTGCCCCAGAACTGATTGAGAACTATCCTAAGAACCAGATTTCATCATTTCCCAGGATTTCAATTACTGATCCGAAGAGACTGTACAGTCTCGCGGACTAAGCTGATGAAATAGACTCGGTAAAACGTTAGACCCTTTATGCAAATCTGTTTGCGTACTTCGACTCTCAAACAGGGGTCAACTTACTCGTCTCAAAGTTACCCCCCAGCTTCCAAGAAAAATGGACAGTTGAAGCTACAAAGTTCAAGAATCGTGAAACTGTTGTGTTTCCCACATTCTCTTTTTTTCTGAAGTTTATAAAAGACCTGGCTAAAATGAAGAACAATCCTAGCTTCAATTACGAGAAGACAGAGAGGATGCCTGTCCAGCAGCATCAGCGAACCATCCGTCACAATTCGGTCATTCCGGAGGTTCGGAGTAGGAAAACAGAAACAACCCCTGTGCCTAAACAGTGAAAATGGTGATATACTACGATGTCCTTATCATCACACGAGACACTCACTGAATGAGTGTACCAAGTTCAGGTCTAAGACTATGGAAGAAAGAAAGTTTATTATAGCTAATGGAATCTGCCTCAAGTGTTGTGGGCCTGACAAACATTATGCTAAGAATTGTACGACCTTGGTAAAGTGTGGCTTGTGTAGCCAGTCCTCTCATCCTACAGCACTTCATACTGACAGTCCTAGTCGTCGAGATCACAGGGAAAAGGAAAACCACGGAGGGGAAAAAAACAATGAAGGGGAGCAAAGTCGTGAAGCTGTCACAATTTCTTGCACTAAAATATGTCGGACAGTGAAGGGGACAAGCAAGTCGTGTGCAAAAATCCTGCCAGTGAAAATATACCTTAAAGACTCTGTAAAGCAGTTCAGAATTGTTTATGCTATGTTGGATGACCAAAGCAATCATTCCCTAGCAGCACCCTCACTCATCGATGCATTCAATGTGGATGGACCTGAGTATGAATGCACTTTGACGTCTTGTTCAGGTTCAGTTATGTCAGCAGGAAGAAGCGCTCAAGGACTCGTTGTGGAATCCCTTGATGGCAGTTGTTCCTTTGATCTCCCCACATTAATCGAATGCTCAGATTTACCGAATAACAGGGAGGAAATACCATCGCCTCATATAGCCGAACAATTTTCTCACCTTGCAGATATCAAAAACAGCATTCCAGAGTTGATTGAGAGTGCCGAGATTTAACTACTGATTGGAAGAGATCGTTGAGGACCAAAGACGTATGACAGGAAAGCCTGTTCCCTACGCTCAGAAACTTCCCCTAGGCTGGGTAATTATTGGGCCTGTTTGTCTAGACGCCTTTCACATGCCTGATAAAGTGACAGTACATAAAACATATGTTTTGAGCAATGGCCGTCCTTCGGTGTTTCAGTCTTGTGATAACAAGGTCTTGGTTAAGGATGATGTCTTCTTGAAAACAGATCATGATGAGAAAATTGCCCTATCCATAGAGGACACTACCGTTCTTGACATTATGGACAAAGAATTCCAAAGGAACCCAGATGGTTATTGGGAGGCACCTCTTCCGTTCCGGACCCAAAGGCAGCTGTTACTAAACAATAAACCCCAAGCCATCATTCGAGTACTATCACTTGATCGCAGTTTGAAACGGAACCCTATCAAGAGAGAAC
Source organism: Saccostrea echinata (assembly GCF_033153115.1). NCBI lineage: Eukaryota > Metazoa > Mollusca > Bivalvia > Ostreida > Ostreidae > Saccostrea > Saccostrea echinata. The sequence continues at coordinate 7,178,530 of NW_026889774.1, forward strand.
ATGTGTCAAAGTTCATGGACAAAATATTTGAGAAAGGACATGCAGAGGAAGCACCACCTATTCCAGATACGAAAGAACGATGGTACTTTCCCATGTTCGGTGTTTATCACCCGCAAAAAAGAGATTCCATACGAATTGTGTTTGACTCGTCTGCGAAGTTCAACAACATAACACTCAATGGTGTCCTCCTTAAAGGTCCAGACATGACGAACAATCTTCAAGGCATTCTATTACGCTTTCGTCGTGAGAGGGTAGCAGTAATAGGGGATGTGGAACAGATGTTTCACAATTTTAAAGTGAAATTAGATCACAGAGATTACTTGCGCTTTTTATGGCATCCAGAAAACAATTTAGACCTGCCATTAAAGGAGTACCGAATGACCGTCCATGTCTTTGGGAATCGCCCATCCCCGGCAGTCGCAACATATGGACTACGTCGTTGTGTTGCTCACTCTGACCCTGATGTGATTGACTTCATATCGAAAGACTTTTACGTAGATGATGGACTCTTAAGTTGTCCGAGTGAAGATATGGCCATTGAAATGATGAAGAGAACTGAGCTTGCACTGAAAGAAGGGGGACAGCTTAAACTTCATAAAATCTCCTCAAACTCAAAGTCAGTGTTGTTGAAGTTTCCAGCGGATGATCTAGCCAAAGACCTGAAGGATTTAGATATTGGTGGAGATGATTTACCTGTCCAGAGAAGTCTCGGTATGTCATGGGACATCAGTGCTGACGTCTTCACCTTCAAGATATCTACTGACGGGAAGCCCTTCACTCGCAGGGGAGTTTTATCAACCATCAATAGTCTGTTCGACCCCCTTGGTTTTGCATCACCAGTGACTGTACAGGGGAAGATGTTATTCCGGCAGATGTTGACAACTTCTGGCAATGTTGATTGGGATAATCCTCTCGATGATTCATTTCACTCGAAATGGTCAGCTTGGGTCAGCTCTATACGCCATCTCCAGGACATCAGTATCCCAAGGATGTGCTGCAAGTTTTCTGTTATCGAAGCATTGCGCAAGGAAGTGCACATCTTTACCGACGCTTCTAAGGATGCGATAGCAGCTGTAGCATTTTTGAAGGTGTGGAAGGATGGTGTTAACAGTGATGTTGGTTTCCTTATGGGAAAGGCAAAAGTAGCCCCAGCACATGGGCACACCATTCCTCGTCTGGAATTGTGTGCGGCCATACTTTGGACAGAAATCGCAGAGATCATTAAAGAACACATGGATCTAGAGAAGAATGATTTCTGGTTCTACAGTGACAGTCAGATCGCTCTTGGCTACATCACTAATGAAGCAAAACGTTTTTATGTGTATGTCGCAAATAGGGTCAGTAGGTTTCGATCTTTTAGTGATCCTGAACAATGGCGACACATAGCTACAGACCAAAACCCAGCCGACTTGGGCACTCGAGCGTTCGATGCCCAAAGTCTCCAACAAAGTACGTGGCTGCGAGGACCAGTATTCCTAAGGGAAGACAATCTCTCCACTACTTTAGTGGGAGAGCACTAGAACTTTGCGTTCATCTTGGACGATGACAAGGAAGTGAGACCAATGATTGAAGTCAACAAGACGAGTGTCGAGGGTGACTCTTGTGACTTGGTGGTATCTCGCCTTGAAAGGTCCTCACAGTGGACAAAACTGGTTCGAAGCATTGCCATATTGAGACATATCTTGGTGACAAAGAATCCATGTGAGCATTCGACCAGACGATGGCATTACTGTCCCAACTCTTTGGATTTAAACTCTCTAAAAGCAGCCGAGATGTTTATCCTGAAAGAGATACAAAAGTCTGAGTTCAGAGTAGAGATAGAAAGTCTCAACAAGGGAAAGCCCATTCCTAAGAATAGCAGCATTATTGCTTTGGCACCATTCTTAGATTCGAACGGTTTATTGCGTGTTGGTGGTAGGATTGGCATAGCTCAGAAGTTTGTCAGCATTGATGTGCATCCTATAATCATACCAAAGAAATCCCATGTAGCAACTCTGTTGATAAGACACTTCCATGACAGTGTTCCATCAAGGACGTCGGATAACAGAAGGCAAGATACGGTCATCAGGATTCTGGATAATAGGAACCAAGCGTCTCATAGCAGCAGAGATCCATCGGTGTATTACATGTCGCAGGTTACGAGGATTATTCTGCAATCAAAAGATGGCTTCCAGTAGATCGATTGACTCCAGGACCCCGATTCACATTCGTCGGCGTCGACACATTTGGACCTTGGGATGTCACAGCTCGACGTACGCGAGGAGGAGTAGCCACAAGTAAGAGGTGGGCAGTTCTGTTCACTTGTTTGGTCTCCAGGGGAATCCACATCAAGCTTGTAGAGGGATTGAGTACTTCCTCCTTTATTAACGCATTAAGGCGTTTCCTTTCCGTACGAGGACCTGTCCGTCAATTCCGCTCAGACAGAGGGACCAACTTTGTTGGCGCTGTAAATGAATTACAGATGGTGCACCAATTCATTGAGAAGCCTACAGTGAAGAAATCCCTTCAAGACAAGGATTGTTCCTTAACCCTCCACATGCTTCCCACTCTGGTGGAGTGTGGGAGCGTATGATCGGCGTAACTCGCAGAATTTTAGATGGCATCCTTCTCCGAAATGGAATGAAAGGTTTAACCCATGAAACCTTGTCTACATTTCTCTCAGAAGTTTGCGCCATAGTGAACTCACGACCACTCACAGAAATATCAGAGGATGCCAGCGACCCACCTGTCCTTACACCTGCAATGATACTCACTCAAAAGACAGGACACTTAACAGAATCATTACCCACAATAGATCCCAAAGAGTTATATAAGTCTCAGTGGCGCTTCGTACAAACTCTTGCAGCTGAATTTTGGCGTAAATGGGAACGAGAATATCTGTTTGTTCTTCAGACTCGACGCAAGTGGACTTCTGATGAGCGTAGTTTGAAAGAAAGAGATGATGTCATGTTGAAGGAGGCTGAAAATCCAAGGAATCCGTGGCCCTTGGTTCTTGTGACCAAAACTTTCCCTTCAACTGATGAACATGTACGAGAAGTCGAAGTTCGTGTCGTTAAAGGGGACACAGTGTCAGTATATGTAAGACCCATCCAAAAACTTGTGCCCCTTGTGTTTTCGTAATGATATAAGGTATCATGTTGTACATTTTTGCTTTAGATCTATTATTTTCAGTAATGTAAACACAAAAGGTGATTTCCCATAGAATTCAGAAGGGGAGTGCGGTGTTAGGATATTATCCGTTCCGGTTCAGATTTTATAGTGTTTCAGATTATGTTTCTGTACATCCGGGAAGATCCCCCATTTTTTCAACGACAAATTTGCCACTTGTTTCGTTGTTATTAGACAGTCCTAAGAGTAAGTTTTATGTGCAAAATTTTAAATATTATTTAGTTATCAAATATGTAAAGCTACGCTTATTGTCGTCGAATTGTTTTTGCATATTTTAATGAAACATGAATTGGAAAGCGCACATGGTCTTGGCAATATGTGAAAACTGGATTAGATGTTATCATCTGTATTATTTTGTTACATTTCCAAAACATTTACATGACGTTACTTGTACTTAGAAGTCAATTTATATATTCTACAACGAACATGTATCTGTGAGCGTCATGTTTACTGCCGTAAATCCTTATTTTCTCGAAATTTTGAATTTTGGCATTGTGTAAAACATGGAATGTTAGTTTGTAGCAACTTTGTCAATTTGATGTTTATAATTTTAAGTTGTTTGCCTCTAATAACCACTTTGTAAGATGACTTTTTATTATTGTAGTCTCTTACCCTCTGAAGTAAATCTATGAATGAGGAGGCTAATAAACATCTTCAAAAATCTTTGGAGCTTGTTTGAGCACAATTGTGTAATGATTTTAAACGATTGAAGAACAGTATAGTATATTAAGTACTTTCATGCTGAGGAAACCTTTCTTGTGAATGTCATTTACTGCACTTTAAAATGTATTTGATAGTGAAATGACCTTCCTACCGACTCGGCCTACACTGATGTGTAAAATGTATTTACCTTGAATGAGGAAGAAAATGACAAAAAACCTGCCCGCCGGGGAGGTATCGTTCCAGTGAAAATCGCACCATAGTCCATAACCATATTTGTTCACTCCCATTAATGGCAAGGTTGCAAGGAAAATCTGAATGAGAGCATGCCATACTGAAGCTAAAATAACACTATGGGAGACATACAAAGTAAGGCAATTTATATTGCATGGTATCTAAAACCTAATTTAGCTAAAAATCTTTGAGGTCATTTTTGTATACTTTTATGACCCTTTCTACAGGTATTAGTTAGTGGAAAGTCAAGAAATGCTAGCTAGTCGACAGTGTTCTTAATATGATTTCTAAAATATTAAGAGTTTACATTGACAACCTAAAAGAAGATGAGCGAACAAGGCGAGTGAACTACCTTTAGTGCGACAAACAAAAGGGTGAAAAATTAAATCGCAAATATAACAATTTTTTTATGAAATTTATGGAGATAACGAACAGTATTCAAGCTCAAAAGTCTATTGAACAATACAAATTTTGAAGCAGAGCAAACACAAACCTCTAAAACATCAGAGGTGGGATCAGGTGCCATGGAGGAGTGAGCATCCCCTGCCGACCGGTCACACCCGCCGTGTGCTCCTTGTCATGATCGGGAAATAACGAAAAAATCCGTCGACAATTCAGTGTGTAAATAATAACCTAACATATAGTATGAAAAACGTTAGTCAGCATTTGACTTAATGATAAATTGTACTTGCTGACAAGGACATTCTATCGACCATAGAACCTACCAAATGACAACTTTAAACAAGGACTGTTGATATTCTTGTTTAATCAACTTGTTTGTCAATAACATACCTCGTTTTAGAAATTGCTCATACGTAGAGGATGCTATTGCGTATTGAATTAACTGAGAGATATAAGCCCCTTATTCAGGTGATGAAGGTATACTGCTGCATAAGTAAGGGAAGATATTTCTTTTAACATTTAAGAATACTTTATGTAAGATCGCCACAATTTGCAAAAATTGAACATTATTTGTCTTTGATATAGCATACACACACTAAAGGGGGCAAAAAGAATTTTTTACTCGTATTTTAACACAATTTTTCGAAATAAGTGGGTTTTCGTTCCATTTCTTGAAAGATTATCCTCAAAGTTTGCGTAAAAATACATGTATACATTTCTTTGTTCATAAAAACATGGAGAAAAGACCCAATATATCTTTAAAATAAAAACTTTTTTGACAAAACATTTGCACCTTTCCGACAAATATTTAAGTCCATTTATTTAAGGGTCATATCACAAACATGATTTAAATTCCAAGATTCATCAGAACTTGTATAACGAAGTGGTAAACGTGTTTGTCTCAAAGGGAAATGATACTCAGGATTTTCATGGCCGTAGGAACCTGGGGGGGGGGGGCCAATAATTTTGCCGATATGTAGAATACTATAGAAAATATAGCTACTAAATGCTTGTGCCCCCTCAATAATAAAGTGATATGACTTTTTTTTGTTTGTGTGTTTGTTTGTCAAGGAATTTTGGTAGTTGATAGTGCCCCCCCCCAACTGGAAATGTATGGTTTTGCCCCCTCAAAAGTGAAATTGCTTCCTACGGGTCTGATTTTTATTGCTAGGGTTCGAACCCAACGAATATCACATTATTTTTTGACAACAGAATAATTTTTGTTTAGAAAATTTTCCCAAAAGAAGTTTTGCTCATCATAATTTCAATAATGAGAACTTTAAATTAAATTCTAAATTCACAAATTGAGTATAATTTTTATATATCTTTATCTATAGGCATTCTGCACGCCTTGTTCACCCATCTCCATGCACTAAATCATGTTACATAATTCTCTCTCTCTTAAAATTAAGGGGGGTTTACAATCCCTATCATTTCTAACAGCATAGATACCAATTAACCTTGCAGTAATTTACGTGTGGGCCAGTGTTTATTCCCGTATATAAACACATGCAGTTCAGGGTTATTCCGGGCAATCGCTAATGTTCATACATGTATAACAGGTGTAATAAGCATTCACATGTTTTTGGTGTATCCTCAACGCAATACTGTAAAATTACACATATTTTCTTTGGGTCAAAGTCAAATATTCGTGGTTTGAAATAAAATTGGTCTGAAGGGATTAAATTTCGTGGTTGACGACTTGCCGTGTTGTCATACAAATGAAATTTCATGTTTGGAGGAGGACATGAATTCATGGGAATTTTCATACCACAAAAACAAACAAAAATTAATCACATACGAAAATTAGTGACTTCACAGTATAAAAAAAAATATAGTCAAATCTTATAAGATTTCTCTTCCGTTTAAACAATAGTTGATATGCCCGAACAGTCTACATATATGCAAAAAAAAATCATGTCATAGTGTCTCTTTTAATAGTGTAACCATGCTTAATTTCGCATATTGTTCTATACGGAAAGTGTGTCCTATACTTACTGAATAAATGTACAAACTAACGGCTACAGTTACCACTTTCCGTGGTGTCAACAAGTGTTGATAACGAAACGGAAACCGTAGAGCGATAAATCTTTCCATAGCCATGAGCACCACCATCAGATGAGAGGCCACCATTGTGGAGTTCCTCGAGAATCCACGTATGATACAACCTTGATCCCCTCCCAGCACACAATACCCTAACCACGATGCAGCAACAACTTGCGAGTTACTTATTGCTGAAAAATAAAGAAAAATTGACTACATGAAGATTATTCAATTAGATTTGATATTTGACCTGAATATTTCGAGTTCCTCTTGATAGCCCAAATTTGAACTGATACACTGGAACCCGGTGATGTCTGAGTCACGGACAAGGATGTGGTGGGGCGTAAGGTTAGTATTTTTGGTAGATGCTGAATGAGTCATAATCATGCTATAATTTTTGTGCAGGAAGTTCCTGATTAAGGTAATGATTGAAAATTGTACAAATTTTGATGTTTTTTTTATTTGTTGTTTTGACGTCCCTCTCGAGAATTTTTCACTTATAGGGAGACGCCACCACTTGCCGGTGGAGGGCTACAAATTTTGGCCTATGCTCGGCACTTAGGGCCACTGAGCAAAGAGGTATCTTTTTCGTGCCAGCACCTACTGCGACACGGGACCTCGGTTTATACGATCTCATCCAAAGGACCGGTCTCCACGTCCCGCAGTGGGATTCGAACCCGCGACGTAAGGATCAACTCTTTACTTCGCGACTCTACAGCAGACGCTCTAACCACTGCGCCACGCGGGCAACCAAATTTTGATGGTAAAGACCCACTCAAAAATGACCTAGATCATGAAATGCACAATTTTTGCTTTTCTTTAAGTTAAGTTATGAATGCTTACGTGTCAGTACCTATTATTGTTTTTTTTTTCATAAAAGCAAATTACCATTCATGTTGTTTTTCAGGTTTATCCAAAAGACCCTTGACTTTCACTTCAAGTGCCGGGCGCTTGGCGGAGGAACATTGACTACCTAAATGTAGGTTACTTTACGTTTAAGGTTTGATGCAGTGTCGGCAACGAGAACCCGGTACCTCCCGATCATAAACCGGTCGTCCTACCACTAGGCTACTGCGACCTGTCTGGGCCTTGAGAAGATTTTTGAAAGATATGTCATGAAATTTTCGTTAATTCTTTGTTAAGAATATTGTCGGGGATTTCAAAAAACTTCGTTATATCCGTAAATTCGCTATATCCGTTTTCGTACTGTAACGGGTATTTTCTGCGACTGTATTTTCTGCGGATGGGAAAAATCCGCAAAAATTACAATTGCAAAATATTTTTTTAAATATTAATTAATAAGATACCTAATATTTATTCCCAAACTCTGTATATGGTGCCTACGTCAAGGTAGTCTTTCATGGTGACCTTATTTACCCCGTATATTTATTACTGTTAACTGCATAATATTTTTTTATGTTATCCAGGGTATGCAATATGTTATTTTTTAAACAATTCACAACATTAACGAAAAGATTGTAAAGCAGCAGACCTTAAGCGGTCTGATTCACCCTTAATACGATCATGTCAATATTTAAAATACGTAAAACGTTGCAGTATTCTGCTAAATTTAATATCCGAAAGTCAATTCCGGTAAATGATTTTTTTTTTTGGCGGTAAATTGCAACCGTTAATTTTTTTCCTTTTATAGGTGAAATCGCAAAATAATACAAACCTCAGGAAATACTCGTTATACGGTACTGAATTCGAATAGCAGAGATTTGCCTCTCAAATGTCCAAAGTATGCTGTATATCGGCATAAGGAACTATTTTGGAAAGTAAATTAAAGGTAAAGTTGAGTGTCATCAGGTTGGTAACTATTATACGAAAGCCATTGTGCCAAAGTATCAAATCAATACCTCTTTCAGAAGAGGTGTGACAGACGGACGGAAATACGCCAGGTTAAATGATCCCTTAGTGTCTCTTTGCTCTACAGGCGACACAAAAATGGAGTTCACAATTTTCATCTGTAAAATGAATTGTTTAAATTGCTTTTGTTTCTTAGTTAATATGGGTGGAAAAAAAACAAATGAATTTATATCTCGATTATTAATTATCTCTATTTCATTCACTACTGCCAATATGAAGTGTTACCGCTTTGGTCAAGACAAGGAAGCAGCATACATAACTTTACACTAAGTCTTATATTTGAAAATATTACTACACGAAGTTAAATGGGCAATTCTTGTCATTCTTCGTGTTTAGAAATCAATATCGAATACAATGTTAACTTCCTTTTTTACTGGTTTGATTGACTCTGGGTGTTCTCTTAACAAGTCCATCCGATTGTATTTAATTTTGCAACAATTTCTGTAACTCTACTATTACAGGTATGCTGAATACTTGGTTTAATATCAAGCCTTAGACGAAAGCGTTATCATAAAAGTTAAAGATAAGCAAAAGTGAAGACGTGAACTAAGTTTAACTGAAATCTGATCAAAACTGTTGGAGGATTAGAATTTTGAAAAATTGTTGTGAGACAGACAGACGGACCGACACCTTACTATCGCATTTAAGCTCCTCTGGTCTCCCGTCGATATATTGCCAACTCGGTGTTAAGCAATAATTAATCAGTCAATCTTCTGGTCTCTGACCAGTAAAGCTAAAAAATGGCTTGTAATGTACATGTCTAAAATAAAAATTTTGTGATGACACAGGTAATGAGTTGGCTAAATATGGCACAAAAATATAAATGCCACTACAAGGATCATTAAAATGGTTCTTGGCGCGTAACTCGATAAGTTTAATATTGTGTACGCGCTCCCTCTCCAATAGCGTTATCAGTGTTTTAATTACATGTATACAGAAGCGCGTACATATTAACTACTTTTAAAGTATTTTACTATCTATTATCTTTAAATTCCTTACACTGATCTAAGATATTTTGTAAAACTTTTTGTCAATTCTCTTTGGATTTTTTTTTTTATTATTTTGCCAGACAAGTAATTTTTATGCTATAGCAAACAACAAATCACCTGAAACGTCAGGACAAAGTGATTGAATCAGGAACACGTATTGGTCATTCAATCTCTCTCTCTCTATATATATATATATGTAATATATGTATGTATGTATATCTATCTATCTATCTATCTATTATATATATATAATTCAAAAGTACTTATTAAAAGATGATGTCACACAGTAAAAATAATCATAAAAGAAAATGCACTGTTTCCAAAATTTCATTCAACACGAGCGCTTACTGGATTTCATAATCCGTCTTCGGGTGCACATAACATTTGAACTGTTTTGTTTTGCTCCAACAAAACAAGCAACACAAAACAGTTCAAACGTTATGTACACCTGAAGACGGATTATGAAATCCAGAAAGCGCTTGTGTTGAATGACATTTGGAAACTGTGCATTTTCTTTTTCTTATATATATATATATATATATATATATATATATATATATATATATATATATATATATATATATATATATATATATATATATTCGGAGGAAATGGAACAGTTTTTATTGGCTACAAATAAGTCATTTTGAAGCTTAAAAATTTGCTGTTAATTAATGTGTAATAAAGATACTTCATAAAACATGTCGAGAAGACTTTGGAAGACATTTCATTTTTTTTTGTTTTTTATAAAAAATGAATATGATAAACAATCATAATATTGTTGATACTTTTAAATGTTCAAGAGACGTTTCACTTAAATAAAGTCATGAGAGGCGATCATATTTTTTTTTAAATAAGATTGTGGAATTTCAGAAAAATTCCTCATTTTAAAATTTGAAACCACATATATCCTTAAAATATTACTGATCCCGACTGGAATTATACAGAGAAGAATTATTTTCCAATTTTAAGAAAATAATCAGATTGCTTGACTGATGTATTTGGTTTACAAATTAATTGATTTAATCAACAACTTGATTTCTCCGTGGCGAGAGTTTTAGATATAATTTGTTGAATATTTTTATTTTGTATCGATCTTTATCGGAATCGGTGTTATTTCAATCGATATTGGTGAAATATAGCAATGTTATTAAATTTCGAAATTTGACTACATTTTTTTTTTAAAATTATTGTCAAATATTTCTTTCCGATAAATAAAATGTTTTTGAAGATGTTAGTAATAGATTTAAAAATATCAACAAATCTTGTGTTTCATTTTAGTTTTTTTTTATTAGTTTACACGACTCTTCTGCCATGTTTTATAAGATATACACCTACATATGATGCATATATTGAAAGCAAATTTAAAGTTCTAAATGATTTATTTGCAACCAAACAATTTTCATATTTCCTCTGAAAAGATAAGAAATTCTTAAAAAAAAAAATTGAAAGGTAATATTTTTTTTAATGCTGAAATCAAATGCCAAAAAAACATGAAACTTATACATCTACTAAATAAAGTTTTGGTGTGTACCTTCTATAGTTTTGTGCTCAATTCTGCAAAATGAACCTACATGTGTAATTACACATTAAAAAATATGAAGTACTTACCAGCGTACAACAAATCACAAAAACACACCGCCAGGGAAAGAAATTTAGGTTGCGAAAAATGCCTTTGTTTGTACATGGACCTAGACAACCAGATCACAGCCACTATACTAGACACCCCTGTCCAAACATTGATAAAAATCGCACTGACACTCTCCCTAGTCTTGTTGATGCAGGTACTGTTCACACTCATCTCGAATGCTCTGTGTTAGTAGATTTGCTAGTCTGAAAATGTTGTTTTTTCCCTACTTATATGATAGAGATTCATACTTTGATGATCGATAAAATAATTGAGACTCGCTCATCTGAAAAGGAAATGGGTTTCAAAGAATGAAATTAGACATGAGAAGAGTCTTAAACGGAATACTTCTGTAATTTCAGTTTCTGTTAAGCTATGCTAACGAGGGATCGTTTGCAAGATCATAAAGTGATTAATTTTATAGAGTCCCTAAGGAGTATTTCATCTTAAGCACAAACTCTGCATTGATTGTAAGAAAAATCATTATATCTAATGTATTTTTTTATTGAGCTATTAAAGAGACGACGTTTAAAGTACCCTGGATATTCATTCTTGTCCAGGAAGTTTCCGCCTGGAATTATCTATTCTTACGAAATACTCTTAAATTATGAAACACTTGGCAATATATCAGAATGGGAATTGTTAACATGTTAATAGGTCATGGACCAGAATTATGAAAAATATAAATTGAAATAATTATCACAATTAGCAGTATTGCGTAACATTTTTAAAAGACATTCTGCCTTGACTTTACTTGTCACACGAATATCCTTGAACACTTCAAGGACAGATACAGCGAATTGCATAAGGATTTGTTCTTCAAAGGCATGCAAATCAATGTATTACAGCTCCATTTAGACCTTAAAAATGTAATGTCAATATACATGATATGCTCATCCTTTCCGCCCCGATATCAAACAAAATTGCACATTGTTTTGTCCTATCATTCTTTTTTTCTGTCATAAAAGTAAAGCTTAGAACCATGAAAGTCAGGACTTTACATTTGGCAGACTTTTAGATACATGTATATGAGAGCATTACTATTTTTCATTGAATTTTTTTGTGAAGAAAAATTATAAATAAATCAATTATGGATCGGGATCGGTATTTTGGAATGAAGAACACGACTCCACTTTTGGTTCAGTCCAGTCACGTAATCAAGATAGTATATAATTTACCTTCTTCTAATTTAGTTCATTACTTATCTCGCGACTGTGCAATCCATAGTCTTCGTAACTATTCAATGCATATTTTGAAATGGTGTTCACTGATACTCTAATAATGTATTTATTTTAATAATCGCTTTAATAAATCACAGGGCTTTGATCACTGTTAAATGCGGTATGAAAGTTTGATTGCATGTCTCCGTAGTGATGTAAAATGAACTTTATCAGTGTGTAAACAAATAGTTTAATTACTGGGAAGGAACAAAAAAATTTATTGACTCGGAACTCTTATGGATATTCCTGTGATATTATTACAAGGTACCGGTAGAAACACTCTTATACATGTACGAAGTACAAAGGAAACTAACCACGCAATCAAATATGCAGTAGGCATATTCACTTTGACAGTTGATATCAATATTATTAATTTGTAATTTATTTTGTAAAATCATTGTCTTTCACTAGAAATTGGAATTTGTGTTCATCAAACTCATCTTGTTTACCGTTATTTAAGCACTGCAATATTTTAATTTCATACCGTGCTCCTGCAGCTGGCCACTAGAGCTAACTAACTGATTAAGCCGAAAATGAATGAAATTCCCAAAAAACAAAGCTTGCATTTTTCGTGACTATTTTTAGTCTTTAAACGTATCTTTTACACATTTTTTTTTATACATGTACTGTTTATCATTAGTCCCCTATCGGTGAAACCGGAGGGGACTATAGATTTCCTCTGAGTCTGTCCGTCTGTCTGTCTGTCTGTCCCTCTGTCAGTCTGTCCCACTTGGTTTTCCGCACTTTTTTCCTAAACACTTGCAGATATTGAGATGATTTTTGGTATGTGACTGTATCTTTATGAGTTACAGATCAAGTTTGCATTTCGTTTCGCTTCATTGATTTTTGACGGAATTACGGCCTTTTCAATTTTTACGGGTTTTCCGTAATTTTCTTCTAAACGCTTGTAGATATTGAGCTGATTTTTGGTATGTGGCTTTACCTTGATTAGTTATAGATCAAGTTTGCATTTCGTCCCGCTTCATTAATTTTTGACGGAATTACGGCATTTTCAATTCTTAACGGGAACCAGATTACACTTGCCGGTAGGGGACTACAGTACAGGCCACGAGTTTTCCCCGTCGCACGGTGGAAAACACACCGTGTGAAATGGTCTGTATTACACCGTGTACACGGTGTAGCACGGTGTGTGTGGATTTGAAATACACAGGTAGGCACACCGTGCCGCACCGTGTCTAGCTAATGCTCCCCGTGTCGCACTGTGCCCAGAAAATTCCCTCCGTGTCGCACCGTGTCCATAACATTATAGAGATAATCTTTCGGTTCTGATAAAAACTTTAAAAACAATTAATCACTTTGATTTATATGTATAATTATTGTTTTAAAATCTAGAAGACATTGACTGTGCTATGAATCGTACTAATGACACATGTAGTAGGATTAATTAAATATCGGTAGCAGAAAATTTAAATGGTTTTGAATTTATCGTGCGCCCAGAAGTTCGTATTTAATTTTAGTAAAGTTATTTAGTTACCTTTTAAAATAATTTGGATTGAAATTTTTAATGTCCGAAGAATTTTATTTCATGTGCTCATGCAACGAAGAAAGACTAAATAGCATGATCCATCGATCTGCATTACATTAGTATACGATCCGAGCTGCAGTTGTTTTAGTATACAATCAACGCATTAATTTTATATTCCTAAAAAAAACACATTTATTTTGTTGATCTTATATCATTCTGAATTTATAAGGGAGATCGACAGCAAACACACGAAATCCCTGTGTACAATAATGTGCGTATTTCTCGTAACAGATTTTCATAAACTAGTATTCTGAAAATCCTTTCAGAGTAAGTATGTAATAAAAATTTTCTTTAATTGAAAAGTGTTGAAAGAAACAATGTCAGAGAGAGAGAGACCCTTTCGCATAAATCTGTAAAAAAATAAATAAAATAAAATAAAATAAAAAAATAAAATAAAATAAAAAATCTTCGTTTTATAATGTCCAAGAGTATTTCTCGTAACAGACGATTGTCTTTATCTTTTTTATAACTAGTATTTATGCTTTTAAAATCCTTTCAGTGTAAGTATTTAATAAGTTTTTATTTGAATGAAAAGTGTGCAAAGAAACAGTCAGAGAGAGAGAGAGAGAGAGAGAGAGAGAGAGAGATTCTAATAAATTTAATTCTTCGTTTTATTTACATTACCAAAGTCACAATTAACCATTCTATAAATTATACTTCGTTTCATATTCAACTCAGTTACATGTACAACATGTGTTCAATCATTTTGTTCTCCGTAACACACGAAATCCTCGTGCTCTACCTGTCAATCAAAATCTCACAGGTACAACGCTAGATGGCCCTGAAAGTTTGTTTACGCGGAAAGTAATTCGCTTGTGATTTGAAACATTCTTATGGTCAGTTCCGAGTTTACACCTTTCTTTAAAATATATTGGGGCACAGCCGGAGGGCCGGGCGCTGTGTGTTTATCACACCTTTCAAATTCTTTCGTCCTGACCATATCTTGTGTATAACACACTCAAGTGACTTCCAGTCGAATTCATCTCCCAGGTTACACCACCAGTCCACCACACGTGTACTTTGACTTGTCAAGATTTTAAACTTACTTGTAAATTGTCCTTTTTCAGACACATATAAATAGATTATGACTGTTTTGTTATACAATAACGTAACATATAAATCCACAGACTTTCGATTAATTTTTAATTAGCTGAATCATATCGCTTTCGAGAAGCGGGTGGGGGGGGGGGGTAGCAATCATAATGCATGTAGCTTGAAAGAGGCTAGTTGGTTTTTTTTTTCTTCCTTAACACCATGATAATACTTTGGCCATGAGAAGCTTTGTTCTATCCATCCCCGCTCTACATTCGCTAATTGATTTTTTTTTCTTAAACCGTACGACACATTTTTCATAATCTCAGAATAAGGTAATATTTGTACAGTAGTTGAAAAGCAGATTTGAGTTACCAAAAGTCGGCTTTGTGTGTGTGTGTGTGAGGGTGTGTGCGTGTGTGTGATATTTATCTCCATATTTTTTATGATTACAGATTGCAATAATCCTTAATCGAAAGTATAATTCGCCGAGTAATAATCAGAGAGCAGAGTTCATGTGTGTGTGTGTGTGTCTGATACGATTTCTTGATTTTATTTATTTTTGGTGCATATTTTTTTAAAAATTCTTGTTACGTAGATAATGATTTATAAAATAAACCATGCATCTGATAAATACCACATATGAATGCATACATACGGTAAAAGAGATCTTGTTACGGAAATGACTGTAATTTAAATGAACACAGTTATAATCGAGAGAAAAGACAACCAGGTAATTAATTTACGAAAGTGTATTCCTTCGTAGTATAATAATAGTTTGACTATTGAACAGTCAGATTTTTTCCCCTCGTATAATTTGGTTTTTGAAACGTGACTTACATGGATGTACGTACATATTTTGAAGAGTTTGTATTTTGCTGGACAAGAGCACGTGGATCTTAGATTTTTTGGCATCTTATTTGTTCAGACATCTGTATATCGGTAAAGAAGTAGTAATATTTAAGAAAAAAAGTGGGAAAAAAATCTGATTTTAAAGGAATTTGATATAATTGATTAAATAAAGAAATGAAAAGTTTTTGTTATAAGTTCTGCGTGATATCGTAATGAGGCACTAAGATACACCGCGCGTACACACCGTGTTACACGGTGCGCAGACACCCTAACTTCAAAGACGCCGACATTGATCCAGGTCCACGCTAAAGCAAGGACTTTCGGTCCACGGGGCCCCGTGTTTTTCGGGGAAAACTCGTGGCCTGTACTGTAGTATTGCTAATGCAATACTCTCAGAATGCTTGTTATTATTACCACAATTGCATCGTCCCAGTCATAGGGTCACTTTTTATGCAATGTCTGCCATCATCACCAAATGTACTAGCGAACTTAAATATGTTTTTCTAAAAAATATTTATATATTAGAGAGCTTGTTAGAGTACTGAATAAATTCTAATGTCATGATAAAGCATGACCACTAATTGAGCATCGAAGTATCTCTTTCAATATTTAGCTATTTAAATTTAATATTGCTGGAAAAAATCTTATGAACTTTATAATTCTGTGCAAAATATCGATTTAGACCCTCAAGCGCTTCTCTCACTTCTGTACATAGAGTAATTCTTGTCGACATGACCTGCATGTTATGATGTTTCGAAAAGACATTTTACCATATATATATATATATATATATATATATATATATATATATATATATATATATAAAGAGGTTTTTACATTAGGGATTGTTAAGCATGTTACCCGTTATGTTAAGTTGGTTGGACACTGTTATTGTCCTGCTTAAAATTGTTTATCAAAAGTATTTCTAGGAGATGGAAAATCTAAATAAACTTTCATAATATAGATAATCACCAAGTCTAGTTGTGCATGCAGAATTGAAATTTTCAACATGGCTATTCTTGTTATGGAAACAGAAGATACACACAAAGTTTTGATTATTTTTTTTTCGAAGAAACGCTCCAATCTGTTTTACTAAATTTAGTGAGAAAAAAATATTCCTTCAAGAGGTCAAACTGATTTCTGCCCAAAAATTTGTATCGATAGGACATACTTTGTCATGGATGCAGTGGCATTTGTTGTGTTTAAATTTCGTCTCTGAAAGTATTTAATTCAACAAAATATTCATGTCGCCACTAGTTTCTTAAGTTTAAAATTTCTAATATGGCTCCCATTTCCATGGAAACAAAAGGGGTAAATTTCTGAGTTTGAATATTGCAGAATCTTCAATAGTTGCTTACTCGGTGTTTATCTCCAGTAATGCACCTGAGAAGGGACATTTCAGGGTAAAAGGAGGAAGGTTATCTTGGATGACATATTCTATAATTGATTGCACAAGCATAGTTTATAGTTATATCAGCCCGAACGTAGTAGGGGCGACATACATGTACATATGTACACGTATTGTTATTCTTCAGCTTATTAACATTGTCGGGGAATGTTCTTGGAGATGGCTTGAACAATCTTGACAAAACTTTACGGGAAAAAAGTTTCAAATTTCAAAATGTCCGCCGCAGCGCTGCCATGGAACAGGGCCATAGTAACGGTTTCAAAAGTGTCGGGGGAAACCTCACAAAAAAATCTGACAAGAAAAATAAAAAACCCAACTAATTAACTGTCCAATTTGTCAGTGCTCAGGCTTACAGCAACAAAAAAGGGGGAGAGGAAAACCAGCGTCTAAAGTAAAAAATTACCATAGCAAAATATTATACACAGACAAAAAGTGAGGGCCGCGTACTACGGGCCTGTGAAAACAAACAAACAAGAAGTCCATAGTCCACATCTTTCAACTGAGCACACTGGCTAGGAAAAAGCACAAATCAGTTCAGTATTGAAAAGTTTACATGGGGGCGACTTGGATTTTAAACTACCTACCTGAGGAAGCTTACATATCAATATAAGAAATACTTTTACTGTTCTTGAGCAGAAATTTTTTAAAGATTTTTTCCTATATATTCCTTTGTAAAAATTTGATACCTTATTATGACCCCTCCCTAACCCGGGGGGTCATCATTTTAACAAATTTGAAGCAACACTACCTGAGGATGCTTCCATATCAATATGACTAAACAGAGCTTTGTTATTCTTGAGAAAGAGTTTTCATATATATTTCTATGTGAAACTCTGATCCCTCATTGTGGCCCCTCCCTACATTTGAACAAAGTTGAATCTACAATACCTGAGAATGCTTCCATTTCAAAATGACTAAACATGGCTTTGCTGTTCTTGAGCAGAAGATTTTTAAATTTTTTCCCTATATATTCCTATGTAAAACTTTGATCGGCTTATGTGGCCCCACCCTTCCCCCGGGGATCATGATTTGAACAAACTTGAATCTACACTACCTGAGAAAGCTTCCATATCAATATGACAAAACATGGCTTTGCTGTTCCTGAGAAGAAGATTTTTTCAAGTTTTTTTCCCCCATATATTCCTATGTAAAACTATGATCCCCCATTGTGGCCCCATTCTACCCCCAGGTGTCATGATTTGAACAAACTACACTACCTACAAATCTACACTACCTGAGGATGCTTCCATATCAGTATGACAAAACATGACTTTGCGGTTCTTGAGAAGAAGATTTTTGAAGTTTTTTCCTATGTATTCCTATGTAAAACTTTGATCCTCAATTGTGGCACCACCCTAACCCTGGGGGTATTGATTTCAACAAAGTTAAATCTACACTATCTGAGAATGCTTCCATATCAATATGACTTAACAAGGCTTTGCTGTTCTTGAGAAGAAGACTTTTCAAGTTTTTTTCTGTATATTCCTATGTAAAACTTTGATCGCCCATTGTGGCCCCACCTACCCCGAGGGACATGATTTGATACAAACTTGAATCTGCACTACCTGAGGATGAATGCACATCAATATTACTAATTGTGACTTTGTTGTTCTTGAGAGAAAGATTTTTAAAGATTTTTTTCTATAAATTCCTATATAAAATTTTGATCCCCCATTGTGCCCCCCCCCCTGCCTGGGGGTCATGATTTTGTACAAACTTGAATCTACACTACATGAGGATGCTTCCATATAAATTATGACTAATTGTGGCTTTGTTGTTTTTGAGAAAAACAATTTCAAGATTTTTCCTACATATTTCTATGTAAAACTTTGATCCCCCATTGTGGCCCCATCCTACCCCCGGGGGTCATGATTTGAAGAAACTTGAATCTGCACTACCTGAGGACGATTCCATA
The DNA here is from genome assembly GCF_033153115.1 of Saccostrea echinata. Taxonomy (NCBI): domain Eukaryota; kingdom Metazoa; phylum Mollusca; class Bivalvia; order Ostreida; family Ostreidae; genus Saccostrea; species Saccostrea echinata. The sequence goes on from NW_026889774.1 coordinate 7,197,495, forward strand.
TCAATATGAATAATTGTGGCTTTGTTGTTCTTGAGAAGAAGATTTTTAAAGATTTTTTTCTATATATTCCTATGTAAAACTTTGATTCCTCATTGTGGCCCCACCCTACCCCCGGGGGTCATGATTTGAACAAACTTGAATCTGCACTACCTGAGGATGATTCCATATCAATATGCCTAATTGTGGCTTTGTTGTTCTTGAGAACAAGATTTTTAAAGATTTTTTCTATATATTCCTATGTAAAACTTTGATCCCCCCTTGTGGCCCCACCCTACCCCTGGGGGTCATGATTTGTACAAATTTGAATCTACACTACCTGAGGATGACTCCATATCAATATGACTAATTGTGGCTTAGTTGTTCTTGAGGAGAACTTTGATCCCACATTGTGGCCCCACCCTACCCCCGGGGGTCATGATTTGAACAAACTTGAATCTACACTATGTAATGAAGGTTTCACATAAGTTTCAACTTTTACAGCCCAGTGGTTCTTGAGAAGAAGATTTTTAAAAGATACCACCAAATTTTCACTAATTCTTAATTATCTCCCCTTGAAAGAGGGTGTGGCCGTTCATTTGAAAAAAACTTGAATCCCTTTTACCCAAGGATGCTTTGTGGCAAGTTTGGTTGAAATTGACCCAGTGGTTCTGGAGAAGAAGTCGAAAATGTGAAAAGTTTACAGACAGACAGACAGACGGACGACGGACAAAATGTGATCAGAAAAGCTCACTTGAGATTTCGGCTCAGGTGAGCTAAAAAAGGTCTAAGTATTGCGCTATCTTTTAAGATTTAAGAATAATACCACATGATAGCATTAATTTGTACTTAAATAATAAGTACAATTTACAAAATTATTTTTAGAATCTCTGAATAATGCATTTTTTGTTTTTAGATTGATATGGACTTCCTGGAACGCCACACTTCGTCGGATTTCTACAGTGGAGACGTCATCGTTGGAGATCATCGACACCTCATCTTCGCATCAGACCAACAACTGCAACACCTTGCTTCAGCAAAGACGTGGTACATCGATGGAACCTTCAAGATTGTTTCCAAGCCTTTTGTGCAGCTGTTATCGATCCACTTCTTTGCCAGATCCGGAGACAACATGAAACGGCTCCCAGGGATCTACGTCCTCATGCCAAGGAAAAGGAAGAAGGACTACAAGCAGATATAAAAACCCTTCTTAAATAAGAAAAAAATAATCATTTTATTTTTATTTCAAAAATCTATACTTTATTTAATATAAATGTTGTTTTGCTTTCAGGTGTTTGCCAGGATTTTGGAGCTGCTGCCATCGCTCCCTGTCACCTAGTTGTTAGTTGCAGACTTCGAGGAGGGAATGTGGAGAGCTGCGAAGTCTATGTTGCGTGGCATCCGGATACACGGTTGTGCTTTTCACTGGGGACAAGCAGTATGGCGTCATGTTCAGGAGATTAGATTACAGGTATACTTATTTATGTATTATATTACAATAAATGATTTTCAGAGTGTACTTAATTTAACTTTAATTTTAGAATGATAAAGAATGTTGTAATATTTGATAAATAAATATACGAAGTTTGAAATATACAATGTGTATGGAAACGTATATAGATATAAATATTAATTTTTAGTTTGCAGATGGACTACAGCCAGCGGGATGGTGTATTCAAGTGTTAGGAAGCTGCTTGCCCTGCCATTTCTGCCAGAGGAACAGATTCCTGTCGCGTTCAACACACTGAAGGAGACCGTCACCAGCGACCGACTGATACAGCTGACCAACTACAAAGAGAGGACCTGGATCAACGGCGACATCTGGACACCATCATCTTGGACCGTCAACCGTATGGCTGTGAGGACAAACAACGACGTCGAAGGATGGCACCACCGCATCAACAGGAGAGCCCAGAAGTCCAACCTGCCCTTCTATGTGCTTGTGATTCTTCTCTTCAAGGAAGCTGCCTGCATCCCGAACCAACTTAAGATGATCAGCGAGGAAAAACTCCGGAGATACCAACGAAAGACTACAAGACTTCTACAGTGCCGCATCAACTAACTCTGGGACAACTACAACGATGGATCCATCAGTGCCAGCAAACTTCTGAAGAAATGTGGACAGATCTACAACGGACAGTGAGTGAAGAAGAAAAACGTGCTGAAATGTAAATAATGATGTGTGATGAAAGTGAAAATAACTGTGAATTGAACGAAGATATAGTGATGAAAATAAATATTAGTTTTTATATTACATGTATATATGCTTTATTTTCAATAGAGTTTAGAAAATTTATTTTCGATTGTTTGTTATATTTTGTGAAAGGGGAATACAATTTTTTAAGTGAAACTGACATCAGGAAGATTTTAAATTAAAAAAAAAAGTCAAAATTAATATATAGATAGATAGATAGATATAGATATATAGATAGATAGATAGATAGATTAAAAAAATATAATTGACTTGTGTTGCTTTCTTAAAACTGGGGGCAAGTTGTCTTAACTGGGGGGCGAGTTGTCCTCAATTGGGGGCGAGTTGTCTTAACTGGGGGCGAGTTGTCATGAATTGGGGGCGAGTTCTCTTGGGGGCGAGTTGTTCAGCATTCAGAGGAGAGGTTTCATATATAAAAATTAAAATTCTGACAAAATGTTCCCTTTAAAATTGGTACGTGACCGTTTTAGTAAGTTTGTCCGAAATTGTTATAGGAGATACTTTCGACAATCTTTATGTAACTCTACAAAAATAAAAGCAAACAGAAAACCAAATTGTGACCAGGTGACGTTTTGTTACCCCGACGAAATACGCTGTACATTCGTTTATTTCTAATCTTTTTAGCACTACAAACATTCATGCTACTATAAAATAATTATGGACTCGATTTTGTGCTTTAATACCGGTGAATCAGGAGTAAAATGTAAATTGCTTTCAATATTATATACATTCTACATAACTGAAATTTTCAAATCGGAACTTATTATCCCCTGGCAACGGAGTTGGAGGGGATATAGTAACGCAACTGTGTGTTTGTGGGTGGGTTAGTGTGTCCTGTGTGATACGGATGTGCCGTAATTTGCACCTCATCGAATGTTGCTTTGATAAATGTATATTTTTAATTTATTCATTAGAATTAATTAGAAACATCAGGGTTAGTGATCTGGCAATTAATTTAGACATGAAGAGCATTTTAAACGAATACCAAGCAACATGCCTACCCACAAAACTGCAGCCGAGAACAGATAAAGCCTAAAATTCTCTGTTCGAAGATATTGATAGTAATATTTAAGAAGAAGGTGCAAAATCATAACATTTCATACTAATGCTGAGAGAATCCTTCCATTGATCAAAACTTTAGCGATTTTTTTTATTTCGACAACATTGGTCACATTAGTGGAGCCCTAGTGGTATGGAGGGATGTGCCTACTAGTCCATGGATAGCATTGCGCCAAATCCGACTATAACTATTGAAATGTATGATCAGACTGCCCCAAATTCGTTGATATAAACCTTACTCTGTTTCAACAGGAACTATTCGGGTACAGGGTCACAATTATAGCATCTTTGTAGAGAAGCATTTTTCGCAGCTATTACAAATTTTGGATGTAGTCCTGGCTGAAGTTGATGATGAAAAGTCACAAACATCAGTTAAAACAATAATAAAAACAAGAAAACATTGATGTAACCATCAATTGTCGCCCGGGAAATAAATAAAGTAAACAATGGAAATGAGTCTTGATCATCAAACCGCTTCGATATGTGTGAAAAAGGCATGCGTCTAAATGATGGAGACGATAGTAGAGACTATTTTGAAAACTTATAGTCGGATGAAAATCGAACAAAAACGATACCCTTTTAAACTTTATCAATTCCTCAAGTAAATGTTAGCTGCATAAAATATAATTTGAAACCAGACACATGCATCACCTATTTTCAAAAATGTCTTTCACTTTAAGATTATAAAACAAGAACTGTGTAAAGTACGTTTTTATGCAATAAGTAAAATTCGATGTTCTAAAAAAAGGGACCTGTCGTTTTTTTTCGATAGTACATGTAAATGATAAGCAACTTTATATATTAAATATGAAAAACATATATATTTTTACAGATTCACTTTATGAAAGTAAAATTATTGTGTATCTCGTAATTTATAAATGGAAAGAACATTCTGATTAACAATCTTTTTAATGTTTAGAAAACCTTTAATTCTGAATAACTTCTCCCACCTCAATCCCCATATACCAACACTTATACTTATATGTTTAGAGCAGCCCGGTCCTCCGGGCTGCAATAATAATAAATAAATGAAAAAGTAATGATTTAACAAGAGCAGAAACCAGTTTTGTCAGTGTTATTAAAAACTTTCCAATGTGCAGACAAACATTCTCTCTAATCACTCAGAGTAGCCTATATGAAGCGGCAGTACGAATTGAACAAGTCCTCAATAAACTGGTCATTAACCAAGACAAACTGTCTTCAGACCTACAAGAAATATAAGATAAAGTCAATCCGATATCAGATAAGATTAATGACCAACAGTCATACACAGTAGAAATGCAAAGCAAGGTAGAATTCCTTATTTAAAAAAGTCAAGAATAAGTTACGACTACATCCGTTACAGCACCAAAAAGCACTTAAGATACCAATTCCGATCCACTAGTGCTACTAACCTACTTACAGTTCTACTTATTGGAACTTCCAACATTAAAAATATCAAAGAAGACAAACTCAAAGCATTTTCCAATATATTAACCAAACAAATCCAATACACACTGGATAATACTTACCGGTATACTGCATTAAGCGTTGAGGTGATGACGCCAGATCTTGTGCTACCTCACTCATATACTAACGACATCAAGAAATATGAGTTTGTTTTTAAAAGCAATACATTTTGTTTATTGAACAAGATCTATTAAATTTGAAGTTGAATGTATATGTATTTAAAAAAAATCTTAGCAAAAAATAGTAGGTACAACAACTAATATCGTTTTCATCGGTTCTACAGGAGTCGACAAGATGCAAAACATCAAAAAAAATTTAAATCATATAATTCATAGAGGCATTTACCGGTATCTTTCAAGTTAAACAGTTTCGTCAGTGTTTAAAGTACAACGTGTTTAGATATATTCCATAACCGAGCCAAGTTTGGCTATGGGCAGGAAAATCTTGGGAGTAAATGCATTCAGGATATTGACGTTTGTAGATACAGAACAATCATTTATGAATCGAATTTCGTTATTACTTTGAAAATGCTTTATATGTTTGATGATCCGACTGCGGTTAATCTTAATTTGTACCACAGGGTTCATTCAATCAATAACCAAATCCGACAGATTTTTAATGCATAATTATTTTTTTCTGTCTGAGCCGTTGGCATTCATTGCACAGGCTTTTGCGTAAATTTGCATTTTACGTTAACTTTCTTGTAATTTTAAAATGCTTAGATTTCATAGCTACTTTATTCCGTTTTTGATTTTTCTAAATCAAAAATATTTGTTTAAAACATTGTTCCACGGTGACGCCATTGCAAAAATTCCCTTGACCAAAGAATTCGGCTACCTATCCATTTTTACGAAAGTTTTAGTAAAAATAAATAAATAAATAAATAAATAAAAATACGTCACACCTATAAGATATAATATATATATATATATATATATATATATATATATATATATATATATATATATATATATATATATGTATGTATTTTTTATTTACTGAACATCGATAGGTATGCCGAATCTTCTGACGTGAAGTGTGATGTATTCAATTAACATTTCCAGGCAATAAAATTATTTAAAATCGAAAAAGCATTTTGTTAGGATCAACACAGAGTTCAAGGTGTAGTTATATATGGGAAAAATCAGATAAAGGTTAGGATTCTTCCAAGATATAAAAACAATTATCGCGTTAAGGTATACCAGTATATATTTTCCTCTTTTGACTCGTGCATTCTACACAACGGTGATAATTGACAAAGGGAACATGGCTATATTAAAGCAAAATACATTCTCATGCAGATGCAAGTTAAAAAGAATATTGCATATCTAATTTGATCAGCAATTATTATAAATGTAAATTAAAAAAAAAGATAAAGAAATCAATTCCTATTTTTCAGTATATACAACTCAACATCATAATGACTTACACAAGATGAATAATATAACAAGGATCCTGGGAAGAAAAGAAAGGACACAACCTTTGAATTCGAGCAGAAATAATTTGGAATGTAATAAAATACCTGTTCTGATTAGTCTTGAATTATTGATCTTTCTAGATTTCACATTTGAATGCTGAATTTCTGCTATAAATTTTAACGCTAAAACAATCTGATTAACTGCAGTCCAGCTAGAATAACAGGATGTTAATATCAACCAGATCACCAAGAATTCAGTAAAATGGAAAATTTGACATTTTTAAACATTAATCACAGCAGTCATGTTTCAAATCAAGAAGTGATTAAAAAATCTGTATTTATGTTCATCCGATGCCAATTTATAGGGCTAATATAGACACCTATTATCTCTATCTGTACTAAATCAGCTTTCAAAAAAATCCAGGCTCCCCCATACATTATTTATATAAGATACTAATGAACTCAAGTTATTAAGTTATCAAATTATATTTTTTTCGTTTCGTCATAGAATATCTTTTTAATTTCAATTACAAACACACACACGGGTTTATAGAGAGAGAGAGAGAGAGATTAGAACCTGATTTGTTTGTATATAACTTTAATAAGGTTGTTGCCAGGGATATCAAAGCTTTTTTTGAAAAAAAAAAACTTCTTGAATTAGAAGAATCGGTCTAGAGTGAAGTATTGTAACAAAAGTGGACTACTGTAGATTCCTAAATATACGCGAGGAATTAATTATCGCGTAATTTCGCGAGAAGCACCAATCGCGAAATAAAATTACTCGCTTTTATTTTTATGGTGATGAAATTCATGTAAAATATCTTGATCAACCGCCCACTCGCGAATTATTTTTCTCGCGATTTGACGTTCAAGAGCCATTTCGCGATATTAAGTACTCGCAACAAATAAGGAATCTACAGTAACTCCTGTGAATGTTACTAGCGTGGTTTACCGAATTTTCAAGCGAAATATTTCACTAGGATTTCAACCTGAACCTACAGCGACCAGATTTCGCGATGTTTTCAACAGCACGTTGTCCCCAGCTTAAGGACGTTTCTTACCTCGAGCTCTAAGGCACAGACAGAGTTCCTATTACTCAAGCAATCGTAAATCAAGTATTAAACATTATTCTCAGATACATATAGAGGCTCGTTCTTTAGGAATTCAGGTTAACATTGAAAACCACTTTTCCTTGCTCCTGCAATTCGTGTGACGTTAAAATGAAATAAATGTCATGAAAACAGGTGACATTTATTCTGATGAAAGAGATTTTTCCTGCCCTCATGGCAAATTGGCAAATTCAGAACTACATCGGGGAAAGTTTGTAGTAATTCTAAGTTGCGCAGTTTTAAATTACAAATGATTTGATAACACTGATATTTTGACATTGATGAGGAATATGTTAAAGAGAAAAGAAAGTGCTACACAAAGAGAGAATGACAAACAGACGGATGACGGACAGACCCAAATTAAATATCCCTTACTTTAAGGTGATTCGAACCTGTCGTGAAAGTACTTGGAAAGTTAAAAGATAGGTACCTTCAGATAGAGGACAAGTTTGTGGTTTAGGAATCATCAAATTTGATGTAAGCTAATGCGTTTGTTTCCATGGCAACAACCTCTGAATATGCCCTCATTGCCATTAAAGAAAATAACAGAAAACTCACTAATTATAATCAGAATTCATTTACTTGGAAACATATAATAGGGTAGCAGATCAACTTTATCTTCAAACAGCACTCTACGGCAGTCTGAATTTCCTCCATCTTCTTAAAAATTACTCATTTTTCTTAACCTTGACAACAAAAACGGTTATAAAACCACACTAAAAGTAATTGGATATTTATTTTTTTAACTCCATTTTAAAAAGAGATGTATAGCTAAGTAACAAAGGAGAATAATTGGTATGTTCATGAGTCAGAAAAAAAAAAGATATGCTAATCCGAATTTTCTCTGACTTTTAAAAAAAAAAATTACCCCGAAGCACATATATCTGCAACGGAGGCTATAAAATCAATCAAAAGTAACCAATTTTCAATTCAATTAGTCAATTATGTTGAAAACAAACTTGAAATGAAACTTTTGAAGGACAATTAATGTAAAATTTCAGGATTTTTGAAATTTTACATTCCGAATTTCCATTTTGTTCTTCAAAACTTAAACTTTCAAATTGATTGTTGGTGAATAAAACAAATCACCTAATATCATCATATATATATTTTTATGATTTTTAAAGATGATATGCCTTATTTAGAAAATAAACCTGGCATATATACACAGTTAAGGTGAAAAAAGTGCACATTACTCATCTGAATTTCCTCTGACTGTTTTTTTTTTAAATAAAAAACCTATGTTGTACAATATTTGCCTAAATTAGAAAAAAAATCCCTGTGACTAATATTTCCTTATATTCAAATTATGTGGAACATAATAATATATATAAATATATATGACATAAATTTCTGTAAATTAAGAATCTGACTGAAAGATTTACAATCCACATTTCCTCTGTATGAACACAAACACACAAAAAAAAAATTATGGTTTAAAAAAAAAAACAAAGAAAAAGTCATGAGAAAAAAATGACAATATCAGTGCTAACTTCTGCAAGCTCTAGCTGAAAATAGCATAAAAGGACACATCATATGGAGAAAACAGACATTAGTATATAAGTATCTCAAAAGAGTATATAATTTATGCTGCAGTTCTGTTCATACAGAATGGTTTTTAATCTCAAGGGAGGTTCTGCACAGTTTTTTTTTCATATTCCAATTAAACTAGCTTCTTTTATGTGATCTCTAACATGAATGTTTCTTTCTTTCTTTTTTTTTTTTTTCCAACTTGAATTTTTTGACTTGCAGTGGCTATCAATTGGTAAATTCTGGTGAACATGTAGGTCTTTTGCAGCAGCTAGAGCAAACATTTCAGTCATGAATGGCAAGTGGTGGGGGAAAAAAACTAGATGTGATCCTTAACCTGAAAAAAAAATTCTTCAGGTATAGCCTTACTGACAGGTGGATAAAGATTATACATGAAATCATGTAACATCTATTATAAAATTACACAGTACTGAGTTATTGTTATTAAGGTCTTCCGTCTTCTACGGAAGACCTTCTTGTTATTCTTAGGTTTCTTTTTAAGGTCTTCTGTCTTCAGCGGAAGACCTTCTTGTTATTCTTAGGTTTCTTTTTCACTTTTATTATTAAGGTCTTCCGTTTCCAACGGAAGACCTTCTACTGATTCTGTTGTTTCTTTTCCACTATTGTTTTTTTTTTCTTACCGATTTTGTGCAGACGATTTCTCGAGAACGCCTCGATAGATTTTCACGAAACTTTTAGCAATAATGGCAAATTATCTGAACTTTTTTTTTATTTTGTCGTCGTCACTTCCGGTTGCGAGATATGGCAAATTTTCCATTTTTAAAATGGCATTTTGTCCGCGAGTGTTCTCAAAAACGGTTTGAGATTGAGTCTTGAAACTTTCAGGGATGATAGATTGTGACTCGTACAATTGAGAAACCTGTATAGTTTTTGTTGCCGTGAGGTCCGTTGTCCACCGGAAGTAGTTTAAAAATATGCAAATTTTCATTTTTTTTCTTATTGAAATGTTTTTAATAGAGGCAAATAGACTGTTTCGAGTCATACTATTTCCACCGGAAGTTATTTCTTCCGAACCGGAAGTAGTCGAAAAAATGCTCATTTTTCCTCGAAACTTTGAGGGATGATTCCTCCACACTCAGTGAAGAGTTTAAAGTCATTTTGACTACTTCCGGTCATACCGGAAGTTGTTTGAAATTAATAGATTTCACTCTTTTATGAGTTGCTAAACAATTCTGAAGAATTGATATGAATATTTTTTACATTTAAAGTTGTTTTACTTTCTTCTATCAATCAAAATTCCCCAATCAAGATTTTATCAGAAATCTAACGGAAGACCTACTCGTTGCTCGCAACGAGATCTAATCTAGTTATTATTGTTTTTTTCTTACCGATTTTGTGCACGCGATTTCTCGAAAACGGCTCGATGGATTTCCATGAAACTTTCAGGACATATGTAACATCAGTTGAACCTTATGCGTTTTTTTCTGTTTTGATGACGTCACTTCCGGTCCGGAGATATTGCCGATTTAATGGTTTTCGAAGGGTCGGGTTGTCCACAGATGTTCTCATATACGGCTTTAGTTAGAAACATGAAACTTTCAGGTATGGTAGACCTATCTCTGTAGATATGCGGAAGGCGTTTCATTTTTATCGGAAGTGCCGCGCGTCGGCGCTCGCTATGGCCCGAAAAAAGTCCTATCAGGAATTTTAAATTTTCTAACACTTTTTCTATAATATCTTTTTACCTGTAAATATTTTGTGAAAACATAAAGAACAAAAGTTGTGTAGAATGTTACGATCTTTCAAAGGATACCAACAATAAGGGCCTGGCCCCTAACATTAGGGAGCTAGAGGGGCCAAAAGTGATTTCCTGGTATCTCAAAAAGTATTGAGAATTTGTATAGCATCATAGAAGCAAAGTTGTTCAAAATGATAAGTAGCAGCTAAGGAGACCATTAAAAGTCGTCAAAATGACGTCACTTCCGGTCACACCGAGAGTAATGGTAAATGGCTCATTTTTGCACATATGACCGTAGAAGTCTCTCGATCTCAATCTCATCTCCTTCAAATTTAGACGGAACACTTATTGGTTGCTTTGCAACAAGTCTAGTTCACTTTTATTATTGTTTTTTTTCTTACCGATTTTGTGCACGCAATTTCTCGAAAACGGCATGATGGATTTCCATGAAACTTTCAGGACTTATGTAACATCACTTGAACCTTATAGGTTTTTTCCTGTTTTGATGACGTCACCTCCGGTCCGGAGATATTGTCGATTTAATGATTTTTAAAGGGTCGGGTTGTCCGGAAATTTTCTCATGAAAGGATCTAGATAGAATCATAAAATTTAAAGGTCTGATAGACCTACGTCTGCAGATATGCATAACCCATTTCATTTTTACCAGAAATGCCGCACGTCGACGCTCGCTATGGTAAAAAAAAGGCATATCGAAAATTTTAAAATTTTCAACGCTTTTTCTACAAAAGCTTTTTACTTGTAAATAATTTGTTAAAACATGTAGAACAAAATTTGTTCAAAACTACAAGATCTTTCATCCAATATCAACAAAAAGGGGCTGGCCCCCTATAAAAGGGATCTAGAGGGGCCGAAAATTTTTTCTCAGTATTTCAAAAACGAGCAAAAATTTGTGATACATTATTGAAGCAAAGTTGTTCAAAATAACAAGTGGCAGCTGGTGAAGTCATCAAAAGTCGTCTAATGACGTCACTTCCGGTAAAACCGGAAGTAATGAGAAAATGCATATTTTTGAAGTTTTATACACGTTATTGCGGGTTTTGAGTCATCGGAAGCGTCAAAACGCATTTTTGGCCGATCGACGTCACTTCCGGTCAAACCGGAAGTAGTCAGAAAAGGCTTATTTTTGTAGGTATTGGCAGGGAATTGAATGGTTAAAGTCATTGGAGACGTCTGACTTCATTTTTTGTCAATCGACTTCACTTCCGGTCTAACCGGAAGTAGTAACTAGTGGCTTCTTTATACAAATATTTCCTTGTAAATGAATGATAAAGGTCCATGAAACGTCTCACATCATTATAAGTCGAATGCTCTTCAGAACTGTTCTTTCTTACATACTAATTTGCATGTCTGCCCTTCATTTTATTCACTGAATTGGACGGAAGACCTGCTTGTTGCTCCAGCAACGAGCTTTGCTCTAGTTTTAATAGTATAATTGTAATAAAAATAGTATTAAACAATTCTAATAAAAATAGTTTTAAACCTATGGAATGAATTAATGTTTACATTACACATGAAACTTGTTTACAAAATGTGTGCGAAGCTTCTGCATTCAATACAGTACGCCATAACAAGGATGAGGAGGTCAAAAGGTTAAGTTATGATTTTTGTTTTGTTGCCAGAAATGTTGATATTTATTTATTATTTATTCATACCCAGCCTGATGGTTTCAACATCAAGGTTAATATTTATCAGTACATCTGGATCAAAAGGAACAAACTGCCAAGACTTAACTAAGGTTGTACATTTTGACTGCTGATTGATAAGAAATCCAAGATAAGGATAAACCTAAAACTGCTTTCTCAACTCATATGGCCTTATTTCAGTTTAAAGTAATGTCCTTTGGCATGTGTAATGTCATTAGTTGTTATGAGAGGTTAATTGAGTTAGTTCTTAGAGGTCTCAGACGGGAGAAATGTTTATTAGATGACATTATTGTGTTTGGAAGTAGCTTTGACCAAGCTTTGAAAAATCTTAAGTTAGTGTTTGATAGACTAAGGTCAGCAAATTTGACCTTGAAACCTTCAAAATGTGTACTATTTCAGAGAGAAGTGTCATTTTTAGGTCATGTGGTGTCTGATAAAGGAATTCAGTGTGATCCTAGTAAAATTGACAAAGTTATGAAATGGCCTGTTCCTAGTAATGTCACTGAGGTTAGAAGTTTCCTAGGTCTAGCTGGATATTATAGGAGGTTTATTCCTGAGTTTTCCACCTTTGCAGCCCTTTAACATATTTGACAAGAAAAGGGAAGAAATTTTGTTGGACTTCTGATTGCCAGAAATCATTTGAGAAACTTAAAGAACTCTTTTGTTCAGCTCCTCTGTTAGCCATCCTGATAGTACCTCAAAGTTCATCTTAGGCACAGATGCTTGTTTGACAGGATTAGGTGCTGTTGTATCTCAAGTACAAAATGGTGAGAAGGTCATTGCTTATGCTAGTAGGACTTTGGATAAATCCCAAGTCAGATATTGTACCACTTATAAGGAGTTGTTGGCAGTAGTTACTTTCATTCGCCTGTATAGACATTTCTTCTGGGGTAGACATTTCACGGTTAGAACGGATCATGCTTCCCTTGTTTCGTTGAAGAACTTTACGAGTCCAGAAAGAATTTTGGCTAGATGGCTTTCAGTTTTGGAGACTTATGATTTTTCCATTCAACATAGGCCAGGGAAATTCCATTGTAATGCTGATAGTTTGTCAAGAAGGCCTTCCAATTATTGTAAGCGTGAGGATTGTCCTGATTGTCATTTGGGGAATTGTGTTGATTCTGGTGGTCGAACAGGTGCACTGCAGCAAACGGACATCATATTACTGTCCTGGGCCGCTAAGATTGCTCCTGTGGAAACCGACCAATGGTTCAACTCTGCGGAGTCAGGGTCTCACAATTCTGTTGATGACAATGGTGATGATAGTTGTGATGTTGTATCTAATTGGTTGGATACTTGGTCAGTTGATAACTTGGCAACAAAGAGAACCTGCTGTTCGGCAAATAATTAGATTAAAGGAAAGTTGCATTGTTAAACCTCCTAGGCATGTTGTTTTGGATGCTTCTACTGACTTGAAAACATATTGGGGATTATGGGAATCTCTAGAAGTCAAAGAAAGCATGTTGTATGACAAGTGGAAGTCATTAGTTGATAAGGAGACTTTGTTGTTGATTGCTCATAGACACATTAGATCTGAGATATTTCATGAACTTCATGAGAATAAAACTGCTGGTCACTTCGGTAGAGAACGTACCATTAAATCCTTTAAGCGTAGGGTATATTGGCCTGGTATGTCTTCAGGCATTAAACGTTGGTGTAGAGAGTGTGATGTTTGTGCCAGAGCAAAAGTTGGTCCAGGTCTTGGGAAGTTATCTCTTCATCAAACAGTTATAGGTGCTCCTTAAGATAGGTTAGGAGTTGATATTTTTGGCCCTTTGCCCAGAACAAGTAATGGTAATGAGTATATCATAGTTCTCTGTGATTATAAGTGGGCTGGAGTTTATGCAGTACCTAATCACACAGTTAATGAATTTATCTGTAGATTTGGTGTCCCTAAACAGATTCACTCAGACCAAGCCCTAACAAAAATTGACTATAGTTAACTATAGTGAAAACTTTGATACTTTGATTTACTATGAAACTTTACTCTGGAACTTTTTTTGGGATTTCAAAGATTAAAATCTCTTAAATTTGATAATAGTAATGTAAAAATTGGAAATATGTGAATATACAAATAATATTTCACTTTAATATAAAAAATGTGCATGTATGAATTAAAGAACAAAAAATATAACGATCTGAAATCCATAGTAAAAATACTTTGATTTACTATAGTGAAAAAACGTTGATACTATAGTAAACTATAGTACTTTTTTGTTAGGAAGGTCGCAAGTTCGAGTCGGAATTATTTTCTATCTTATGTGAGAAGTTAGACATTGAAAAGACACACACCACTCCATATAGGCCACAGTCAGATGGTTTAATTGAGAGGATGAATAGGACACTTTTACAAATGTTATCAACTAATATTAATAAATATAGGGATAATTGGGATGACAATATGCCTTTGTCTTTATGGCATATAGGTCAACCATTCAAGAAAGTACAGGTTGCTCACCAAATTTAATTATGGTTTGCCATGAAATTATGAGCCCAGTTGATCTTATGTTAGGGAATCCTTCTCCTCACTTATTCCTATCTGCCCTGTAGAATATGTAGAGTGGTTAAGAATAGTTTTAGCTGATTCTTACAATTTTGTGTCTGAAAATCTTAGGCAGCATCAAAACAGAAGAAATACTATGATAGGGGATTAAAACCTAGAGAGTTTTCAGAAAATGACTTTGTCTGGAGGTGCTATCCACCCTCAGCTGGTGTTAAGTTAGGGTTAGGATGGATAGGGCCATACAAAGTTATTAACAAGATCACAGATGTAACATATCAAGTTCAGAAAGACCCTAAAAGCCCTCTCATTGTGGTACATGTAGATCAATTAAAACCCTATGAAGGCATTTTACCTCCTAGAAACTGGACACCAGTAGTTACATTGTACTTCCCTTGACGAGTCATTAGAACCCCCTCTAGATAGTTTTTAATGTTCAAGAGGAAGTTGTAGAAACTGTAATTCCCCCCGTTTTTATTATACCTAGTCCTGAACCCCTTAGACAGTCAAGGTGGGGTAGAACAATCAAACCTCCAGTTATCTATTCTCCTTGAGACCAGGCACCTAGGCATTTTATTTTGTTATTATTTTTTAAGCCTATGTGAATAGCAATTTTTATTTTTGAATTTTATATATATATATATATATATATATATATATATATATATATATATATATATATATATATATATTACCTGATATATAAAAAGTTTGAGTTGACCTTTTGTAGTGATGACAAGTGATATTGAATTTTTGAAATATCTCAGTCTAGTTAAAGTATTTCTTATTAATGATTTAGTTTTCGGTAGTCATTTTTTTGAGAATAACATTCAAGCTAGCACTGTATTTGACTTTAGTGGATACAAGGTCAATGCTAGATGTTTTATTTTTTAATAAGACACAGTAGTTGGCAATGATTTTAAGTTATCTAGAAGTCAAAACAGTATATTTCAGATCTTTCGGTTTATTCAGCAACAGTAATAATAGATATGAATCAAGGAGAGCTTATATTCTAGATTAATACTGACCGTAGATGATCTATAAATTATCTCCCTTGTACTGTACTGAAATCAACACTCAAGTTTTTCATAGTAATCTATGAAAGGTGATGCATAGGACATCTCTTGTTTAGATTACTTTAGAAATATTTTGCATGCACTACTTGATAACATTTTAGTTTTAATTCAGTGGATTCTGAATTTAATAGACAACTATATTGATTAACTTTCCATATATTCAAATATTATTTAAAGTCTTAGAAATTTAAGATTTTAATTTTAAAAAGTTATTTTCTTAGAGATATGACTCCAGAACTTTCATTGATGGTAAATAATTTGATTTAATACTTTTCTAATTCTTGTTTGACAATGTTTTCACATTTATTAGGTGGAAGTTCTTGATTTAACTGTTCCTGAGGAGGAGATGGAGGAACTTGTTGGGCAGGAGTGGCCAATTGAGGGCCAGCAATGTCCAGTGGAGAATTGCAAATCTAGACCGCATATATTTCAGAGAATTGGATCCTACCGGGCCCATAACTTCCATAAACCCATGGTTCTGGTATACTATTGTATTGTTCGGTCACCTCATTTAAAATGAATATGTTAAAGCAGCACACATGTAAAAAACACAGAGGTCTGCATGGATGCTACCTGAAGAAGATCATCGCGAATCCCAGATTCTGTGATCCTGGGAGCATTGGCATGCCACTTCCACCTGTACATCAGGAAGCACGGGAAGAAACTGCAAAGAAACGCCACGCCTTGCCTCTGAAACCCCTATTTCACCTTTCAGACTCCTATAATGCTCGAGATCAGAAGCCACAGTTCTACTGACATTATTCATGATTTTCTTCAATTAGATGTATACTGAAACAAAAATTTATTGTAAATTTTGTTTTTTTTAAGGGGGGAGGAATTTAGGGGTTTAGATTTTTATTTCATAGCCCTCATTTCGTAAATTATACATGTATTTTAGAAGTATTTGGTGATATTTCAGTCTGATAGTTCTATTTACCTTATGTTTTCCGTTGTTACTTACGTAAAACCCCTTTATTATTTGTCTGTTACAAGATAGGACATGCGTTGACATTCCACGTTTTACTTTTTAAACAGGAAGTGTCATCCATGTTGGGAGACTTTCCATAGTACGTTTGGTAGCTGTGTTCTGATTGGTTAAGTTAGTTGTAGGATCTTTGATATTTATTGGCTTTTATTTTTGGGCCTAGCTAGGGTATTTAAAGCCGTGTTCGTGTAGTTTTCTTCACTTGGGCTGGGGAACACAGCCTCATGGTTAGTTCCTCTTTACTGTGCTAAGAAAATCTCATGGTTTATGAGCACTATTTGATTAGTACCCTAAAGTGCTAAGAAAACCTCATGGTTTAACAGTACTGTACATGTAGGTCTTAGCTAGCTTTAGTTTCACGTTTTTCACAAGTTCTAGGTTTTTGTTAGGAAACAGTTGGGATGTAGGTTTAATAGAATAAATTTATTTTCCCCTTTTCCAAGTCCAGCCAGGTCTAGGATTTGTAGATAACAGGATATTTTCTAGAACCACTATTTATTATTTATTTTTGGTGTTGTTTATTTTCTGGGTTAGATATTTTTAGAGTCCAGATAAAGCATTATCATTTTAAGTTCAACTCTAGAGTGTTGATTAGTAGAGTTCATATTGGGTGATGTAGCTCATTTCCCTTACATTTTTCCAACTCATTGACATTTGTAGCAGTTTTTATAGGATTTTTGACCTTTTTCATAAGTATGGAAGCTCAGTAGGGACATAAATTATTTTCATAGGTTTTTCACATTCCTCCCTTTATTCTTGATTAAATTTTGAGTATTATTTATTATCATTTGTAAAGGTTAATTCTCACTTTACTAAATTCATAAAACTTACAACTGTGTTTTCATTTAGCGTTGAACATAGTTCAGAAGTCCCCTTACCTGGGTTGACAGACATAACTGGAGATAGTTTACTGCTTTAAGCCAAGTAGGCTAGTAACTTTGTTAATTTATTCATTTAAGAGTTCTACTACCGGTTACAGTTTAAATAAGCCTACCTAAAACGTGTATGAGCTCGCCCTTACGGTCGCATGTTAAGTACTTTAAGTCAAATGGACAACGGACAACTTACTATCGAATAAGCTCTTCTGGTCATTCACAAGTAGAGCTTAACACATTGAATTGTTGATTTAAAGATAGAAAGTGCAAACCATGCCAGGTAATTTCAGACTGTACAACTCCTCAGATGAAAAAAAAAACAATCTTTCAACCTGAACACAACTTTTCACCGCCGATATATGGCTGAAATATTACAGACTCGGCGTTGAACAATATCAATCAATCAGAAGATTAAGGATTTTAATATTGTTTAAAGTTAAAAGTTCTTGGCACCAACATACCTTGGCTTAATGTCCAGTTATATACCTGAAAAATATGACAGTCTAGTTAATGATTCGAGACGATCTGTGACCGAAATTCTTGAAGACTCGGTGGTTGTGTGTGAAATTTGAATTTCGGTCTTAAAACATTAAGGCGCTAAAATCGAGTCTTTCAGATGATCGTGTTAACAAAATAACATTTGCACAGTACACTTACACTAGGATGCAATTGAAAGTTGCACTACTATCACTTTTCATCACAAAAAGTGATACAAAAAAGAAAAAAATCTGTTGTTTTCGATAAAGAACTGCAACTCTTTTTCATGAATAGTAGATGAAAAAGACATTGAAAACCGAGGCCCCGTGTCATGGCAGGCGTTCGCACGATAAAGATCCCTCACTGCTCAATGGCCCTGAGTGCCGAGTAAAGGTCAAAATTTGAAGCCCTTCACCGGTATAAGGTGACGTCTCTATATGAGTGAAAAATTCTCGCCAAACTTAAATTTTTTGGTCACAAACAAAAAGCAATATTTTTAAAGTGCTTGATATACACATTTTATTTCAAAGAATATAAGTATATTAACCTGCAAAATAATTTCACCATGATATAAATGTATTTAATTACAAGGTATTTTGAAACGTTAAAGTATTGAGAATCTCTTAGAAATCTCGTGTCACTAACTCGCATAGTTCTAATGAAATAAAAAAATTTAATATTTCACAAAATATGATTAATTACGTTAAAGTTCTGTTGCCATGAAACCCTGAAGCCCTTTATGCTTTTCCTGTTTGAAATAAAATTTGCTGTTGAAAATGTATTGTTCTATGGAATAGAATATTTATTTTCCGTCTCCTACAAATGCATAAAGTCCCAGTTACACGCAGCCGCAGTGTAAGTGACAGTGTTATTTAAAAAATGCGTCTTCAGCGTTTTTTGTCGTACATGTGAGTCTTAGAGAGTGAGAAATAAAAAGATAGCAGTCAGTGCGTGTGGTGGGAGTAAGAGCATTGTAAGTGTGACGTGCTTTCCGCAAGAGTGACGTAAGACGTACGCAGCATTTTTTCAGGATTAAGTAGTAAGGGAGTGGCAATCTTGCAACCTACGTACATGTAAGATAGATCTATGCGCAAACGAACCAAGAGTAGTGAAGAACGTCCTTTGAAAGTGCGAGACACGTACGTTATCCTTACATCCATTGTCCTTTTCGCTCTTCAGGACGCAGTATATGGCCGTAACTTTGCAAGTTTTATTTCATTTTCGGTTTGAATGCCCTCTCTTATATAAATAAAGCGCGTTAATATTCAAATACTACTAGTACATCATTTTTGTGCAAAGAAGCAGCAGTATGGACATGACAGATACAGCTTGTTGAAGAAGACGATACTGCTGTTGTGGCTGGCTGCTGTGCTTCATGGTCTGGTTGAAAGGATAGAGAGGCGCTGGTTGGTCCAGTCATACTCAGTTTCAAGTGATCGAGAGGGATTGCCGTGCATTCATTGGCGTTTTTAGCCGTTGACACCCCGTGAAGTGGCAGTTGCGACTGAGACTTAAGATTTTTATCATAGCCTGTAGAATTCCTAATTTCCATTTTCTTGATACCTACATTATCATTTCTGTCTTCCTTTAATATAGCAGCTTTATGGAATGCAAATCATTAAATCGAAACTATTAATGATGCAGATGATTAAATTTATTTATCATAACGATTTCAGATGATACCTAATGAATTTAAGGGGCCAAATTAGCATCTTTTTGGTGAAATATATTCCAGTGATTTACGTTAATACAGGAAACTATCAGAAATGTTTTATTCACATGCACATGTTACATATAAAATTTAGTGATCATTTTTTTCATGCTTAATGGCACAATTTTACTGAATTTGGTCATTTGCAAATTTATTTTGTTCGAAAAAATTGATCTACACACTTCAAGGTTAATACTATTAAGATGCTTGAAGTTTCTCATTGAGAATATCTATGGAGACAAGGTCTTCCTACAATCTGTTGGAATTCCCATAATTTCTACTTGTACCCGCTATTTGCAGAACCCTTTTTATTATAACGAAGCAGAATTTATTCAAAAGCTTCAACATGAAAAGGAGTCTCTTGCCGTGGCCTTCAATTTGATATTTTGATTTATCGACGACGTCTTATCAATTGACAATGTTCAGTTTTATTCCTACGTTGACTCGATATATCGCATCAAAAGACACTACAAAGTCTTACACAATGTCATCATTCTTATACTTGGATGCTTTATTTGGAAAAAATTTAAAAAATGATTAATATACTTTATGAAAAAAGTTATGACTTCAACTTTTCCACTTTCAAATTTCCTTATTTATGTTCATGTAGTAATGTATCATTATCGCCTGCATATGAGGTTTATGTCTCTTAATGAATTGATAAGCAAGAGCCTGTTCTACGTACGAACAGTAATTGAAAATAATGAGGAAATAAAGGTGATCGTCTTTACCCAAATCTGCTTATCCAAAAGTACATGATCGTCACGGTAGCTCAGTCGGTAGAGCGCTCGTTCCGTGAAAGTCGCGAGTTCGAATCTCGGCCGCGACTGACCTAAGTCGATAAGAAATGGGTAGCAACTTTTCCTTCGCCGAGCGCTCGGCACTTTGATGTGAAAGTTGCGAGTCTTTCGGATGAGACCTTGAACACCGAGGCCCCGTGTCGGCGTTGGCAAGATAAAGATCCCTCACTGCTCAATGGCCCTGACCGCCGAGTAAAGGTCGAAATGTGAATCCCTTCACCGGCTCTATATCAGTGAAAAAAATTTCAAATGGGACGTTAAACAACATACAATTAATCAATTAAAAGTACATGTACCTTCTCTCTTTCGTTTGAAATAGATGTCTCGTATACTCGTACGGTTGCGCCTTGCTAATTTTTTGTAACAGCTGTCTAGAAATTTTTCGTACAGTTTGCATTGCCGTTGTCCACAACATAGCAGGCGAGTTTCGCTCTATTTTCATCATAATAAGAATATTCCACCCTTTCCTTTATGTCGATAATTTATTGCGTCAGCTGCATCATTCGGTGCCTTTTTCTGCCAGAGATTGATTCATTTTGATCTCTTTAATTTATTTTGGATTGCAAGTTAACGTGTTCGTTTGACATCCATTTTTTTCCCCAAGTTACTGCACAATCAGCACATGCGTTAGCTTTGAATTCAATTTTGTGTGTGGGTGAGTGTGTGTCCCAAAAAATTACTTTTTAAAATTTAATATCTTTAAAACGACACTGACTCTGAGATGGTAATATAACGAAAGTTTTAACTTTTTAAGGAGAATTCTTTTTTACAAACAAATAATATATCTTCTTACCATAACAATGGGACTAAGCACTTAAAAGGTTCATCCTAAAGATTTCAGAAATGAGCGATGTAAAAATCTCGTAAGTTTTCATTGCATAACATGAAATAAATATCGTAAATTATGACAGACAAAGCCTCAGGTCTTTCTCTTTACACAGAATTTTACTTTGTCGTATTTGAAGTTTAAGTAAACACATAGATTTTAAATCTGAAATTTGATATTGTTTCCCTATCATGCATTTAAATTTTAATTTTCAATCGTTACGTTATAAAGAATATATTTTTTATTATCCCCCCCCCCGCAAACAAAGTTGGGGGGGGGGGTGTATATAGGAATCGCCTTGTCCGTATGTGTAAACGTGGCCGGTCCATATCTTTCTTACGAAAAAACATTAAAATCTCCTACTTCAAACAAAGATTGTTCATGATCTGAGGATATGACATGACCTTGACCCAAGGTCATTTGGGCAAATTCAAGGTCACTGAAAGGAAAAGTTCACAATTCGTGTCCGGTCCATATCTTTCTTGTTGATAAACTCGGCGTGTTCCCATTTTACTACAAAGATTGCTTATGTGACAGACTCATGTTTTTATTTATTATGCACATGTGCATAGCAATGCATATTGCATGTGCATTTATTCATATGATCTATTTATGTATATAACAACCCATTGATTTACGTTCTTTCATCAGCAAAGCTAGACGCAACTGGTCATCGCTGGATAGCAGCTCTATCAGCATACAACTTCACCATAACATATAAGCCAGGCAAAAATAATGCTGATGGATTGTCAAGGCTCTCAGAGGTTATAGACAGTGAAACAGTGAAAGTCATCTGTAACTTACAACAAGATCACCCTCTGATTGAGTCATTACCAGTGACAATAGCATCCTGTGACCAGTTACAGCCTTCAGATGCTGATTCTTTCCAGCATATTGATCTTCATGACGTACAGAAAAGAGATGTCACTATATCTACATGTAAGGAATGGAACTAGGCCCAAGAAAGATACCATGACTACAGATCATGATAAGATCATATACAAGAATTTCAGTAAGCTAAGGATTGTAGATGGGTTGCTAGTCAGAGTCACCAGTGCTGATGATAGAGAACATAAACAAGTTCTGGTTTCTTCAGAGGTCATTCCTGTTCTAATGAAATTCCTGCATGATAAAATGGGACATCCAGGCAGAGAAAGAACTACAGCATTGGTGATGGAGAGATTTTACTGGCCAAGGATGCGCAAGGACATAGCGACTTGTGTTGACCATTGCGATAGATGTTTGAAGTTCAAAACACCTGACAACCAACGTGCTTCTTTGGTCAGTATATCTACAACACAACCCATAGAGCTTGTATGTATGGATTTTTTAACCCTAGAACCATCTAAAGGTGGAATTCAAAATATTTTGGTTATAACTGATCATTTTACTAAATTTGCAGTTGCTGTCCCAACCAGAAACCAGACCGCCAAGACCACAGCAGATGCCCTCCTGAACCATTTCATTATTCCATATGGACTTCCAAGACAAATTCATTCGGACCAAGGTACAATTTTTTCTAGCAAACTAATTCAAGAATTATGTCAAATTACAGGTATTTCAAAGTCAAGAACCACCCCTTACCACCCAATGGGTAATGGGATCACCGAGAGATTCAATAGGACCTTAATATCCATGCTTGGGACACTTGAACCAGAACTAAAGTCCAACTGGAAAGCCTACATAGGACCATTGATCCATGCATACAATGCCACCAGACATGAAACAACAGGATTTTCTCCATTTTATCTCATGTTTGGAAGAGAACCAAACCTACCTGTTGATTTAGTGTTTGGGTTGGACAATGGGGAAAAGACCAAAAGTATGTCGTCGTATTTTCAAAGCCTGAAACAACGACTGGAAACAGCTTACAAAATAGCCAATACAGCAACAAAGAATAGCCAATTGAGACACAAGGCCCTTTACGACTCAAAGACAAGGGGAGGTATACTGAGTGCTGGAGACAGAGTATTGGTGAAAGTGGTAGCTTATGATGGGAAGCACAAGATTGCTGACCGATGGGAAGATCATCTCTATGTCATCATGGATGAACCCAACATCAATATTCCTGTTTTTAGGGTTAAAAGAGAGGATGGGGAAGGCAGATGTAAAACCTTGCATCGAAATTTGCTTCTACCCATTGGAACAAAAATCCCTTCTCCAGCGCCAGTTCCAGCACCAAGGACGAGCAGGAAACGAACAGATTCATTTCATAAACCATCCATATCACCTACAGTAGAGGAAGATGATGACGATGAATCTGACTATTACTTACTGGGTACCGGTACCAAGACTCAAAGAGACCAGAATATGGAGGACGCTCCATTGTCCATTAGTGATTCTACTAATGATGTCGACCAAGGTCCAGAGTCAGAGTTAGCAGATGATGTGCTTCAAGAACTCGTTCCTGAGGATGATTCACTACAAGATCCTCCTGCTGAAGAAACAGAAGTCATTCCTTCTATTGAAGAACCAGCAGAAGAGGAAGATCATTCTGTTGAGGATACAGATGAAGATACCTTTGTTAATGAGACAGTGGAACATCCTACTCCCCCACAGCGACGATCAACTAGAACTAGAGTCAGGCCTAAATGGACAGAAGACTACATTATGTCACACCAGATTCAGTCACCAGAATGGTTGCAGAGAGCAAAATACTTGCAAACATTAGTTGCTAGTGGAGTTTTTGACACCATGGATCAAGATTCTACTAAAGCTCTTATGTCCATAATCACAGGTAAGTGATGTTTTAACCTTATTTTATGCCGATATTATCTTTTTCAGAATTTTGTGTTACATTCTCGGGTTTGGTCAATGGCGCGGACGCCATTCTTGCACCAGGGGGAGAATGCGACAGACTCATGTTTTTATTTATTATGCACATGTGCATAGCAATGCATATTGCATGTGCATTTATTCATATGATCTAATTATGTATATATTTTTATTTGCAGCACACTTCTACAGCTGAATTAAATAATTATTCATTTAATCTGTAGTAAAGTGTATTGACTTTTAAATTGTTCTTTTCCAGAGAGGTCCAGAGTTAGCCTCAGGGCTGTTATAATATTCTGGCCAAGGTCATTTTGTATCTTTTAATTTCATTGGTATTTTTAGTTTGTCTCATGCTTTTGGATTGGGTTTTGTTTTTCCCTCCAAGTTTCCTTTGTGTTTTTGGTGATTTTCTGATTTAGCAGTGGAAAGGTATAGTCATATCTTGGTGATTGAGTTTTTTTCAAGTTGTCATAAAAGACCTTTTGACGTTGAGACTTATATTTCCACTTGCATGAATATTCCAATATCTGTCTGTCTAGTGTATGCAGCTTATAGATGTGCTGCAGTATTACCTATTCCCATTGAATGGGTTTCTTTACCTTTCCATCACTGTTAACTGATTCATCATAATAAAGAGATCCGTCTTGTTCAAACTCGAACAAACAGCCTTGTTGTTTATTTTACCATCACCACACAACACAAGTCTGTTACACTTATGACCTGAGGAAGTGTCATGACCTTGATCGAAAGTCATTTGGGCAAGTTCAAGGTCACGTGTCCGGTCCGTACTTTTCTTATGGAGAATAATGTTGGGAGTTTCCACTTCACACAAATGTTGCTTATGACCTGAGGTTGTGTCATGATCTTGACTAATTGTCAATGTAGAAAAAAAGATAAATACCTTGAGGCATCTATACTTTCTAATAGAGAAATTCTTGAAAAATTGTTATTTTTTCAATGTAATAAAAAACAATGTTATCATTAGTATTGATGTATTATTAGGTTGCGCCTTAGGTTCATTCATTAAAAAATATAATTAACAATTACCGGTAATTTTTCACTATTATATGTTTAAACAAATTGTGAACACCTCTAAGATCCATCAAAAACTGGTATTAATGACTTGGCACCTGGCACCTTCTCTGAAAAACCCAGCGGGCATTTTTTTGGCATTTGTCCATTTTGGACAGTTCTAGCACAGGCACTTGACGTTTTTAACCTTTCTTTTCATAAATTCTCCAAACTTAAGAATAACAAGGTTCGTCACGGTCGCATCTTGAATTATATGACGTTTCGCGGGAAACAAGACAGAGACATGCTTTTTCGACATGTTGAATGCAGAGCAGATCGATCCTTTCCAGTTAATAGAAAATGGCCATAATTGTGTAATACATGGCCAAGTAGGTACAAGTAAATCCTTCCTTATAAAAGATACGTGTACCGTTTGTAGGTTGAAAGACAGGGCTGTAGCAGTTACGGCGAGGACTGGTTTGGCAGCACTTCAGTTTCAGACCGCCACCACAGTGCACCATTGGGCAGGAATTCGTGTTGGCCGGTACTCGAACCAACATCTCCTAAAGGTCATTGCAGATGACACAAAAGAACGGATAAGAACCTGCAACTTGTCAATTTTTGACGAGATCAGTATTATTGGTCGAAAAATTTTGAACGTATTTTTTTAACAATTGTATACCCCTGGCGGATATAAAGGTGAGGGGTCTGCCTCCTCCTGGAATTTCATAATTATCAAATTTTCAACATTTTCTTGAACCCCACCCCGTTTTCTATTAAACACGGGCATCTGGCCCCATGACCATAAATTTAAGTCCAAATTTTGAATATAAATCACATATGTGTTAAAAAAAATTGCAAGTTCATACCATAAACACATCATGGAAATTTTGATTATCAAAATTATTTAAGAAATTATACTCATTCGAAATTTCGACTTAAGTGTATTCAGTAGCTTATTCCTGGATTCATGCAGGGGTATCTCAAAATTTAAAAACCATGCACAATAATCAATATTAAAACAAGAGGCCTATGGACCTTAAAGGTCACCTGAGTACTCTACGGCATACAATGCTTTTGAAAAGAAAAGAACCATATTGCATTTCACGTAAAACAAAATTTTATCTAGCTTCCTGTCCTGACAAGAACAATTACCTAAATGTTCGCAAGTGAAACTGCTCGATCTAGAGAATCCATACTTTGTAATCAGTATTATCCACGTCTTTGCTATTTAAAATTTAAAGTAGAATGCAATGGTGAACTTCGATCCTGATCGAGTGTGACTCAATTACAGTGATTGATATCGGGATCGAGGTTTGTCTTTCATGCACTGCTTCTTTGAACTACCAATAAACTTTACACCTGTCATTCTTTTTATTATTTGGAGACTTCTTTACATAACAAGAGGCCCAAGGGCCTTAACGGTCACCTGAGTATAATACAACAATTTAGAAGTTAAATACACTGATAGATGAAGCTTTGTTGCCCTAAAACAAGAGAAGTAGGAGGATCAGGATCAACAAAATAATTCGTCTAGTATTTAGTATCAACTCATAAATTAAGTTCTAATCTGTCCCCCACTTAACACTATCACCATGCAGACTATTAACAAACTATTAGTGCTTCTGTACTATTTTTAAACCCATATTAAGACCTCTAGCATTGCCCTCTCTTATGGTCTTTGAAGAACTTTTAATAAGATAAGTTATTTTTGTCTCATTTTTATTTATCTATTACTTACAGGTCTACCTGATTATTAAAACTAAAAAAGTGCTTTTTGAATTATATGATAAACATTCTTGCATAATTATCTTATTCTATTAACCTTTCAAATACATTATTTACAGTGATTAATAATCAAAGGTGAATGGAAAAGGGGAATAACTTCTTTCAGTAGAATACAAATTAATAGAGCCCTGCCCAGGACCAGAATGCTTAGACAAATGGTCCAGATGTTCAAAAATTTGGTAGAAATATGCTTACTTATATCATTTAAACTTTTACTCAGTTTGCTTCCGATATGCCCAGAAGCAGAGAAGAATTTCACAGGTACAATGCATTTTCACTACACATTCAAAAGCCTTACCCTAGCACCAGAACCCAAGACCAAGGGTCAAGAAATTTACAAATTTGGAAGAGTTACCCTCATCATCATAACTATGGACTTCAAAGAATTAACACTTTTCCACTATATTATCAAAAGCCCCCCCCCCCCTCGTTATGCCAGAACCCCTGACCCTAGGACCACAAGATTTAAAAATTCTGTTCGAAGCTCCCATTTTCATCATAGCTAAGCAATTTATTTATCAGCTCAACACTAAGGAGCAGACAGGATTAATTAATGATTAATTAATAGAATTAATGCTTTTTCACTAAATAATTAAAAGACCCCCCCCTCTCCTCAAGAACCCCAAAAACTGAGGCCATATATTTAAAAATTTTGGAAGAGGCATCCTTGCCTATTAAATCATGCACTTAGTTTGTTTAAATAATCTCCAGTAGTAGAGAAGAAGATTTTCAAATAATCAATGCATTTTCACTATATAATTAATAGAGCCTCGCCCTAACATCAGAACCCCTGACCCTGGGGCCATGAAATTAACAATTTTTGAAAAGGCATCGTTATGCATCATAACCATGCACTTAGTTTGTTTAAATAATCTCCAGTAGCAGATAAGATTTTCAAAGAATCAATGCTTTTTCACTATGTAATCAATAGAGCCCCGCCCTAACACCAGGACCCCTGACCCTGGGGCCATGAAATTCACAATTTTTGAAAAGGCATCCTTATGCATCATAACCATGCACTTAGTTTGTTTAAATAATACCCAGGAGCAGAGAAGAAGATTTTCAAAGAATTAATGCATTTTCACTATATAATCAAAAGAGTCCCGCCTTAACACCAGAACCCCTGACCCAGGGGCCATGGCTTTCACAATTTTAAAAGAGGTACTCTTGCTCATCATAACTATGTACTTAGTTACTTTATAAAATATCTAGGAGCAGAGAAGAAGATTTTCAAAGAATTAATGCATTTTCACTATAGAATCAAAAGAGCCCCGCCCTAACACCAGAACCCCTGACCCTGGGGCCATGAAATTCACAACTTTTGAAAAGGCACTTTTGCTCATCATAAATATGTACTTAGTTACTTTATTTAATACCCAGGAGCAGAGAAGAAGATTTTCAAAGAATTAATGCATTTTCACTATATATTCATTAGAGCCCCACCCTAACACCAGAACCCCTGACCCAGGGGCCATGAAATTCACAATTTTGGAAGAGGCACTCTTGCTCATCATAACTATGTACTTAATTCATTGGCTTAATACCCAGGAGCAGAGGAGAAGATTTTCAAAGAATTAATGCATTTTCACTATATATTCATTAGAGCCCCACCCTAACACCAGAACCCCTGACCCAGGGGCCATGAAATTCACAATTTTGGAAGAGGCACTCTTGCTCATCATAACTATGTACTTAATTCATCGGCTTAATACCCAGGAGCAGAGGAGAAGATTTTTAAAGAATTAATGCATTTTCACTATATAATCATTAGAGCCCTGCCCTAACACCAGAACCCCTGACCCTGGGGCCATGAATTTCACAATTTTGGTACAGGGCTCAATGCTTATTACTATCATGCCAACAGTTTGACTGCTTGATGTCCAGGAGTAAAGAAGAAGATTTTTAAATATTGCATTAATTTTGATGGTTTTAGCCTCACCCCTCAGGCCCCAGGGGGGCAGGGGTCATGAATTTCACAATTTTTACTCCCCTTCACCCATAGATGCTATATGCCAAAATTGGTTGAAATTGGTTCAGTGGTTCCAGAGAAGAAGCTAAAAATGTTCAAAAGTTTACGACCGATTGACGACGAACGACGACAGACAAAAACAGATAGCAATAGGTCACCTGAGTGACTCAGGTGACCTAAAAAGTTATTAGTGAATATATCTGAGAGGTTTTGCAGACCAACGTGTACACATTTCTTGTTAATCCATATCTTATACTTGTGAATGCTTTAAATATATAGAAATCTAACTTTGGAAAATGTTTATTTTTTATTTTTTGCAAGTTCAATTAATAATTTATATCACTGTGATATAAAATTAAATTCAAGGAAGAGTTTTTATATCCTTGATTCGTTAAAATATGTTTTGGAAGATTTTTCAATTGCTCATTTTCAGAAGCTGAGGATTGGAGTATGTACCTTTAGGCGAGTGTATATTTTATGGGTGAAGTACCGTTACAATTAACAATATTGATAAAATATGCATCATTGTCGCATAATGAAGTAGATGCAATGCAACAAAACTTTAAACTTTCTGTTTACAGGCTAATGCAAGTACCAACAATCTTCCCTCAGGAAAACAAAAACTTCATA
Source organism: Saccostrea echinata (assembly GCF_033153115.1). Classification (NCBI taxonomy): domain Eukaryota; kingdom Metazoa; phylum Mollusca; class Bivalvia; order Ostreida; family Ostreidae; genus Saccostrea; species Saccostrea echinata. The sequence goes on from NW_026889774.1 coordinate 7,227,033, forward strand.
ATCATAATTGTAGACAAGCATTCAGAAATAAAACAAGAGGCCTAAGAGCCTTAACGGTCACCTGAGTATAATACAACAATTTAGAGGATCCATAGAGTATAAAATGAACTGAAAGGTGAAGCTTTGTTGCCCTAAAGCAAGAAAAATAGGGTGATCAGGATCAACAAAATAATTAGTCTAGTGTTCATTAACAGTACATAAATTAGGTTCTAATCTGTTCCCCATTTATCACTCTCACCAGACAGTACATAAACAAACTTATAATCAGTGCTTCTGTACTCTTTTAATTCCTTGTTGAAATCTCTTACATTGGCCTCTCTTGGTCTTTGACAAGTTATTTTTGTCTCATTTTTATTTATCTGTTACTTACAAGTCTACCTGATCATTAAAACTATGAAAGTACTTTTTGTATTATACAATAAAAATTCTTGCATAATTCTCTTACTCAATTAACCTTTCAAGTACATTATTTACAGTGATTAATTATCACAAGTAAATGGCAAAGGGGAATAACTCCTCTCAGTAGAATACAAATTAATAAAGTCCTGGCCTGGACCAGAACACTTGATCAAATGGTTCTGATGTTCAAAAATCTGGTAAAAATACCCTTCCTTATTAAAACCTTTACTCTTTTTGCCTCTGATATGCCCAGGTGCAGAGAAGATTTTTAAAGCATTAATGCATTTTCACTATAAAATAAATAGAGCCCCGCCCTAATATCAGAACCTCTGATCCAGGGGTCATGAAATTCACAATTTTGGAAGAGGCATCCTTGCTTATCATAACCATGTATTTGTTTAAATAATACCCAGGAGAAGAGAAGAAGATTTTCAAAGAATAATGCACTTTCACTATATGATCTATATAGCCCTGCCCTAGCACCAGAACCCCTGACCCTGGGGCTATGAATTTCACAATTTTGGTAGAGTCGACCTTGCTTATCATAGCTATGTATTTAATTTGTTTAAATAATACACAGGAGTAGAGAAGATATTCAAAGAAATAATGCACTTTCATTATATGATCTATATAGCCCCGCCCTAGCACCAGAACCCCTGACCCTGGGTCCATGAATTTCACAATTTTGGTAGAGTCACTCTTGCTTATCATAACTATGTATTTAATTTGTTTAAATAATACACAGGAGTAGAGAAGATTTTCAAAGAAATAATGCACTTTCATTATATGATCAATATAGCCCCGCCCTAGCACCAGAACCCCTGACCCTGGGGCCATGAATTTCACAATTTTGGTAGAGTCACCCTTGCTTATCATAACTATGTATTTAATGTGTTTAAATAATACCCAGGAGTAGAGAAGATTTTTTAAGAAATAATGCACTTTCACTATATGATCTATATAGTCCCACCCTAGCACCAGAACCCCTGACCCTGGGGTCATGAATTTCACAATTTTGGTAGAGTCACCCTTGCTTATCATAACTATGTATTTAATTTGTTTCAATAATACCCAGGAGTAGAGAAGAAGATTTTCAAAGATATAATGCACTTTCACTATATGATCTATATAGCCCCGCCCTAGCACCAGAACCCCTGACCCTGGGGCCATGAATTTCACAATTTTGGTACAGGGCTCAATGCTTATTACTATCATGCCAACAGTTTGACTGCTTGATGTCCAGGAGTAAAGAAGAAGATTTTAAAAATTGCATTAATTTTGATGGTTTTGGCCCCACCCCTCAGGCCCCAGGGGGGCAGGGGCCACGAATTTCACAATTTTTGTTCCCTTCACCCATAGATGCTATATGCCAAAACTGGTTGAAATTGGTTTGCTGGTTCCAGAGAAGAAGCTGAAAATGTTCAAAAGTTTACGACCCACGAACGACGACGGACGAAAAGAGATAGCAATAGGTCACCTGAGTGACTCAGGTGACCTAAAAAAAAAGCTTGTAGATGCATACCATAACAAACCAATTGTTTATGAAAAAAGAAGTCCATTTTCTTGTAATTGTGCAGAAAACTCTCGATATAAACGAGGGGTGATCAAAACGTTCGCGAACTAATTGAATTACTTCCATAAAAGAAATAAAAAATTAGTTTTCAGTGTTAATTATTTTTTAAAGTATTCCTCTCCGATTTTAATGCACATCTTCCACCGTTCTGCCCATGCGCAAATCACGTGATCCAGGCGGTCACGTGACATGCTCCGTAGCATTCTGTTCACTGAAGCTGAAAGATTTTTCCGAGTCTTATATTTCTTACCACGCAAGTTATTTTTTACAAGAACCATCAATTTCTCAAAAATCACCAAATCTCGGCAATAGGATGGGTGGATAAGGATACCCTTACCCAGAATGAGCATGGTGACCATCATAACCTGTCCTCTGTCTTGGAAGCGTCGTTTATCCAATGTGGATAACCGTTCACGGTAGTTCAGTCGGTAGAGCGCTCGCTCCGTGATCGGGAGGTCGTGAGTTCGAATCTCGGCCGCGACTGACCTAAGTCGATAAAAAATGGGTAGCAACTGTTCCTTCGCCATGCGCTCGGCACTTTGAAGTGAAAGTTGCGGGTCCTTCGGATGAGACCTTAAAAACCGAGGCCCCGTGTCACGGCAGGCGTTGGCACGATAAAGATCCCTCACTGCTCAATGGCCCCGAGTGCCGAGTAAAGGTCAAAATTTGAAGCCCTTCACCGGTATATGGTGACGTCTCTATACGAGTGAAAAATTCTCGAATGGGACATTAAACAACATACAATCAATCAATCCAATGTGGATAAAGTATGGGCGCCTTCTTATCATATCTGATATGTTTAAAGTCTCAAGTAAATGATATTTTAGGGATTCAATAATTTTTATTGTTGTTAAGATATTCAACTATTTTTCTAACTGTAACTTTGCGATCTTTCATAACAAATTGCTCAACTAGAGACACATCTCTTTCCTCGTTTGCTTTCACTGGACAACGGAACAAATCATCTCCCTTTTTCACTTAAACAATTAATCCAATTAATGATTAAACTTCTGGCAAGTCTTTTGTCTTCATTAACGTTGTACAAATTATAATATGCTACTGAAAATGAATTTCCAAGATACACCTTAAACTTTACAGCCGTTTGTTGCTCGAGTACGACTGAGTCAACCATTTTTTGTCACAAGTCACCTACATATTGACGATATTTTCACATCGTGACGTCATAAATATGGAACAAACCATTACATGACACCTGCTATTTATAGAACCTGTTGACTATATGTGTGCCAAATTTCATTCTTGATCTGAATTGTTGATTTGTAAATATAGAGATAGTTCGCGAACTTTTTGATCACCCCACGGATATATTTTTTAAGTCAAGTATTTGTAATGTCGGAAAAAAATTACCCTGTATTTCAACACTAACATTTTCTGCCAAAAGAGCATCCTTATAGGATCTACAGTAGTACAGGATTTTGTGATATGATTGTTTTTTTTTAATTGACTGTATGATTGAAAATTTCTTTGACGGACCCTCCACAAAAACATCGCATTGTAAAGTCTTCTTCAAATTTATGGGTTTTTTTTCCTCATTGAACATTTTTTGCATTTAAATGTGGGAAGATCTTCATTGATATCCACAGTAGCGTTGCAGAGTGGGCAGCTGTTGAGAGCTTCACATGAGGCAGACACGACTCTGAGTTTCACTTTCTTCTCCTCAAGATCTAACTTCTCTACATTATCCACTGGGCCAATGTCTGCAGTTCGTATTATATTGGTAACAACGGAAGTTGCGATAAACTTGGTATCATTCCAAACGTATGGTAATGTTCTTGAAAATGGAAGTTTTTCCAAGCTCAATTTGTTGTGTATGTTTTTCCCAAACTGTCAATTTGATAGAGTCTGTTTTGTCAGCAACAACACAATCCATTTTCTTTAAAATCTTCTTCGTGCTCTCTATGACATTTTCTTTTCCCACATTTACTACTTTGGCCAGTAAAGAAGTCTGAAAAAAATGAAGTTGAAGTGTAGAATAAAGAAAAAAGAAAATAACCAGAAGTCTATGATCAGACTGTGGCTCTTTTTTTTTTTTTTTTTTTTTTAAATTTTTTGAAGGTAGAACAGAAGCACTTGGACTTGTAACTGTGGCAAACAGCAATAAACAAGAGATGTTTGTGAAACACTTATTCCCCCCCCCCCCCCCCCGCAGCATACATTATAGTGTGCACAAGCCTTTATTATGGGCAGTATACATTATGGGCAGTGTACATGGAAATGAATTGACCTTTTGAACTTAAAATCAATAGAGGTCTTCTATTGTTACTGTCTGAGATGCATCTATCAGAAAAAGTCTTCTACATCACATCTTTGGCCAAAACACGTTTCTCGTGATATATCGGTAATTAATTAGTTCAACCTTTGCGGAGAAAATAAACGGAAACTGCAAATAATTGGAATTTTTCTAAGTCCATTGGGCATAACTCTGTCAAAAATTGCTCGGTTGTACCCAAAACAGAACCTGACCTAGATATTCTTATGATAAATCTGTATACCAAATTTCATTTCAGTATATGTAACCTCTGCGAAGAAATGAACGGAAACTGTTGGTGGACCGACAGACAGCAGTAATCAATATGCCCTCCTTTCCTAAGGGGGGCATAATAAAATTATGATCCTTGGTTAAGTCTATTTTGCATCAAGTTAAATTGCAGTGCGACATAAACTGTAGTAAGAGCTCGAGTTGTGTTTAGAAAGAATTTCACAGAAATTTTATTTTTAGTAACCAAGGTAACATCTGGTCAAAATAACTGGTAAATTGATTATGTATTTCAGTGAAGTTTACTTGTGTACAAAATTTTCTTGAAATCGGACCAGAATTTCAGCAGAACTGTTAACCATATTCTGCAGTTTTCAGTAATTTTAATGGTTTCTCTCTGCAATTTGGGCTATTCAGGCATATTTCTTGCTGGCAATACATTGTTTTTGAGTGAATAATTGTTTTGTTAGGATGTATCAGCATTAATGGCAATCTGAATATATATATATCAGTATAATAAAGGTTTTTAAGTATTTATAATATCCCTATCACTGATAAATTATCAATAGAACATCGAAAGAATAGGGGGAAAAAATACGGGCATAAGACAGAGGTGCAATGTTGAGAGGCCAATCCATAATCTGTATTTTAATACAAAAAATCTGAGATAAAACATGGAATTTCCATAAAAGTAAACAGCTTTGCTTTAGGAGGAAATGCATTTTGAAAGAAATTCTTTGAAGTGTCCATTTTAGTAACCATGGCAACACCCTTCATGGAAATGAAGAATTAATAGGCAGAGTTATGCGAGTACAGTCCAGTTGTGGAGTCCCTGGGAAGGTCAAAGGTGGGGCCATTTTGAAATTTAAGGGGCTGAGGGGAAACTGTAGGAAAAGTAGCTTTTTGAAAGGATTTGATCATCTCTATTTTTAGTAGCCAAAGCAAAATCTGTTCAAAATGCTACTCTTAAAGAGTACCTATGTACCCAGTTATATTGAAATTGAACTTAAACTGTATGAAGGGTAGGATTATGAAAGAATTTCATAGGGATTTCTATTTTCGGTAACCATGGCAACCACATTCATCAAAATCAAAAACAGATATATAGAATTATGTAACTTAAGTTAAGGCTACTTGTGTACCAAGTTATGTTGAAATCAGGTTAAATTGTAAGAGTAGTAGTGTTTTGAAAGAATTTCACAAATTTTTATTTTCAGTAATCATTGTAGCCCCGTTCATTGAAAAAAAACATATATATATATATATATATATATATATATATATATATATATATATATATATATATATATATATATAACTATGAGTTACATGTAGTAGCATTTTGGAAAATTGTTTACGAACAGACTGACACTTTACTATTGCATAAGCTCTCAGGACTGCTTTCTAACCAGCTGAGCTAAAAAAAAAAATTGAAGGATGCCTGTGTTATCTAATTAAATTTAATGATTAAATTTGTGAAGATGTTGAAGTTAAATAATACCTTGGCATATTGTGGTTTGTTAGTTTTCATATTTTGCACTGTGTCTTTTTCTTGCTGTGGTGGGTAGAATCGAAAATCCAGTTTTTTTATGGTGGTGAAGTGATATTTGTAATGCCCGTGATTTTGACGTCAACACATCCTGGCTTGTTTCTGCTTACAACATTCGTGATATTTTGCAGCTTCACAGGTGTTCTATAAGAAATCTTAATTGATTTTAAAAACTACATTAATCTTTAAGGACATTGGAAAGGCAAGGTTTTCCAGAGAAGAGAGGTTTCAGGACATAACTTTTTTCACTTATAAAACAGTCATTGAGAATGATCTCCTATGTAGAATTCTCTAAGCGGTGACAACCAAAAAAGCCTATGTTACTAAGGTAAACTAAAAGCAGGTGCGCTTACTTGAACGGCTAGATTCACCTCTATGTATAAATAGAAAAGCAGTGATGGCTTTGTTAAATGCTATGTTTCGGAAACAGATAGTCAACAGATTGCTAATGGCCACAGTTATTCAGGGAAGGACAAAAATGTGACAGATGCTGATCTCGAACAGTTGTCTAGGTCAAGTGAAGGTAAATGTGAACGAAAAAACCATGCCAATATTTTTCTGAGAATTCACTTTCAACACAGTAAAGGATACAATGGAAACTATGAACCAGTATTAATTTTTCTTCATTTACCTTTATGAATAATAATAGATACGAAGGTAAGCAACTTCAAAATAAAGAGCAGTGCAGATATGCACGTGTTGATGTATCTTATTGCCTTTTAAACTAAAATATTTAGATATCATAGGAAATAACGATACAATAATATGTATAATACATAAACTATATGAAATATAAGAATTTTGGAGAAATTTTATGGTGAAAAATAAGTAAGGTCCCTTTTATCAATAATTTGCAAAGAACTACATTGAAAATTGTAAAAACAATAATTTCACGAATTCTAAAAAGAAGGGGCGGCTTGCTTGGTTTAATGTACTAGGATATGGCATGTTTAGTAACATTACACCTGCTTAAAGAGTTTTCTAAAAATTCTGTTCAAATGCAAGGAGCCAAATGAATGCTCTTGAAAAATGATATCATACATAATGTAGGCATTTTGGACATCAAGGATATAGGGGATAGTCATTCAGATCTTGAAGTAAAAAAAAGGCATATATGCCATCTACACTGCTTATATTTAGGTGTATTACAGTTGCATACGAGAAACATTCAATTGCTCTCTGACTGACTATTTAGGGTTAAAAAAAATCTGTACTTTCTGTCCATTAAGGATGCATCAGTGGTTTAGAGGGTACGGTTATATGTTTGGACAATGGACAAAATTGCATGTTTTTAGCTCACCTGAGCCAAAGGCTCAAGTGAGCTTTTCTGATCAAAATTTGTCCGTTGTCTGTCGTCGTCGTTGTTGTCGTAAACTATATTCACATTTTCTTCTCCAGAACTACAGGGCCAATTTCAACCAAACTTGGCACAGAGTATCCTTGGGTGAAGGGGATTCAAGTTTGTTCAAATGAAGGGCCATGCCTTCTTCCAAGGGGAGATAATTCCGAATTCATGAAAAATTTATGGCATCTTTCAAAAATCTTCTTCTCAAGAACCATTGTATTAGAAAACATGGAACTTATGTGGAAGCATCCTCAGGTAGTGTAGATTCAAGTTTGTTCAAATCATGACCCCCAGGGGTAGGGTGGGGCCACAGTGGGTGATCAAAGTTTTACACTTGAATACATAGGGAAAATCTTTAAAAATCGTCTTCTCCACAACCACAGGGCCAAGAAAGATGAAACTTATGTGGAAACATCCTGAGGTGGTGTAGATTCAAGTTTGTTCAAATCATGACCTCTGGGGGTAGGGTTGGGCCACAGTGGGCAATCAATATTTTACATAGGAATACATAGGGAGCATCTTTATAAACCTTCTTCTCAAGAACAGCAAAGCCTTGATTGGTCATATTTACATGGAATCATCCTCAGGTAGTGTAAATTCAAGTTTGATCAAATCAATGACCCCCACGGGTAGGGTGGGGCCACATGGGGGATCAAAGTTTTACATAGGAATACATAGGGAAAATCTTTAAAAATCTTCTTCTCAATTACAGCAAAGTATTGATTGGTCATATTTATATGGAAGCATCCTCAGGTAGTGTTGATTCAAGTTTTTTTCAAATCATGACCCCCAGGGGTAGGGTGGAGCCACAGTGGGCAATCAAAGTTTTACATAGGAATATATAGGGAAAATATTCAAAAATCTTCTCAAAAACAGCAAAGCTATGATTGGTCATATTTTTATGGAAGCATTCTCAGGTGGTGTAGATTCAAATTTGTTCAAATCATGACCCCTGGGGGTAGGGTGGGGCCACAATGGACGATCAAAGTTTTACATAGGAGTACATAGGAGAAAACCTAAAAAATCCTCTTCTAAAAAACAGCAAAGCCATGATTGGTCATACTGATATGGAAGCATCCTCAGATAGTGTAGATTCAAGTTGTGATCAAATCATGACCCTCAGTGGTAGGTAGGGGCCACAATGAAAGTTTAAACTTGTAGGAAAAAAGTCACAGTTGGTCAAAAAAAATATGTAAGCATCCTTAGTTAGTGTAGATTCAGTTTTGCTCAAATCATTTTCCACCTCCCTTTTAGGGGTAGGTCGGGACCACTTATGCATTTAAGCATTGCAATACTAAACTGATTTTTGCTTTTTTCCTCGACACAGTGCTCAGGTGAGCGATGTGGCCCCTGGGCCTCTTGTTTGTTTGTATGTTGTTTAACGTCCCTCTGGAGGATTTTTCACTCATATGGAGACGCCACCACTTGCCGGTGGAGAGCTGCAAATTTTGTCCTATACTCGGCACTTACGGCCATTGAGCAGTGAGGGATCTTTTTCGTGTCAGCACCTACTGCGACACGGGACCTCGGTTTATACGGTCTCATCCGAAGGACCGGTCTCCACGTCCCACAGTGGGATTGGAACCCGCGACGTAAGGATCAACTCCTTACTCTGCGACTCTAGAGCAGACGCTCTAACCACTGCGCCACGCGGGCGACCAAAATTGCATGAAAACATTTTTAAAATAATGGATGAAGTGTTGTCCATGATAACTCAAACTAATTTCTTCATATCCAAGGTTTATGACTATGATCCTACTACCTTAATACTAGGTGTTTACACGTTTTGATACGTCTGAGGTTAGCAAAGTATGGTTTGATTCGTTTCGTTCTTTGATGTGTCTTTTTTCTGTCTATTGAAGCGCCTTGCCATTCTAATAGAGGAAATTATTATCGAGTTTGTAAATTATCGAGGCTACTACACGTGTGGACGTTGTAACAGAGAAGTATAAATGTTAATATTATACTTTCATGTAAATAAGTTGAATCTGATTCGTCGAGAAACATTTGTTAAAAAAACCCTATTACCCGCTGAATGACGAAGCCACGCCCTCCAGCGTAGCAACAGTCAACATTGCTTGACGACGGGTGATATTCCAAAAAACAGTGACTGCGCCGAGTTTATGCGCGCAAGGTTCACTGTTATATGATTGTATTTGTATAAAACATTCAGTATAATATGATAAATATTGCATGTAGTTGAGTGTAACATTGAAAATTTTCACCCCTCGAAAACCATTGTCAACCGAGGTGCAGCCGAGGTTGACAGTGGTTTTCTTGGGGTGAAAATTTTCAATGTTACACTCAACTACATGCAATATTTATGTAAGGCCAAAAAAAAAAAGTCTTGTTTCCTGCTACCCGATCTACCCTATTTTTTTGCACCCGACCCTAAAGTGTTTGTTTTTAGTTTTGGAAAAAAAAAATCAGGAATTTCATGTTCCAAAACTGAAAAAATATATATTAAAGTGGTATTTCATGAAATTCTATGTTTTAAAAATGGACTTTCATAAAATACCACTTGAGTTGTGCATCAAAAGACATGAAATTTAATTTTATAAGATAATATTGACCTATGACATGTTTAATTTGGTTTTGTATTAGTTCATATCCAAAAAATACCGTTGGAAAAAAAAATAATAATAATTTTCCTACCTACCTACCTTATTTTTTTTTCAGGCTGGTAGCAGGAAACAAGACTTTTTTGGGCCTAATCTGCACTGGTCCGTCTAGTTATCAGAGTGTGATAAGTTAGAGGGTTTTGTAGAGTTCTAATTCTTGGATAGAACTTCATAGGTTATATAAATTTATTGGAGTAACATATGATCTATGTCACGCCTTCACAAATATGGTATCAAATGAATTACTGGAAAATTTTGAATGCATCTGATAACAAGAGGCCCAAGGGCCTTAACGGTCACCTGAGTACAATACAACAATTTAGAGGATCCATAGAGTATTAAAATAAAATGAAAGGTGAAGCTTTGTTGCCCAAAAGCAAGAAAAATAGGGTGACCAGGATCAACAAAATAATTAGTCTACTATTCATTAACAGTTCATAAATTAGGTTCTAATCTGTTCCCCAATTATCACTATCACCATACAGTATATTACCAAACTATCAGTGCTTTTGTACTATTTTAATTCCTTGTTGTAATCTCTTACATTGGCCTCTCTTGGTCTTTGATGAACATTTAATAAGACAAGTTATTTTTGTCTCATTTTTATTTATCTATTACTTACAAGTCCACATGATCATTAAAACTATGAAAATACTTTTTGTATTATACAATAAAAATTCTTGCATAATTCTCTTATTCTATTAATTTTTCATGTACATTATTTACAATGATTAATTATCAAAAGTAAACGGCAAAGGCGAATAACTCCTCTCAGTAGAATGCAAATTAATTGAGCCCTGGCTAGGACCAGAACACTTGACCAAATGGTCCAGATGTTCAAAAATCTGGTAAAAATACCCTTCCTTATTACAACTTTTACACTTTTTGCGTCTGATATGCCCAAGTGCAGAGAAGATTTTTAAAGAAATAATGCATTTTCACTACAGATTCACTATATTATCAATAGAGCCCCTCCCTCCCCCCCCCCCCTTCACCACCGAGAAACACCAGAGCCTCTCACCCTGGGACCAGAAGTTTCAAGTTTGCTCATCATAAGTAATCACTTTGTTTAACTGCTTAACATTAAGGAGCAGACAGGATCATTTAATAGAATTAATGCATTTTCACTACATTATCAACAGCCCCACCCTTATACCAGCACATCTGACCCAGGGGTCATGCAATTCACTACTCTGGAAGAAGCACTCTTGCTCATCATAACTATATACTTAGCTTCTTTGTTTTTTAACCAGAAGCAGAAAAGAATATTTTCAAAGAAATTTTGATTTTTCACTATATAATCAATAGAGCCCCCCCCCCCCCTTTTGACAAGGATCCTTGACCCTGGGGCCATGAGATTCACAATTTTAGAAGAGGCATCCTTGCATATCATAACAATGTACTTAGTTTGTTTAAATAGTACCCAGGGGCAGAGAAGAAGATTTTCAAAGAAATAATTCACCTTCACTGTAGGAGCTATATAGCCCCACCCTAGCACAAGAACCCCTGTACCTGGGGCCATGAATTTCACAATTTTGGAAGAGGTGTCCTTGCTTATCATAATAATGTACTTAGTTTGTTTAAATAATACCCAGAAGCGGAGAAGAAGATTTTTAAAGCATTAATGCATTTTCACTATATAATAAATAGAGCCCCGCCCTTACATCAGAACCCCTTACCCTGGGGCTATGAATTTCACAATTTTGGTAGAGTCACTCTTGCTTATCATAACTTTGTATTTAATTTGTTTCAATAATACCAAGGAGTAGAGAAGAAGATTTTCAAAGAAATAATGCACTTTCACTATATGATCTATATAGCCCCGCCCTAGCACCAGAACCCCTGACCCTGGGGCCATGAATTTCACAACTTTGGTAGAGGGCTCAATGCTTATTACAATCATGTCAACAGTTTGACTGCTTGATGTCCAGGAGTAAAGAAGAAGATTTTTAAAGTTTGCATTAATTTTGATGGTTTTAGCCCCACCCCTCAGGCCCCAGGGGGGCAGGGACCATGAAATTCACAAATTTTGTTCCCCTTCACACATAGATGCCATATGCAAAAATTGGCTGAAATTGGTTCAGCGGTTTCAGAGAAGAAGCTGAAAATGTTCAAATGTTAACACACGACGGACGACGACGGACGAAAACGGATAGCAATAGGTCACCTGAGTGACTCAGGTGACCTAAAAATAAGAAATGTGCTGTTGATATAAATGACATGTATAATTTTTTGAAAGATATGAATGAAGATAAAAATTGTAATGTTGTTCCTGATAACTTAGATGAACAGGAAGATGTAGCGAATTTTTCAAATGATTTTTCAGTTGATATCCTAAATTGTGCTATCAGTGATGAAGAAATACTGAACAGTGTCAAAAAGCTTAAAAATAACAAAGCATGTGGTTTTGACAAAGTGTTTAATGAACATATTACTTCAACAATTACTATATTTTTACCCGTATATAGAAAACTGTTCAATTTAATATTTGATTCAGGTACCGTCCCGGATGAATGGTTAATTGGCATTGTTAAACCTATTTATAAAAATAAAGGTGATCCAACACAACCAGAAAATTATCGACCCATAACATTATTGAGCTGCTTAGGAAAATTATTTACAAGTATTTTATGCACACGTTTGGAAACATTTGCTGAAGAAGTAAATTTAATTAATGAGAGTCAAACAGGGTTTAGAAAAGGGTACTCAACTTTAGATCATATAGTTACCTTACAGTTTTTATGTCAGATTTTTTTTTCAAAGAAAGAAAAAACTTTTCTGCGCTTTCATTGACTTTAAACAAGCTTTTGATACGGTTTGGAGATTTGGATTGTGGCATAAGCTATTTAAGAGTGGGGTTAGTGGAAAATGTTTTAACTACATCAAAAATATGTATATAGGAATTAAATCTATGATAAATCTGAATGGCACAATCACAGATTATTTTAACTGTAATGTTGGTGTTCGCCAAGGTGAAAATCTATCGCCTTTTTTATTTTCCTTATATATTAATGACCTAGAAGAGTTTCTCTCGGACAGAAATATTATTGGTTTACAAAGCATAACTGACGCTATTGAAGAAGAATTATATGGGTATCTTAAGCTTTTCATTTTGTTATATGCAGACGATACTGTTATCTTAGCTGAAACAGATGTAGATTTGCAAAAGGCTTTGGATGATTTTTATTTGTATTGTTCACAATAGAAACTTAATGTTACTGTTAGTAAGACAGAAATTCTAGTGTTTTCTAAAGGACCAATGTCAAAAAAGGTATTTTATTATAATAATAATGCAATTGAAAATGTAAAAGAATTCAAGTATCTTGGGATAATATTTTTACGCTCAGGTTCATTTTGTAAGGCCAAAAAACATTTATGTGAACAAGCACAGAAAGCAATGTATGGTGTTATAAGGAAGATAAGACAATTTAACTTACCAATTGAATGTCAGTTAGATCTTTTTGATAAAGTTGTTGTTCCAATTTTGACTTATGGCTGTGAAATTTGGGGTTATGAAAATCTCGACATCATTGAACGTGTACATTTAAAATTTTTAAAACATATTTTCCATTTAAAGAGTAGTACGCCCTCGTATATGGTGTATGGGGAGACTGGGCGATTCCCATTGTATATTAATATTTATACAAGAATGATCTCCTACTGGTTAAAATTACTTACCCCGAACTCTTTAGAAAACAAAATAGTTTGTGTTTTGTATAAATATCTATGTTCTCAATATTTTCAAGGAGGTCCAAAAAACCTATGGGTGGATTTCATTTATAAAATTTTAACCTCTTGTGGGTTCTCCAACATTTGGTATGAACAAAGTCCCATTGACAGGAATTGGGTACTTGCAGCAGTAAAGCAAAGATTAAGCGACCAATTTATTCAAAAATGGCATAGTGATATAAATAATTCATAGAAAGGTCTAATTTACAAAATTTTTAAGAGTGATTTTGGATTTGAAAAATATCTAAGTATTTTACCTAGTAAACTCCAAAAAATACTAATAAAATTTAGAACTTCAAACCACCACCTCCCAATTGAAACTGGTAGATGGTCAAATATTCCACTGGATGAAAGTGTTTGTAAATTGTGTAATACAGGGCAAATAGCAGACGAATTTCATTTCATTTTAGAATGTAAAACATTGAACAGCATCAAAAAGAATCTTTTACATCCCAGATTTTGTAAAACGCCAAATACACTTAAGTTTTCTGAAATTATGTCAACGACAAACTTAAAAACTTTAAAAAAACCTTTGTATATTTATATCTAAAATGAACGACACTGTCTGTCCTCCATAATTTAAATGTTATCATACCATTTTTTTCTTCTTTTCTTCTTTCATTGTATGTTTATTGCTATACTATGTACATATGTATATGCCCCTCATTTATGCTATTGTATCATAATTATATTTATTATTTTTGTTACAGTTACGACGACTAATTTATTGTACCTCATGTACCACTGATGTTGGTGTGAGTGAATAAAATGAAATGAAATGAAAAATGAAATCAATTTAAAAATCAACAATAAAGTTGACAGTTGTATGTATTATCAAATACATTACTTGCTCAATAAGTGTACATTAATCATTTTCACAAAATTAGTCAGCGTTTGTAATTCCTATTGTCATATACGTGCACATAGTTAATATGGTTTGCTTCTTTGAGTTTGGTAGCGATGGCCCTTATAGTTTAATGTATAGTTACGGCGTTGCTGGCCATATTTATGGTTCTGTTGGCTTTTTCCTTGAGATGGGCGATGGGTCTCGTGTTCCCGAGGTTGTAAGATAGGGCGTGCAGCTTGTCCCGGAATTCTTCAAGTTCCTTAGTATGCTGGGTATTAATTTTAACGATAATTTCATCAAATTGCTTTTGTTCTTTGACAAAGTCTGTGGTTACTGTTCTCAAGTGTTGCAGAGCTGATCTTCGAAAGTTGTGGATACTAGCTTCTTTCTCTCTAATGTCGCCATCAATGTAACTGACGACAGCTTGTGCAGACTCCTTGATTTTATTTTCAGCAGTTTGTTTCCAGAATTATTCAAATTTTTATACCCCCGCTCCGAAGGAGAGGGGGTATACTGTTTTACCCTTGTATGTCTGCGTGTGTGTGTGTCTGTCCGTAACAAATTTTGGTCGCAATTTTCTCAGCAACTACTCATTGCAGATGCTTGAAATTTTAGCACAATCTTTGTTTAGGCATGCCTTATGATGGTCTTCATTTTTGTACGAATCCGATTTCAACTTCCTGTTTATCCGTGCGTCTGTCCGTACCATACATAACAAATTTTGGTCGTAATTTTCTCAGCAACTACTCATCGCAGATGCTTGAAATTTTAGCACAATCTTTGTTTAGGCATGCCATATGTTGGGATTAATTTTGATACAAATCCGATGTCAACTTCCTGTTTATCCGTGCGTCTGTCCGTACCATACATACATAACAAATTTTGGTCGCAGTTTTCTCAGCAACTACTCATCGCAGGTGCTTGAAATTTTAACACAGTGTTTGTTTAGGGATGCCATATGTTGGGTTTCATTTTTTACAAATCCGATGTCAATTTCCTGATTATCACTGTGTTTGTCCACAACTGAACTTGTGTATTCACATCAGAGCGGGGGTATTTTTAGTGAGCACTGGCTCACAGACTTCTTGTTCGTTATCCTCTCTTCCTAGATTAAGATTGCAGGAAATTTTTGCAGAAAACCACGGAGGATAATGACCTGTGCGGAGACCGCAGTTGATGGTTTCTCCTCTATTTGAGAGGATCAGGCGTTTTTCTAAGAGCCTCCTGGATTTTCCTTGAGTTCGGTAGATAAATACCCATCGGTAGAGTTTTTGGGCTCTTCCGTCAGATTTATTGAAATATCCAGGTCCGGAATGTTGGATGCCGCCTCTTGATGTCCCTGTATATCATCAAGCTCAAAATCGAACGTTGATTTTTCCATTTTTTCCGAGAGAGTCTGTGGAAGCGTTTTAGCATATTCTAGGTTCAGATGAGTTGTGGTGAGAAGTGAGTAAAGTACAGAACTTCTTTTGGTAGAATTTATTGTGTCGTCCGGTATTGTTTGAATTGAATTTTTTGAAGTGACAAATTTGTTGGAAATAAACGGATGTGAGATTTGGTAAAAAGAGATGTTAGGTGATGCTTCAAGGTGGTCAGAGGAAGAAGCCCAATAAATCGACCAAGCCGATCGCTGTAATAGATATGCGATGCGCGGGATGATGTCGGTGGAACATTGTTCCTAATTCAAATGTTTTCAATAAACATCAATCAACCAGACTTGATAATGAGTTATTAGGATCCGACACTTTAAACCACTTTGATTGAATAAAGGTGATATTATTTTGATTATAATGGTAGTTGTAGAGTGTTTCAGCGAGAGAATATGCCTCATCAGGGGTCCCATTTAAAAGATTCCATATTTATTGTAAACTATTGGGATTTTTGTGATGAAAGTAAGCTTTATGCTATTGAAAACAAAGTTAACAGATCATCTGACTTCGGTCTGAAACGTCAAGACGAAGTAATTATTTCAAGAATACGTATTGGTCATTCAAAAATTACACATGAATACTTGTTGAATCGGGAGTCTCAGCCAGAATGCATATTCTGTGACTGTCCGATAACTATAAACCACATGCTTTTAGAATGTTCCGATTTTACGCCTATTCGAAGTAGACTTTTTGGTAATGTGAGAACGATGTATGAACTTTTTACAAATGTTAATGTTTATAAAATTTTAGAATATACAAGACACTGATTATTACGGTAAAATTTAGAATAAAATAAACAGTTTTGATGAGAAATACATGTTCATAGATCAATTTAATTTTGAACAGTTTACATATTTTTAAATTTTACGTCCGTCGGACGGGACATTAAATGGTGCCCCGTGTCAAGGATTACAACCCCCTTGGCACGTAAAAGATCGTTTCTCTGGATTTCGAAAAAGAGTAGGCTCACTGGGGGCCGCCAGAGAAACCAAAAACCTTTCATAAACCGAGTATTTAAAAAAGTTATCCGCCAAAACATGGCTGATATATTGCCGACTCGGCGTTAAACAATCAATCAATCAAAGATCTTCTATATTATTATGCTTACTACACGCAATGATAGGTTCCGATTTGTATAAGTCCATGCTTTTTGGGTCTGCTAGTCTGCAAATTTTGACTTATACTCGGCACTTAGGACCATTCCAATACTTTAAATACGCTTTTTTAATCCTTTGACGCAAGGGTTAAATTTTGTAACTATGACGTGTGGATGGTTAAGCTTTTTTTCTCTATTTCTTAAAAAGAGTTGTCTTTCCTTTTGTGTTGTTTCTTCAACTACTGGGTTAATTTCTTCGTCAGAATAGCCTCTCTTTGAAAGATTTCCCTTGGAATCCTGTACAACTGTTTTAAGGGTTGATGGGTCATTAGTATTTCTAGAATGCCTTGTACATTCTCCTTTGATGAAACCTCATCTACGTTCGCCAAGTGTCCAGTACCCTCTTCTCCCCCTTTGCAGATTTAGCTAAGCTTTCAAATCCTTGCGCTTTAACGTTCCAGGGATTCCAATCAAATTGCCCTAATCAAATACGTTTTTTATTTCGGTTAATGGCGGCGCCCAGTGTCAACCTATGCTGTCGTCTTTGCCAATTGTCGAAAAAATGTCGAACTTTATATGGGGAAACTTTCGGGGTTTTTGACCAGCTCCTAGAAATTCTTGATTATGCTGATAGATACGAGTTAATTAGAACCTTACGACAAAAATATTAAGGTGACCTATATGTAGAGCAGCCCAAAATATGAAATCCGAAATATAAAAAAAAATTACATTGTGCATTCGCCAGCACCTATAAAAGTAAAGCAGCTGTTCGTTTCATCCAGTCAGCCAGCATCGAGTCAGTCAGCTTCAACGGGGTCAAGCTCGAAGACAAATCCTGAACAAGAGAAAAAGAAGCAAGAAAAAGTCAAAACACAGCTTTTCCTCCCCAGTAAAATCAGGGTATATATTTTATATTAAGAATTACTTCAAACAAATTTTGCCCACAGATTTATACTGGCTTAAAATTTACAACATTGATACATTACATGCAGCTTTAATTACCCCTCGATATGTTTTATGAGATTAAAAATTTTGAAAAGGCCTAAGGAAAATGTGTGCTTTTTGTGGTTACTAACCAATTCTGGATTTATGTGCGAATTCAATGTAATGTACAATACATAAAGTGCACAATGTGCGTATTCCTTTCTACAGTGCATAAATCTTCAAGTTTGAAATTTTTCACTCATGTGGAGACGCCACCACTTGCTGGTGGAGAGCTGCAAATTTTGACTTGTACTCGCCACTTACGACCATTCAGCAGAAAGGGATTTTTTTGCCAGCACCTACTGCGACACGGGACCTCGGTTTATACGGTCTCATCCGAAGGACCGGTCTCCATGTCCAACAGTGGGATTCCTTACTCCGCGACTCTAGAGCAAACGCTCTAACCACTGCGCCCCGCGGGCGACTATTTCAATAATGGTTACAACCAGTGTTTGGTTTTGAAATGCATTCTCAACTACTATTGAAATAATTATTTCAACAGTGGTCGTTATTTCAATAGTTGGCGGGGCCACAACAGTGGGTCAAGGTTTACATAGGCATAGATAGGTGTACTGGTTAAGGGGCATTTGAGTAAAACGCATTGAAGACTTCAAATAGTGGAATGACCTGTCAACCCTTGGAATATACTAGCCTCAGGGTATATAAGGCAAAGCTTTGGGAAAATCAGGCATTCATAAGGTAGATGTAGAAGTTGGATGATGAATCGGCAATAAAGAAGTCAAGGTATTCATTAAATAATAACAAATAACAAGATGTGTTTGTGAAACACTGATGCCCCCGTATGGCAGCTTATGGCGAAGGTTAAAGTTTCTCAAATGCAAGTCAAAATCCAGGCCAAAAGATAAAAAATCTTTAATTTGAAAGCCCTAGCTGCAACTGTTCAAAAGTTATGGCGAAGGTTAAAGTTTTTTAAAAGTGAGTAAAACATGAAGGTCAAGGTCAAAGTTGTTGGTATCCAAAGGAAGGTCTTGTCACAAGGATTACATATGTAAAGTATGAAAGGCCTAGCACCAACCATTCAAAAGTTATGGCCAAGGTTAAAGTTTTTCGAAAGTAGGTCAAACTCCTATGTCAAAGTCAAAGTGGTTGATATCCAAAGGAAGGTCTTGTCACAATGATTACATATGTGAAGTATGAAAGCCCAAGCACTAACTGTTCAAAAGTTATGGCCAAGGTTAAAATTTTTCAAAAGTAGGTCAAACTCCAAGGTCAAGGTCAAAGTTGTTGGTATCCTAAGGAAGGCCTTGTCACAAAGAATACACATGTGAGGTTTGAAACCCAAAGCACCGACTGTTCAGAAGTTATGGCCAAGGTTAAAGTCTCATAACATTTTGCAAAAGTGGGTCAAACTCCAAGGTCAAGGTCAAATATGATGATACCCAAAGAAAGGTCTTGTCACAAGAAATACACATGTGAAATATGAAAGTCATGGCTCCAACCAATAAAAAGTTATGGGCAAGGTTAAAATTGACAACAGACAGACAGACAAACAGACAGACAGGACAAAAACAATATACCCCCGGGATCTTTCGATCCGGGGGCATAAAAATTCTATTTTAAGAAACTTCTCTGGTAAAAAAAAAATCGTTTTCAATTGTCATTCTATTTCTAATGTGTCTTAATAGTGCATTTTTCCACTACAGTATTTATTGTTATTATACTTTCATGTTAAATACTAAAATCTGATTGGTTTAGACGCATTTAACAATCCGTAATGTTACCCTCAGCGTTAGCAACACACTTGACAACGGGTAACATTACGAAAATATCACATGCGTTCAAATCATGCGCGTACGGTTCACCGTAGAATTCTCAAAACGTCGGTTGTGCGTTTGAAAGAAGCCGAATAAACGACGTCAATAAAAGCTTGCGTCCGATGTAGCTTACTTGAAAACAACAAACGACAGACGAAACATCCTTGCGAGTGCAAACTTCAGATGATAAAGGACTTTTTGAGTAGCAAACAAACAATAGAGAGGTTGGTAAATCTTTTCCGAAGCTTTCTTATTGAGAAAAATAGAAGCGGGGAGTTTGAAAGCTTTCTAAGCGTGAACTTAACGACGATCTCCGAATTTTTTTTATGACATCCGAAATCAATAAGACATTCAGTATAATAAAATAAATAGTGCACGTTTTTGAGGGTAACAGTTGAAATTGACACCCCTCGGAAAACCATTGTCAACCTCCGCTGACGCGTCGGTTGACAATGGTTTTCCTTGGGGTGTCAATTTCAACTGTTACCCTCAAAAACGTGCACTATTTATATAATATTATTTGATTTGTTTAATTGCTCAAAAGACTCAATGCAATCTTTGTTAAAGGTCAACTGAAAAGATTTTTCACTTTCATTTAATTAACCCCTTATTATCTTCAAGTAAACCATAGAATTTAAACTATATTAGTTATTCGGTTATATCTTAATGTATTTCCGAAATATTTACGGTAAAAGTTGTCACACCTGAAATCTGACCTAAAATTTTGTGCGAGTTATGCCCCTTGACACGAACCCGCCATATTGAAACTACAGACGCTGAAACGTCATGTTTCAGACGATAGGGGATCATGAAATAAAATATGGTGCTGTGTCCGATACGGACAGGGTGTGTCTATGTTTGCCTTCCCCGAGGATCCCAAATTATGCCAGATTCGGGTAAGAAAGCTAAAAACCATTAATTATTGGCCATCCAAACATTCAAAGCTTTGCGAGCGGCATTTTACCCCAGACTGTTTTATAATTGAGCCTTCCAGAGCGCGATGCATGGGGTATAGTCGACTCCAGTTAAAAAAAGATGCCATACCTAGCATGTTTGACTATACTCCATTGGATACTAAAGCCATTAAAGGCCATAAAAGGAAAACAACAGATGTAGATGTTTCCTATGTACCAAAACAAGGTCGGACATAGAAAGTTCTGGAGAAAAGACGTGCACTCGCAGTATTTTTTTTTAGTTTTGAAATGGATTTACGAAATTTTGATGCATCTATATTTGTTCCAATTATTAGTTGTGGTGTAGAGAGTACAATTGTCCACATACATTGTACTTTAAATGACGAATTTCATTACAATACCTGCATGAATTATATATATAATGATAATATACAGGTGTTTACAATGAACTTTCCTTTTGCCCTATGGGGCCTTGGTAAATAAACAAATTAAATTTAAAAATATATAGGCCTATATAACGTTACCTGTACTGAAAAGTTAATCACAATATGGTAAACTTTTAATAATATTTGTAATCTTAATCAGGCTCAGAACCTTAATGAAGATACAGAGATTATTCTTCCTCCTCTGAACCAGTTTCAGGACAGCCCAGAGACTCTAAACACAGAACCAAGCTGTCAAAGTGGAGCACACACAATGACTTTTGAAATGTCTACACAGACTAATTATGGGTTGGTGGTAAGTTTTGTTTCATTTGTATTGATTTGCTATTGATTGAAACCGAACATTTTGAATTTATCAATTTATTATAGAGAAAATATTTTAATTAAATTATTTTCATATGTCTCATTTTAATTTTACTTCATGACTTTTAGAAACGCAGACATGTCTCTATACAGACAGAGATTCGGCCCAGTACAATATCGACTGGTACCCAAACAGAAACAATGTTTTCATTGGATGCACCTGAGGAACTTGACGAGAGCTTCGAGTCACTGGCCAGCACAGATTCTGCAGCTTCAGAATGGATTCCACCTGATCTTGATGAAAACAACATAGATCATCATCATGTTCCTCCAAGTCACTGTAGCAGAAAATTTATTGTATTTGAAGAATGTTTAGACCAGCTTCTCCAGATTTGTTCAATTTGTGGACAGAAGTGTGACATTAAGAAAACCACAGTTGGAACTCTGTTGTTTGTGTCCAGGGTATATGTCTGTGGGGAGACTTTCACATGGGGATCACAACCCTTCACTGGATCAATTCCTACTGGAAACTTGGTCTTGTCAGCAGCAATTTTGATTAGTGGCAGTAGCATAAATCAAAGTTTGACCATGTTTCAACATGCTAATATATCCGTTTCTCAGAGAGAACCTATCACAACATCCAACAGCATTATCTTGTACCAGCTGTTGAAAGGGTTTGGAAAGCACATCAAGATGCAATATTTGTAATATGTAATAAGACAACAAAATGTAGCTGTTGTTGTTGGGGGAGATGCTAGATGTTGTTCACCAGGACACACAGCTAAATATGGATCATTTTGTTTGATGGATCTGGAGCTGAGACAGATACTTGATGTTCAACTAGTTCAGGTAAGAAGAGTGCAATACCTTTTATTGTTATTTTTTACCTTACTGCACTTGCATGCATATATTACTTGCCCAAAAGTGGAAATGTTGACATCAACATTCAGCACTGAATAGCATGCCATGTTTAAAATGAGTTCTCAAAACATTATATGCTTAACTTTTTAAGAGCAATGAAGTCAAAAGTTCATATTGGATGGAAATGGAGGGTTTGACGAGGTGCCTTAAGAGAGTGGAAGAGGAGGGAGTAGTTATTAGTGACCTTGTTACTGACAGACATCCCCAGATTAAAGCTTACATGAAAAAAGAAAGAAATGAGATCAACCATTGGTTTGATGTGTGGCATATGGCCAAAGGTAAACTCACTTTACAGTTTTATACAATTCATTAATGCATTAGGTATTCCTAATTAAAGTTATTTACCTGAATAGCTATATATACTTATCATTTAAAAATTACATGTATTTGTGTTTTGTAGGGGTGTTTAAAAAGTTGGAGGCTATTGGGAAGAAGAAGAAGTACAAGCAAGTGGGTGATTGGGCCCGGTCAGTTTCAAACCACCTATACTGGAGTGCGGCATCTAGTGAAGGAGATGGTGAATTGGTGTCTGAGAAATGGCTGTCTATCCTCAACCACATCACTGATGTTCATGAGGGTCATGGGAAGCGATTCCCCAAGTGCTTACATGGTGACCTGGAGGACAGAGATTGGATTAAGAAAGGTAACTATGTAAGCATGGGCTTGTAAAAAAAAAAATTTTGAGTCTGTACTTTGCAGATATACAGTGTAATTATGTGACATATATATTCTACAATACATAAATATATGAAAGTCTGTACTTTGTTATGAAGCAATATTGATCTAAACTACAAAAAAAGTATCCTTATTTCAGGTAGTCTAGCTTTCCAGGAGATGGAAAAAGTTGTTAAGGGCAGACTGCTGGTACAAGACATTAAGAAACTCTCCCCTGCAGAGCAAACTTCAGCACCTGAAGCCTACCACATTGTAGTGTGTCATTTTGCACCCAAATCTTTGCATTTCTTTTATGCTACAATGAAGGCCAGGTAAGTATTTTTTTTTTCTTTTATTCAAAACTCAAATGCTCAGAATTTTTTAGAAAAGATTTTAATCATAATTCATGAAATCCACTGTTCTTCTTTTTTCCAGACTTTACATTGCAGCCCTGCACTTCAATGAAAACTCCAGCCGGGATCAAGCTGTAAACAAAAGTGGAGAGCTAATTTATTCTGTGTCATATCCAAAAGGCAGAAATGGAGCTGGCATTCCAAAGGAAGTCAAAGTAAAGCAAACATACAGTAAGTAAAAATTCTAAAACTTTTCCTATAACTTAATACATTTAGTATGTAATAGTGTGTCTTAATTTTATTCATACATTGTATTAACATACATTTCTTTAAAATTTATTTCTCTGTTTGTTTAAAGATTATGCAATGGTTTTGATACAAGAAGTGATCAAAGTGAGACTGGAGTTTGGTTCGTACAGTGAGTCCAGAAAGAGTCGTGAGGCTGCCATGGTGAACTGTCCTGCTCCAATTGCATCCTCGTACCAACATGTCCCAAAGTCAGAACTTGTGGAGCGCCATATCTGTCGGTTTAATAAAAAATGTTAGTTTACCATACAATCATGAACAAACAAAATGAATTGTGCTCAAATGTCAATAACTTTCTAAGCTTGTAAACATCAATAATATTCTAAGCTTGTAAAAATAAAATTATGTCTTTTGTGTCATGAATACAGGGATAATGAAGTTGCTTGTTTATATTGGAATCCTTTAAAAAGAGTCCATTGTTTTTTTTCCCCCAAATATGTGTACCTAGGACATTCCTGTTCGACACCTAAACCCACAGTATTGCTGAGATGGAAATGCAGTTCTAATCTTTGTTACTACACATGATGGCAACATCTTCCTGTTGTTTTTCCCCAAACATTGCCATATCCATCGCACAAATCGTCGATATGCCAGATGCCTGTAAACACTAAGAACAGACAAACTTTTTAAAAATAATCAGAACTAACGACACTTGCAGTTAGATTCAGTAATTTTGTTTTGTTTTAAATAAGCTATTATTTGAAAGGTATAATCTATAATGCATGTCTTTACAGTTGCAGTACCGGGTACAACCCCCCCCCCCCCTCCCAATCCACACACAAACATTCATGCTTACAAGTAAACAATTGCTTAATTTTATTCCAAATCCTTTGACATAAAATCATGATCATTAAAAAGATGACATTTAAAATACTTTCTAGAATTGTAAAGTATATCTGTTTTTGAGTGCTCCATAAGTTCAGACAGTATTAAATATTCCTTTCAATCAGAATGACCAGAGGTATTTACATGCATGTATAGTACTTCTTTATTTGTATTATCAAGATTACATTTTACAATTTTACATGTACAAAAAAACCTACTTGTGTACTAATTCATTTTCTTCCAGTGGTCCATGTTTTAGATATTCATAAAAGGATGTCTCTAAAACCCATCTGTTGAGACAGTTTGCTGCAAAACCCTCATGTTCTGTGACGCAGGTCTCTCCTCTCTCTTCCAACCTTGACTCAATAGCAGCGTAAAAACGGCAACATTTGCATTCTCTTGCAGTTGGCATAGTAATGCAATTTTTACAGGAACACCTGCTTCCCAAAATAAAAAATGTTACCGCCCATATTTGCAATTTTTAGCATTCATGTAAATAAAGTATACTTTTCATGAATATAACTATATAAATGTTAATTCATGAAAAATACTTAGTAGTAAATGTAGTCCAATTTACACTGTCCATACAACAATTAAATTTCTTTAAATTCATACTATATTTTATATCTCCATAGGCTTTGAAGCCCTATTTTTTTTAATTTATTCTCGTCCAGCAAAAGCTGTCCTATCGTGTTTACGTGTAGGACCAGTATACCAATATGAACATGGAAGTACTAATCCTAGAATCAGCATACTTAAAATCTACCTCTAAATTCAAGGTTCTTAAACTTTTTTTTATGCTGATCATTTCATATACTTTAAGTTAATACTTAAAATACATGTATGACTGTATACCAGTGCATGTCTGACGGCAGTTGTTCAGAGATTTCATCATCACTATGGACGCTGCCTTGTGCCGACTCCCCCGAGTCACTTTCATCGTCAAACGGCTGTCTTGTTGTTTCTTGTCTTTTAACTGGCTCTTATTGATACGGCTGCACAGTCAGTTTAAGGGTTAAGTCTATTTCAGGTATACTTTCGTCCGTGTCACTTTCGTTAGACTCGTACATTATGGGCGACGCCATGTTCCACTAAAGGGCAGATATCTCATATCGGACCGTTTTACTTGAGCTTCGGATATGAGAAATTTTTACCTGTGTTTCAACGGGTAAAAAAAAAAAATCTTTTTTAGGTATCAACTTCCTAAATAAGTAGTTTAAACAGACTTTGAAAACCTTTTCAGTTGACCTTTAAGTACGTACTGCTTAGTTAATTACATCTTTAAAACTTTCTCTTGGTAAATCATTTTCTACTGTAAAATGCTTAAAATTAATATATCAGAGTATTATGTTATGGATAGAGGATGGAAAACCTTAAGGGTAAGAGCAAAATAAAAGTTATAAACACCAGTGGCAAGTATCCTAGGGAATCGATGTTAAGCTCTGGGTGTAGTAAATCTGAAGAAGATTGAGACAACTGATTCTTATCTATCAATGGGATTCTAGGGGAGAAACACGGTGCAAGTAGCACCTTCCTCAGTCCCCATCTCTAGATGAGAGAAATTTAAGTACTGTGTGATAAACCCTCAAACAGAGCGTCTTAATAATCATTCCAATCCTTAACTCAGACAGAGTAAAGGAAAACCTATATAGTAGAGCTGATCATACCATTACATAGGAAATATCTTTGAAATCTTTTTCTGAAGAACAACTAACTCATTATTAGTCATATTTATACAGAAGCAACCTTAGGTATTGTAGAATCAAGTTTGTTTAAATAATGACCCCCCCCCCCCCCGGGGTTGGGGGCCCAACAGAGGGTCCAAGTTTTTGCATAAGAATATATAGCAATCATCTTCAAAAAATCTTTTTGCTCAAGAACAGCAAAGTCATGATTAGTCATATTATTATAGAAGCATCCTCCGGTAGTGTAGATTCAAATTTACGGTGGGTAGGGTGGAGCTAAAATGAGCAATCAGAGTTTTTAATAGGAAAACATGGGGAAAAAATCTTTTAAAATTCTTCTGTTTAAGAACAGCAAAGCCAATATTGATATAGAATCATCCTGAGGTAGTGTAAATTTAAGTCCCCCCCCCCCCCTCTTATTAGAACTTTTCAATACTGAACCGATTTCTGCTTCTCCCTAGCTAGTGTGCTCAGGTGAGCGATGTGGCCCATGGGCATCTTGTATTGATTATTCTACCGATTAATTTAATCAAAAGGTGGAAAAACATATAGACGTACGTTTGAGCAAGATAAAGTGAAAGCATCAGTGTGATATGCATCAGGATCCAAAATTCCAGGAAACAAACTTTCCCAATTGTTTATTAATACGTGAAGCAAATAGATCTATGTCTGAATTAAAAAGTTGTTTGCAAATTCTCAAGAAAATATGTTTTAACATTCATTCCGTAGAATCAGCAAATTCCCTATAAAGTGCATCAGCATATATATTCTCACACCCAGGCTAAAACTGGGCCAAAATAATGATAACACGTTTTATGCACCAGTTCCAAATTTTGACTGAAAGATCATGGAGCTGTTTTGAATGCATTCTAGCTATTGCATTAATGTAATAAACCACGGTTGTATTGTCAGTTTTAAAACAAATGTTTTGAATTGTACTCTTTAAAAATGATTTAAAAGCAAAATACACAGCCATCAATTCTAAAACATTTATAAGGTATGATAATTCTGAATATGTCCATCTACCTCCTGTCATTTTGTTTTGAAATTTAGTACCCCAACCTAGCAAGGATGCATCAGTCTCCACTCATAAATCAATTGGTCTAGATCTGATATCTTTTCCAATTAGTGTTTGTAAATTTTTACACCACCGTTTTATTTCATTGATACTCTCAGCAGAACAAATCATAAATGAATTATAATCACCGTTGTTTATTTCAGATTTTGATCTTTATCTCCTTCTTAAGTCCTGTGATGCAGAGGACCTTGAAAAACTGCATTACACGTATGGACCAATAAACCTTTCAATGAGGCCAATTGTCTTATCTGAATTCTTGGATTGGACAGAATAATTTGGCTTTGGATTAAAATCTCTATTTTTCATCTGTCAAATAGACTTTAAAATCAACTGAATCTAAAATAACCCCAAAGAAAACACTTCTTTGCGAAGGGATGGTTACAGATTTTTTTTTTATTATCATTGATTTTAAAGCCAAAACTGTTTAATTCCGAGGTAACTTTATTTGTTTTCTTGACATATAGAAAAATGTCCATTCATGATTAGGGAATTATCAATGTAATAATAACATCTTATACAATTTCCCCTAAAGAATGCATAACCAGGTTTCAATATCTTTGTAAATATTCTTTGACATGATGTTAACCCAAAAGGTAAAACTGCAAATCTGAATTTTTTCCATTCCAAAAAAAAAAAAAAAGAAATGTCTTGTAATCTGGGTGAACACTGACACTAAGATAAACATCCTTTAAATCAACCGAAGTAAAATAATTATCTTTCTGAATCTGTTCTAAAGCAAATGATAAATTTTCTTGTTAAAATGATAATATCGCAACAAATTCATTTAAATGTTTTATATTTATGATTGGTCTTAGATTACCATCTTTTTTGTTACAAGAAAATATTTGAAATAAAGGCATACGAAATATCTTATACTACTTCAACTGCACCTGGTCGCCCGCGTGGCGCAGTGGTTAGAGCGTCTGCTCTAGAGTCCCGAAGTAGGGAGTTGATCCTTATGTCGCGGGTTCGAATCCCACTGTGGGACGTGGAGACCGGTCCTTCGGATGAGACCGTATAAACCGAGGTTCCGTGTCGCAGTAGGTGCTGGCACGTAAAAGATCCCTCACTGCTCAATGGCGTAAGTGCCGAATATAGGACAAAATTTGCAGCTCTCCACCGGCAAGTGGTGGCGTCTCCATATGAGTGAAAAATTCTCGAGAGGGGCTTTAAACAACATACAATCAATCAATCAATTGCACCTTTATCAATCAATTGTTTTATTTCTTGTGATACCAATTCAGATTCTACTGCATTAAGTTGAATTTGCTTTGGAATGTCTTTTTGAAAGGGTTGCTGAAAAAATTCAATTTTTATCCTGGATCAATTGTGTTTAAAATCCATTTATCGTAGGTAGATTTTTGCCAGTAAGGTTTATTAAGCTTTCTCAACTTTACTTGTTGTAACTGTATGGTTTCTTCATTGTGCCTCTGTATTGGCCCCTTTGACCTCTGCCTCTCTGGGAAGGGTATGCATACTGGCGGTTTCTACCTCTGTACTGGTTTGTGATAGGTTGATACCCCTGTCTTGACATGCAGGTTTTTGTTTAACTTTATAATTTATATCATAATTTAATTTCAGTCCGATTGGTTACTTTGTAATGTCTCCAATTTCTTTAAGTTTAGAAACATAATTGTCTCCAAACAAAAAAATCTGGAATCTCAGAGGAAGCAATGTTTCGATATAGGAAATTTAAAACATTTTTAATTTCATTTCTTCTTTTCATGGAAAGGTTGTAAAAAGCATTGCCAAACATATTTATAGAATCTGTCAACATCTTTTTACAAGTTCGGGTGTAAAGTTTTTTTTAATTTACACACATACCTGCTATCTGTACTAAAGGTATTCTACCCGTTGCTAAAATTTTTGAATTACTTGTAAAGTGAGATCATCTGAATGGGCTTGCTTATTCATTGCATCCCAAAAATCCTTAATGACACGGGGGAAATTTCAATAGTTTACAATTATCTGATCTGTCATTTTTTTTCTCCAACTCGACCATACTTTCTTTGCTAGTTTTAATTGAGATCGCTGCATTTACAGCTTTTCCCAGTGCTTCGTTTGCTTTTGGACCAGTTTTTTCATTTGCATTTAACTGGGATATCCCAGTCATTATTGCTAACACGGTTATCAATTGTAAACTAAATTGATTCATCATTTAAAATCCCATTAAATATTTCTTGATGATTAACACCTTCAATAGAAGGAGAAACTTGAATATAGGAGAAATCAAGAGTCATCAGGGATTTCATCAAAAGTTCTACGAGAATCATACATGTAACCAGGTATGTTAACCACGTTTCTCAGCGGTCTGTTAGGCATAGTTTGTGTAAAATGATCGGGAGAATTATTACGCGAAGTGTGCACCGTAGATTCGGCGGACCGGCATAAAAAATATTTTCATTGCACGTATTACGCGCCATATTTTCAGAACGACTTAACTCAATTTATACATGTAGTACCTGTCAGAGAGGAAAGGAATTGCAAGATTTTGTCTATGCCAAGTTGATTTTTAGACCTGTAGAACGCGGGGGGGGGGGGGGGAGGTTCTGATCCTTGCCGATCATTCCTTTTAAAGGAATACTTGTTTATTGCGTGGACCTTGAGGTCCACGCAGAAAATATATAAGTGAGGTTAAACCGGATGCCATGGGCTTACTTCAGACTACCAATGCGCGAGAATGCTAGAGAGTTTGTCCTTAGAACAAGACAACTTTCCTAAAGAATAATTCGCCCTGTTCGAATTAGAATACACCAATCATTGGGAAACCTCGCTCAAAATCTGCACATCGTATTTATTTATTAGCGTATCCAAGATCCGAATTTACTCTTTGTACATGTATCCCTATAAGCAAAATAAACATTATATGGTAGAAGCATTTTTAAAAAGTAGAAAGAACTTAGATAGCTTAACAGCTTGAATTAAAAACTTAATTCACCAGACATAGTACAGTCTTCACCGGCATTAACAAACTAAACATTTTATGGTACAAACATTTTAAAAAGTAGGAAGAACTTGGAGAGCTTAATAACTTGAAAAGAACAATTCGCCCTGTTCGAATCAGAATACGCCAATCAATGGCTAATCTGCACATCTTATTCATTTATTCATAATCGTATCCATGATCCGAATTTACGCTTTTATACATATATCCCTATAAACAAACTAAACATTTTATGGTTGAAGAATTTAAAAACGTGAAAAGAACTTAGAGCGCTTAACAGCTTGAATTAAAAACTTAATTCAACGAAGATAATAGTCTTCACCGGCATTAATTTTGTGCATCCAGGTTCGTAAGGGCCCAATCTCAGACATCGCAAAATAATCTGATATACAGCAATCCAAATATAGTGAAGCAACGTTTTACCATGTAGAGGAGGGGGAGAAACATCCGGAAAAAAAATCCCGCGTACTACGGGTCTGTGCTACACGTGTACCATCTATCATCTTCCGTAAAAATCCAAAACAGATGTCAAGTCCCAGCCGTAATTGGTTATCGAAAAAAGCCCAATTTTTTTAATGTCAAAATCTATAGGCCTATCGGGGATAGAATTAAATATTTTTGCTATGAAAGTACTAGTTCACTCAGAGTAAGCAGATCATTGTAGAAATTGTTAAAGAAAGGTTAACCTGTCTCACCTTTCAGAGTAACCAATGAACTCGTCCATGGATGCATTGAATTCTCGAGAGGGACGTTAAACAACAAACAAACAAACGGTCGTAAAACTTACCTGAGATTCCTACGCAAACGAAAGCGCGAAATCTTCGTATAGAAAATGTTGCGGCTGCGGAGCATCACACATTATTCCTTCGTCACAGAATATAATCCGACATTTAACACTTAATATCTTTGAATATAAAGACATTTTCAAGATAAACATTTTTTTTCTAAAAATGTTTTTAGCTCTACTGGTCAGAGACCAGGAAATAGGCACTCCCCAGCTTAATTGTTTAAAAATATTTGTCTACTTTACTATAAACATAACAAGGCATGAAACTAGCCTCCATGTTGGATTCCGCTTAGGGGCACTTTCTGACTAATAGCGAGAATTTCTCACCCATGTCGGACTTTTCCAGACATCGGAAGCTGTCATTCAAATCAGGTTGAATCTTGCAGTACGTTCGTAGCATTCACGCGTTTTCTAACATTTCTTTGCAAACCAGTTCTCCTCGGCCGGAACTTAAAGGTTTATGGGGATATAGATAATTCGATCGTCGTTTACCTTCAAAGTACGAGAACGATATTTCACGAAAAACTAACATTGGATTTTCAAAAATGAACAAAACAGTATTGTGAAATATAAGTATGTGTATAACAATAAGACAAACGATTTTTCTTTGCATTTTTATTACTTGTATTGATAAAAAGAAGTCTAGCAGATACTTGAACTTATAAAAATATGTCAACCGGTTATTCTATAAGTCGGCAGTGCCAATGGTTTGTATATATATATATATATATATATATATATATATATATATATATATATATATATATATATATATATGCAGTCTTGAAGACTGGCATATTTATCGGGGGAGGGGGTCACTCACCCCCTTTCAAATTTTTAAGAAAATAGAAAAGGGGGAAAATATTCAATATAAAAGAAAGTCTTGATAAAACTTATGCTTTAATACTAATTTTAACTACAAGTACTATGAGTTTCTATTGCCACTTAATCTTTTTGACCCCCCCCCCCTTTTGAAATCCCTTTATTTAAAAGACTAGTTTACTATGTATATGTCATTACAATGAAGTTCCTGAGTCCCGCCCGCGCTGATTTCACTGTGACAACCATATATAAACACAAACATATACACAAAGTGCTAAACTATCAATTTCTTCATGTGTAAGATTATAAAGTGTGAATTTGCACATGACAACTACAGTAAAGGATCCAATTCGTGATTCTGAGGGGACAACTATTTGATTCCGATAGGTGCTAGCAGATTTGGGAGAGAAAAAAATCTGTCCTTGATAATGTTGAAAAAAATCTATTTTCCACTAGGAAGAAAATAAATCATTTGAGTGATGGTAACCCCACCCACCCACCCCCCGCACATACTCTAATTTTCTCATTTTTTCTTTATATTTTTTCCTACCCACTTTTTTTTTGGTGTAATAGAAATAAAAAAAAAACTGTCCCTAATCATCTTGGAAATAAATAATCTGTCCTTTAATGACACCAAAATAAACATGTTGACTCGAAAAAAATGCCAGCCCCCCTCCCCCCCCCCCCTTTAGAATCAAATTGTCGTCTTCTAAATTGTATTATTCTGTTTTGGTGTCTCATCATCGAATTTTCAAAAAAAAAAAATAAATAAATAAATAAATAAAAATAAATAAAAAAAAGCCAAGACTTTTCCCTTTGTACAATTCCTTTTCTTCCAATACATCTCACAATTTTCGTGCAGAACTTACTTCTGCAAATATCCGATTTCTTTTATTATATTTATTTACTATACATTTTACCCCCCCCCCCCCGGTCGAATCCACCTCTGTATTGAAGACTCATCTCCTTAAACGTGCCCCCTCCTTTCGCCCCTATAATTTTGCCAATACATGAATATACTAATACTATGCAATAGAAAACAAACCTAACTTCGATTGTCCTCCTTCAATAATATTTTTTCTTGTCAAATTGTTGTTCGGTTGCCGCCCCCCCCCCCCAACACACACACACACTGAAAAAAAAAAACTTTTTATGAACCTGAAAATGTATATAAAATCTTGCAAGGTCCTATTGATGTCAAATTATATTTATTTCACAGTACATTCGTTCGTTATGAAAAAAAAAAAACGTTATATTTCCATGAGATGCACTTTGAAGGTAAACGACGATCGAATCATCTATATCCCCATACACCTCTAAGTTCCGGCCGAGGAGACCTGGTTTGCAGAGAAATGTTAGAAAAGGCGTGAATGCGACGAACGCACTGCAAGATTCAACTTGATTTGATTTGATTTCAATAAATGACGGCTTCCGATGTCTGAGAAAAGTCCGACTTGGGCGAGAAATTCTCGCTATTAGTCAGAAAGTGCCCCAAAGCGTAATCCAACATGAAGGCTAGTTTCATGCCTTGTTATGTTTATAGTATAGTACTTATATTTAACAATTAAGCTGGGGAGTGCCTATGACCAGAAGAGCTAATTCGATAGCAAGGTGTCCGTCGTCCATCCGTCTGTAAACAATTTTTCAAAATGCTACTCCTCCTAGTTTTGGTCTGGTTTGAATATAACTTGGCACACAAGTAGACTACACTAAGATGCATAATTCTGTGTATCGGTTTTTGATTTCGGTGAACGGTGTTGCCGTGGTTACTAAAAATAGAAATTTCTGTGAAATATTTTCAAAACGCTACTCCTCCTACAGTTTTGGTCTGATTTCAATATAACTTGGCACACAAGTAGATTACACTGAGATACATAATTATGAGTATCCATTTTTTGATTTTGGTGAAGTGTTGCCATGGTTACAAAAAAAATTGAAATTTCTTTCATATACTTTCAAAACATCACTTCGCCTACAGTGTGGTCCGATCTTGACAGCTGCTTTTTCAATACCTTGTCATTGTCATTGATCATTTGCAAAATCATTTTGTTAAAAAACATTCTGATTGTACAGACAAGTACTCTGAAGTTGACATTAAAAAGATGCTTGAGTTTCTGATTGACAATATGTATGTGGTTTTTGGTGACCAGGTCTTCCAACAATCTATTGGAATTCCCATGAGTACCAATTGTGCTCCGTTATTAGCCGATCTTTTTTGTATTCATATGAAGTAGAATTTGTCCAAAATCTTATACGTGATAAGAAGAAAACACTTGCTGTGGCCTTCAACTCGACATTTAGATTTATCGACGACGTATTGTCAATTAACAATGGTTATTTCCATTCTTATGTCGATACGATATATCCCGGTGAGCTTGAGACAAAAATACTACAGTGTCTGACACACCTGTTTCATATTTGGTTATTTTACTTGAAAAAGACGTTAATGGTAATCTAACAACCGAGCTTTATGAAAAACGTGATGACTTTAACTTTTCAATCGTCAGCTTCCCTTACTTATGCAGCAATATACCTTCAATACCTGCATACGGGGTTTATATCTCTCAGTTGATTCGATACGCAAGAGCATGCTCTACGTATGTACAATTTCTAAAACGAGGTAAATTCTTGACAAACAAGTTGATGAAACAAGAATATCAGCAGTCTCGTTTAAAGTCATCATTTCGCAAGTTCTATGGTCGATACAATGACCTTGTCAGCAAATACCATTTATCATTGAGTCAAATGCTGACTGACGTTTTTCATACTAATTGTTAGGCCATTATTTACATACTAAATTGTCGACGGATTTTTCCGTTATTTCCCGATCATGACAAGGAGCACAGGGCGGGTGTGATCGGTCGGCAGGGGATGCTCACTTCTCCATGGCACCTGATCCCACTTCTGATGTTTTGGAAGTCCCTGTTTGCTCTGCACCTATTTTGTAATGTTTAATGGACTTTTGAGCTTGAATATTGTTCGTTATTTCCATATATTTCATTTAATATAACGTGGCATGCAAGTAGACTACACTGAGATACATAATTGTCTTTGTTTTTTTTTTTATTTTGATGAATGATGTTGCCATAGTAACTAAAATCAGAATTTCTCTAATATTCTTTTAAAAGGCTACTCCTTCTACAGTTTTAGTCTGATTTCAATTCATCTTGCCACAAAAAGAGAGTAAAACAAGGATTATTATTTATTTACTGCAAAGTTTCAAGTCCAAGTGCTACTTTTCTCTTCCTTTGTTACAAGTACAAACCAGTAGAGCTAGTCTCGACAGAGACTTTTGGTTATTTACAAAAATAACATATTTTTGTGTTTTTAAATCGATGACCTATCATCGTTTTAGATAACTTAAGCCCATCTAAGGCTCGAGTATAGGGGCGGATCCACAAGTTTTCGGTTTCTTCCGATGATATCAAAGTGACATGTTATTTATGGGCCGGGGTTGTGAAAGTACACGGAGGAAAGCAAATACGCGAAACTATATCTACCGAGCAGAAAGGCAGAGATTGAATTAAGTACTCATTTTATTGAAAATATTAGAGGTAAAAATATATATATTCTGACATCTTCTAAAAAATAATGTTTGTTTGCCCTCTCCCGACCGACGGGCTGAAAATGGCCCGACTCATATCTTTTTCTAACTTCCGGAAAACGATATTTTTTTCTTTTTATTCTTGAATTCTCTTATCCCGTCAACAATTACGTTGAAATTTTCTGAGAAAAAAATTCTTACCTACCTACCGACCCATTATTTTTACCCTGAGTCTGGAGAGGGCAAACAAACATTATCTTAAAGATGGTCTTACAAAAACATTCTCTCCCTCTCTCTCTGAGCAAAATCAAAAGGAGATTCCAACCCCCGGACCCCCACCCCACCCCCTCTGGATCGGCCAATGGACTTAAAATTCAACTATTACGATACCTGCACGCCAAAGCCTCTTTTAATTCTGTGGTTCATTTCAATTGTGATAGATACCTGGATCAACATTTCATATTAAGTCCATTGTATATTTTTATTATTGCAACTCTACTGAGCAAAATAGACTTAAATAACGATGAAAATTTCAAGATAAAAAAATGAAATCTAATTACTTCTAGATAATGTGTACATGTATATTCAATAAATCTAAAAATTTTCTTCGGATTTCGATTAGAAACACATGCATAAGGTCCACGTATTGCAGTCCTTTTTTAAAGGACAGCAACTTGTTGTTAAGTTAACATGATTGATTGATTGATTGATTGTATGTTGTTTTACGTCCCATTCGAGAATTTTTCACTCATATAGAGACGTCACCATATACCGGTGAAGGGCTTCAAATTTTGACCTTTACTCGGCTCTCAGGGCCATTGAGCAGTGAGGGATCTTTATCGTGCCAACGCCTGCCGTGACACGGGGCCTCGGTTTTTAAGGTCTCATCCGAAAGACCCGCAACTTTCACTTCAAAGTGCCGAGCGCATGGCGAAGGAACAGTTGCTACCCATTTTATCGACTTGGTTCTGTCGCGGCCGAGATTCGAACTCACGACCTCCCGATTACGGAGCGAGCGCTCTACCGACTGAGCTACCGTGAACGGTCAAGTTAACATGACAAGAATTTCACGAATTTATTTCATGCATGCGTCCGACTAAATAAAAAGCCAAACACGGGTCATTCCAACTTTTCCGTATTTATTTTTATCGATGTCATCGAAAATATCAAATTTAATTCTCTGACTCCCACATTGTCCATAAATGGATCCGTTGAAGTACCAGGCAGCGGATATTAGTCTTGATGTAAGCGCTGCATTATCTTGTGCCACATCATCTGCTATATTGTCCTGACATCATTCTCTAAATTTAATTAATTAGATCTTAATGTCAGATCGTTTCTTCGTCACCTTTATTTTTTGCTCGATCACTGCTTTTTAACTTGTTTAAAACAAGTTGCATCTCCAAAATGTCACTTTTTACAATCTTTTTCACCTACTTAATTCGCCCGCGTGGCGCAGTGGTTAGAACGTTTGCTCTAAAAGTCGCGGAGTAAGGAGTTGATCTTTACGTCGCGGGTTCGAATCCCACTGTGGGACGCGGAGTCCGGTTCTTCGCATGATATAAACCGAGGTCTCGAGTCGAAGTAGGTGCTGGCACGAAAAAGATCCCTCACTGCTCAATGACCCTGAAGTGCCGAATATAGGTCAAAATTTACGGATCTCCACCGGTGGCGTCTCCATATGAGTGAAAAATTCTCGAGGGGAAGGTTAAACAGTAAACAAACAAACAAAACCTACTTCATTGACAACTTGTAGGAGTTCCTCCCCTTGCTTTTCTGAAAGACCTAGAATTTGATATTATTCTTCCTTGAATATTAGTAATTATAATTTCCTTTGAAACTGCTGACTTTGTTATCTGTTCGTTTTCTTCTTTTCTGTTGTGCAAGTCATTTAAAGTTTCAAGCTTCGTCTTGATTCTAATTTCTTTCAGCAAATCTTCGTTTTCTTGATGTAATTTCTCACTCTCTTCCCCAAGTTTTGTTACTTTCTTGTTCATTTTCATCTCGATCTTTTCTTGATAGTTATTAAATGACTCCTCTACAACACTTCTAATAACTATTTGAATATCGCTGACCTTAAAGAATTGTCTTTTTAATTTTTTTCTTAATCTCGGTCAACTGTGTTTGACTGATTGAATGTTGTTTTACGTCCCATGGAGAATTTTTCACTCAGAGACGTCACCATATACTGGTAAAGGGCTTCAAATTTAGTCCTTTACTTGGCACTCAAGGCCATTGAGCAGTGAGGGTTCTTGATCGTGCTAACGCATCCAAATGCCATAAATTATACCTTGCTAGCTGTCAAATACTTAATTATCACTTATTTAATTTCTATTTAATTTCTAATTTCAGGTTTAATAGACGCAAAAAATGAGCCGTTTTTCACAATAAGTACTTCGCTTGACCAGGATTGACACCTGTGCCGTCAGAGAATGGGTGATCAAAAATGTATATTGAAAAATTCAAACTTTGAATCGCTAACATCCAAAATATTAATTTTCTAGTGAAGAATTTTAAATGATGATTTTAATAACATGTATACTTTTAATGAGTTGCGAGTCGCAAAGCAAGACGTTCTACTATGTATTTACAATTTAACAGCTAAATTTGCTTTTCTTCGTCATTGTTTCATTTTTTATTTAATTAAACTGAAATTGAAAAATTGTAAACCAATGACAATGTTCCAGGGCCACATTAAATATTGGAATTGTTTTAGATTGGTTAATAATTAAGTTAAAAACCGTCTTTAGAAACGATTTGACATGGCATGCACGCAATAAATAAAAATTAAATAAAGAATAAAACTATCAAAGTCTGTTAAGCGTTTGACCAATAAAACAAGCGCCCTAATAACATTGGCAAGGAGTTGTCATTATTTTAGGTGAAAGTAGAAGTACAAACAAATCTTAAGCGGACCCATTTATTCAAACGGGTATTATGCAAGTATCCTCATATTTTCCTATACATATGGTTTTATAATCATGGATTATTGTCGCCAGCGCGGCGAAGTGGTTAGGGCGTTTGCTCTGGAGTCGCGATGTAAGCAGTTGACCTTTATGTTGCAGGTTCGAATCCACTGCGGGACGTGGAGACCGGTCCTTAGGATGACGTAAAAGATTCCTCACTGTCGTTGTATTTTTCGCAGAAATGCTGTCAATGTGAAGTCTGAGGCAAATGCAGGGGCTGTCCGTGCGAAAGATTGATTGATTGATTGTATGATGTTTAACGTCCAATTCGAGATTTTTTTCCACTCATATAGAGACGTTACCATATACCGGTGAAGGGCTTCAAATTTAGACCTTTACTCGGCACTCAGGGCCATTGAGCAGTGAGGGATCTTTATTGTGCCAACGCTTATCGTGACACGGGGCCTTCGTTTTTAAGGTCTCATCCGAAGGACCCGCAATTTTCCCTTCAAAGTGCCGAGCGCTTGGCGAAGGAACAGTTGCAATCTACTTTTTATCGACTTGGGTCAGTCGCGGCCATGATTCGAACACACGACCTTCCGATCAGAGAGCGAGCGCTTTACCGACTGAGCCACCGTGACGGCCCCTGCAAAAGAAAGGGTTTCACCAATTGCACTAACCCTATATCATTTTAAGACATGCTACAGAAAGTGTGTCAATTGAGTGTTCATCCTAGGTGCATTGGTCATTGATTTTATGATGTTCACCCTTCTACCACTGAGGACCTCCTAGATCGGAAGTGGGTATTATTATTAACTCTCTCTCTCTCAATAGTTCTCTTCTGAATCCATATGCTGGAAATAGTTCACGAAATGCCAGGATGGAAGACCGACCGAGTAGAAATGAGGCTAAGGCTGCACAGCTTTCTGCTGAAAATACAAGAGATCAGGTGAAATGCATCAATCTCATGGTATTTTTATGCCCCCGCCATATATTAGCTATTGATATTCAAGACGTTTACTATCAAGTTCAATATAACTTTTAGGGTGCAGTGGACAACATGTCCGCAGATGAAATGAGGACGGGGCTTGATCCTCAAAACGTATACTTTCAAGCTCAATTTTACTTTTAGGCTGCAGTTGACAACAAGTCCGCAGATAAAATGAGGAAAAGGCTTTGGACAGCAATCACAATTTGCCATAAATATATGCGAACTTTTGTAATGGAACAACAAAATGGTACTTGGCAGATTTCAGGTATTTTCAATTCAAGTGTATTATGGTGTTAGTGTGGGAGGACAGATTTATAAGGACATCCGCATCTGCTGCAGGCAATCTCTATGCATTACCTCAAAACCCGAATTCCGCAGTCTTTGCTTGAGGTATGACGTGCTGGATATTGTCAATATCTTGAATTGGAGCTACCAAACCAACCAGGACCCTAGCTTTTTCGTGTCTATATTTAGACACCAGGCATACAGAATTTTTGTGGCAACATGGCAGTCTTGGTGCTGGAAGGCGCTTTCCAGAACCGGTCTGTGTTGCTCATACAGTACGCCTTAGGATCCCATAGATAAATGGGCAGTACACTGTGTACCATTCTGCGTATTCAAATGACTGAATAAGAACTAAACATACAATTGTTTACGCATGATACTGATTTTGCCCAAACAATAAATTATTGAAATGATTGATTTCTGTTGAATTATGATGTTATTCAAGGTTGAATCAAGCCACAGGAGTATTTGCGTATAAATTGCGAACCAGAATTCCACTTGTATTACATTTTCCCCCTGTTTTAATACATTCTAGGAGCGTCTTTGAGGATGGAGTGTTCATTCCAGATACGTTAGACTAGGAAGACCTAATCATTTCTGTGTACGTTTACAAAGATTTACCGTAGGTCTCTCTTAAGCACACAGACATCAGTTCTACATACAAGAAAAGGGAATCCGTTGTGATAATTCATTAAAAAAACATGTAATAGCTGGGCAGCCGTTTGAAGAAGAAAAAACATACCATGTCAACTCATGTGGACAAAATAGCTTTTATAATCTATGGTTTCAATCTTGACTTATTTTGCTAATTTTTGAAAAAGAACGTGTAATGATGAATGCATCTTTGTCTAGAATTAAATATATATATATATATATATAAGTAAATTAAAACAGAAAGAAAATATTTCTATGTGCGTATCTTTGTAGCTTGTCCAGCGGACTTTATCGTAGACATTAAAAAATGAATAGCACAAACATTTTTTTCTTCCAAAATTCAAATATCTTGCTAAAATGAGTGTCTCTCACTAAAGAAGTGACATATGTTAACATTATGTTTGGCCAAGCCAAATAATTTGGTGAAAAAAATCGAGAAAATATAACCTTACAGTTCAATAAAAGTTTTAAAAGTTCTAGAAAGATTAGATTTTATTGTTGCTGTAAAGTTTCTGGGAACATTTTAAAGAGTCTATTATTACATTTTTACACAATTACAATTTCTTATTAAGAATTTTATTGAAAGAAGTATTGAAAAAATAGCAATGTTACTCTTCTGTATAGGAAATAAAAAAAGTGTTTGTGGTAGGTATTTCTAGGCTAATAATGTTTCGTACACAGGATTCCTGAAGGTCAAACGCCAAATACTTTGTATGAAATTCAATGGTGTGTTATGACAGTTAGCCCTTTACTAAAATCTGGGCAGAGGAATAGGTTAACCCAGTATGGCAAAACCAGGACTCAAAATTAAGAAAATAAAGTAGTCTATTTAAAGTTGTCAGGAACCTCAGCATTACTATCACTTCCAATTTTTAGCTCTACTGGCCGAAGACCAGAACAGTGTATGCGATTGATAAGGTGTCTGCCCGTCTGTCTATAAACATTTTTTTTTCAAAACGCTACTCCTCCTACAGTTTTGGTCTGATTTCGATAAAACTTGGCACATAAATATACTACACTGAGATGTAAAATTCTGTTTATCGGTTTTTGATTTCGAAAAATGCTGTTGCCTTGGTTACTTAAAATAGAAATTTCTGTGAAATACTTTCAATATGCTACTCCGATACAAGTTTAGTCTGATTTCAATACAACTTGGCACAAAAGTAGAATGCACTAAGATACACAATTCTTAATATCGGTTTTCTGATTTCGATGAATGGTGTTGCCATGGTGACTAAAACAGAAATTTTGTGAAATTCTTTCAAAATGCCACTCCTCCTACAGTTTTGGTCTCATTTCAGTATTACTTGGCACACAAGTATACTACACTGAAATACATAATTCTGTTTATCGGTTTTTTTATAATACGTTGAACAGTGTTGCCATGGTGACTAAAAATGGATTTTTTGTGAAATTGTTTCGAAACACTACTCCTACATTTTAGGTCTGATTTCAATATCACTTTGCACACGAGTGTGGTAAATAATTGTGTGTATCGCCTATCGGTTTTATATTTTGATGAACGGTGTTGCTATTGTTACTGTAAGTAGAAGGTCATTTGAAATACATTCAAAACGCTATTCCTCCAACAGTTTTGCTCTAATTTTAATATTACTCAGCACACAAGTAGACTATACTAAGATATTTAATTCTGCTTATCAGTTTTTGATTTCAGTGAGGAGTGTTGCCATGGTTACTAACAAGAGGCCCAAGAGCCATAATGGTCACCTGAGTATAATACAACACTCTAAAGGATCCACAGAAGTATAAAATGAAATTAACTGATAGAAGAAGCAATGTTGCACAAGAATTTCAAAACTCTGGTAAAAATACCCTTGCTTACTGTTATGTGCTAGACCCGAGTGATCTCCTTGGGATCATACTTGGTTTTCCCAAGTCTTACAGGGATGATAATGAATGCAAAATATACAAATACAATGGACACTTACCTATTGTGTAAGGTATTCAATATATATGGATATGTTTTTGTCACTTGCCTAGTGCTACAATTCAGTACAAACAGACTTCGGTATATAACGTAGCTATTTGCCACTTGTCACTAATTACAATAAGTCACCCTGGCTCTCAGTGATTCTTTGTTCAATTTGATAAAGTACAAAACAACTTTATCCAGTCTCTTGTCAACCATGACTCTACCAGTGACAAGAACTCATCTGTTGTCAAACAGCTCACCACAGTGTAAACATAATGTGTACAATTACAACTTTTGCTAAATATATAAATAATCTTTATGTCAATCTTTTATATTGCTTTCCAGGCAAGAATCTGACTTTGAGCATGCTTTGCTCATTTAAACCAAACATTAATTTTTATTTTGTTTCTATATATATAACATTCTTTTTTGTATTCTCATTCAATCAAATAACCTTTTAATTAAATTATAAACAAGGATTACTTGATTAACAACATCTAGCAAAGGGGAGTAACTCTCATTTACTTTGCCTATTACAATTGTGTACTCTGTTTGCCTCCTAGATACCTAGAAGCAAAGAAAAGGCATATTTACTTATAATTATATTTAATACATTTACATTGATATTATTGCATTTATTTTGTTTGCTTAGTACTCAGGGGCAGAGGAGAAGATTATCAAAGCATAAATCCATTTTTGCTAATTAATCAACAGAGCCTCACCCAAGCACAAGAACCCCTGACCCAGGGGCCATTAAATTCACAAT
Organism: Saccostrea echinata; assembly: GCF_033153115.1. Classification (NCBI taxonomy): domain Eukaryota; kingdom Metazoa; phylum Mollusca; class Bivalvia; order Ostreida; family Ostreidae; genus Saccostrea; species Saccostrea echinata. Next base: position 7,269,992 of record NW_026889774.1, read on the forward strand.
TTTGGAAGAGGCACCCTTTTTCATCATGACTATGCATTTAGTTTGTTTGCTTAATACCAAGGGGCAGTGGAGAAGATTTTCAAAGCATTAATTTATTTTCAGTATATAATAAATACACCCCCCCCCCAAAGAACCCCTGATCCAGGGGCCATGAAATTCACAATTTAGGAAGAGGCACTCTTCCTCATCATAACTATGTATTTAGTTCATAGGTTGAACAGCCAGGAGCAGAGGAGAAGATTTTCACAGAATTAATGCATTTTCACTGTATAATCATTAGAGCCCCGCCCTAACACCAGAACTCCTGCCCCAGGGGCATGAAATTCACAATTTAGGAAGAAGCACTCTTCCTAATCATAACTATGTACTTAGTTCATAGGTTGAACACCCAGGAGTAGAGGAGAAGATTTTCACAGAATTAATGCATTTTCACTGTATAATCATTAGAGCCCCGCCCTAACACCAGAACTCCTGCCCCAGGGGCATGAAATTCACAATTTAGGAAGAGGCACTCTTCCTCATCATAACTATGTACTTAGTTCATAGGCTGAATACCCAGGAGCAGAGAAAAAGATTTTGAAAGAATTAGTGCATTTTCACTATATAATCATTAGAGCCCCGCCCTAACACCAGAACCCATGATGCAGGGGCCTCAAATTCACAATTTACGAAGAGGCGTTCATCCTCATCAAAACTATGTACTTAGTTCATTGGCTAAGTACCCAGGAGCAGAGGAAAAGATTTTTAAAGATTTAATGCATTTTCACTATATATTCATTAGAGCCCCAACCTACACCAGAACCCCTGACCCAGGGGCCATCAAATTCATAATTTACGAAGAGGCGTTCATCCTCATCATTACTATGTACTTAGTTCATCGGCTTAAAGCCCAGGAGCAGAGAAGATTTTCAAAGAATTAATGCATTTTCAATAAATAATCATTAGAGCCCACCCTAATACCAGAACCCCTGACCCAGGGGCCATGAAATTCACAATTTAGGAAAAGGCATTCATCCTCATGAGTACTATGTACTTAGTTCAAGGGCTCAAAGCCCAGGAGCAGAGAATAATATTTTCAAAGAATTAATGCATTTTCACTATATAATCACTAGAGCCCCACCGTAACACCAGAACCATTGACCCAGGGGCCATGAAATTCACAATTTTGAAAGGGGCACTCTTGCTTATCATAATTATGTACTTAGTTCATCGTCTAAATACCCAGGAGAACAGGAGAAGATTTTTAAAGAATTAATGCATTTTCACCATATAATCATTAGAACCCCGCGAAGTAAGGAGTTGATCCTTACGTCGCGGGTTCGAATTTCACTGTGGGACGTGGAGACCGGTCCTTCGGATGAGACCGTATAAACCGAGGTCCCGTTTCGCAGTAGGTGCTGGCACGAAAAAGATCCCTCACTGCTCAATGGCCGTAAGTGCTGAGTATAGGACAAAATTTGCAGCTCTCCACCGGCAAGTGGTGGCGTCTCCATATGAGGAAAAAATTCTCGAGAGGGACGTTAAAACAACATACAAACAAACATTAGAGCCCCGCCCTAAGGCCAGAACCCCTGACCCTGGGGCCATGAATTTCACAATTTTGGTAGAGGGCTCAATGTTTATTACAATCATGCCAACAGTCTGACTGCTTGATGTCCAGCAGTAAAGAAGAAGATTTTTAAAGATTGCATTAATTTTGATGGTTTAAGCCCCACCCCTCAGGCCCCAGGGGGGCAGGGGCCATGAATTTCACAATTTTTACTCCCCTTCACCCATATATGCTATATGCCAAAATTGGTTGAAAATGGCTCAGTGGTTTCAGAGAAGATGCTAAAAATGTTCAAAAGTATACGACCGACGGACGACGACGGACGAAAACGGATAGCAATCGGTCACCTGAGTGACTCTGGTGACCTAAAAATAGAAATTTCTGTGAAATGCATTCAAAACGTTACTCCTCCTAAAGTTTTGGATTGATTTCAATATAAATTGGCACATGAGTAAATTACACTGAGAAACATTATTCTTTCAATCTGCTTTTGATTTTGTTAAATGTGTTGACTTTGTTACTAAAAATAGAATTTTTTGTAAAATACTTTCAAACTTCCTCCTCCTACAGTATGGTCTGATTTTAATACAATTTGGCATGCGAATAGATTACACTGAGATATACATTTGCCTTTATTAGTTTTTTTTTTAATTTGATGATCGGTGTTGCTATGGTTACTAAAAATATACATTTCTGTAATTTTTTTCAAAACGCTACTCATAAAGTTTTGAACGATTTCAATATTACTTGGCACACAAGTAGACTACACTTAGGTACATAATTCTTTATACGGGTTTTTGATTTCTATGAACGGTGTTGCCATGGTTACTAAAAATAGAAATTTCTGTGAAATACTTTTAAAACGTTACTTCTCCTGCAATTTTAATTCGATTTCAGTATCACTTGGCACAGAAGTATACACGCTCGGCTTTTAGGGCCATTGAGCAGTGAGGGATCTTTTTCGTGCCAGCACCTACTGCGACACGGGACCTCGGTTTATACGGTCTCATCCGAAGGACCGGTCTCCACATCCCACAGTGGGATTCGAACCCGCGACGTAATGATCAACTCTTACACTGCGACTCTAGAGCAGAGTCTGACGCTCTACCACTGCGCCTTGCGGGCGATTTGGTTACTAAAAATGGTTACTAAAATAGAAAATTCTGTGAAATACTTTCAAATAACTACTTCTCCTACAGTTATGGTCAGATTTCAGTATAACTTGGCATAAAAGGAGACTACACTAAGATATATAATTCTGTATGGGTTTTTGATTTCAGTGAAGGGTGATGCCATTGTTACTAAAAATAGAAATTTCTGTAAAATTCAAAACACTATTCCTGCAGTTTAATTTCAATTTCAATATAATTTAGTTTACAGATAGACTATACAGATATACATAATTCTCTATCTTGTTTTTGATTTCGATAAACGGTGTTTGCCATGGTTACTATATATAAAAAATTCTGTAATGCACTTCAAAAGCTCTGGTTTCAATATTACTTGGCACTCAAGTAGTCTACATTAAGATACAAAATACTATATATCGCTTTTTGATTTCAATTAACGGTCTTGCCATGGTCACTTATAATAGAAATTTTGCGAAATACTTTTAAAAACTACTCCTCCTACATCTTCCCACGTCAAGGGTTTCTGAACCACTTTGCTCCACATAAACCCTTGACCGAATAGGCTAAGTTTGACGGGGTTACAAATGCGCTCTCCGATTGGCATCATGCAAAGTTTGCATGAACTAATCAAAAACATTGTTTTCTTTAACCTGAAATCAAATAGTAAACAGGAAAACAGTTTTAGTCCCAACAATACCGTCCTTATTATTAAATAGCATAGATAAAGGTTTTATCGCGGCCTTAGTTGGGTTGTGTAGAATTTATTACCGACTTCCAATATTGTCTCGAAATCTCTGTTTAATTCGCTTACTCTGATTGGCCAAAAGCAGAGGTCAGTAGGGTTCAAAATGCGAAATCTCACTAGATGGCGCGACAGTAAACCCCATCAAACTTAGTCAATTCGGTCGAGGGTTTATGTGGAGCGGAGTGGATCAGAAACCCTTGACGTGGGAAGATGCACCTCCTACAGTTGGTCTCATTTTAATAATATAACTTGGCATACTAGAAGACTACACTGAGATATATAAATGACTTAGTAGGTTCTTTAATGTATGATGTTGCAATGGTTACTAAAATTAAAAATTCTGTAAAATTCTTTTAAAAGGCTACTTCTTCTACAGTTTCAGTCTGATTGCAACAAATCTTGCCACACAAAAAAAGACCTAACCAAGGAATGTAATTTTATTAATTGCTGTTTTAACGTTTCAAGTCAAAGTGCTACTTTGTAGTACAAACCAGTAAAGCTACAGTCTCATCAGAGACTTCTTGTTCTTTTAAAACTATTTTTAATGTGGGGTAATTGAAAAGGGGGCTGCAGATATATAACGGACGGATGAAAGAGCAAAGAATTTGATGTAACAATTCCCAAACGTTTTGTGGAAGAGCAATGGAATCCTGCTCTTTATACCGTTTGACTCCTTCATAAAGTTTTCAAATGGAAAAAGCCTTATCTTTATGCAATAATTACAGAAAACTGTTTAACATTTCACAATCTGTAAATTTATTCGACTTCAAGGCCCACCATTTCTGCCACTCATTGTATGCATTACCATTAATTAAAAGCTTCTCTTGTGAACTACGTACATGTATGTTTGTCCAATGAACTTAAGAAACCTGTTTGTATGTAATCATTGTTTGTAATCATGAATGAAATAAAAGTATGAATACGGTATTTTGTGTATGATTAGAAAAGTTTACACAATATGAATTAGTATAGGCTTTGTTACAAGTAGGTGTCAGTTACAAATGCCATATAAACCGATACTATCGAACGGTAAATGTTAGTTGAAACATTTATACACAAACTTCTTTGATGTTAGTCAATGGACATCTTAATTAACTATTGTACTAACGATTATTTCCTCCCCATCATGCATTCCATAACAGATGGCAATGAATTTTCAACACTGGAACTTTATAACACTTGATAATTCGCCCTGGTCATCGGCGGGATATGCACATGACATATGTTGAACAGTTTCGGCAGAATAGGTAGAAAATATGAAAAAAGGTAAGATTTCTATTAAGGTATTTACTAATTGTAAAGATATATTTTTACAGAGCGACTATAGAACAGATGCATATTCCTGTATGCTTTTCAAAATATTATTTCGTAGAAGAAAATTTAAAAGTAATTACTTTTGTACTTGTGAATAAGTATCTGTGCTGTATCACATTCTGTTTAATGAAATACACGAAGGGAATTCAAGTCCTTGAAAATAGAGACAGCACTCGCTGAATGTTTGATTTGTTTGATGGATGATGACTTTATTATGTTGCTTCGCTGTCATGTTTCCTTATCAAATATCAGAATTTACACCATATGGGGCGTTTAACCAACGATATGGCCTCTATTATTCATATTCTTTTAAGCAAACGATATATTTGATTTATCTATTAGAGTTACCCTTACATGAGTTGTACTGTGAGAGGGGGATGAAAATAGCGAAACTCGCTAGAAAATTGATTCAATATTAATTGTGAAACTTATTTTTATTTTATCGTCATGAACGATAGTCGAACTGCGAGTATGAACTACCATTATGCCTATCAGAACCTCCTTACTGCTGTAAAATCTTACCGAAACTGTAGGAGGAATAAGGAGTTACTTAAAAGAATTTAACAAACTCATATGTTAGTTCGTTACCACGGCAACACTGTCCATCTACAATTAGATTGCTTGTTTTATGTTTTATTTAAATCGGTAGGAAAGGAGGTCCTTTTAAAGAATATATTTTTTTCTGTACTATATCGTGGCCAGTAAAGATAAAAATTTCTCGTAAATTTTTGGAACGTTTCCCCCCTTTTTTGCACATTCTTTATTTTTTGAATCTCAATTTAATCATACTCAAGCTAATATTTTCCTCTTTCTGTCTCTCTAAGTGAGTGTGTGTGTTGGAAATATGTAGTCAGAAGCCTCATTCTGTATCTCTATGTGTGTGTGTTGGAAGCTTAAAAAGAAATTCTCTCTCTGTCTCTGTCTCTATATATGTAAGGATATTGAAGGTTGTTGTGTGGTTTGGTATTCTGGGGAATTATTAAGTTCTACAACCTCACTTATTTTTGTTTTCCTGCTGTGTGATTTACTTTATAAACATCGAGCACAAATAATATGGACCCACGACAAAAAGCTTCATAGTACTGTCCAATATCTGCATTATCTCTTATCGATCAGGGTCTGTGGTGTGACCAAAGGGGTATGTCCAGTCAATCAGTCTCAAATGTGAATTAAAGGTCATGTAATATAATCGACTTTAAGCACTAATGTGATAATTCTTATGTTGATTTATGTCATTTCGACCTATCTCCTCGATATTAATGCACGCAATATTAATTAATAAACGTTTTACATATAAATTCCTCAGTTAATAGTGATCAGCATCACAGGAGACTCTGTGTAATTTAGACATTATTGAATGTTTCATACAGAAAATGTCTTGCAACAAGACACTGGTTATAAATTTGACGTATTATTGTTCACGAAAATGAGAAGAAATATCCTTCGAAATAACCATACTAATTATTTAAGACTTGCTTTGCCGGTTTAAAAGTGGTTTGTGTTTTGAGAAACTTAATTGGTAATGAATCTCCATGTGCAATTATAAGAAACTGCAATTAAATAGCCCATCCATTGCTGCTTTGGGAATTGACTTTTTTATCATGGCTTCCTTGAAATACAATCATTATTCCCAACAGTACAATACATTGTACAAGAAATCTCTAAATCATGGATATTGGTAAATATATTCAAGACACACACATATGTCAAGAGTGAAGTATTTTACAGGCATTGGGTCACAAATACAGTCATTATCTGACGATTCTGTGAGACATTGAATCAACAAATGCTATTTGCCACCATTCCATTTTTGCTCCCATTCATCAATAATAGAAACGTCTGTCTCAGCAAAAAGATCTTGTTTTTTTCTTGTGAGTTTTTGTTCTTACAATATTCTTCACATGTATCCGGCATATTTAAGGATAACAGGTACAGTGAATCTACACTATACATTACTTTAATTTGAACTTCTGATCGAGATTGGGTGAGCTCGCAAGTTGAGATTTCAAGAAAAATGCAAAATGCATAAATAAACATCGATGATTGTCTACAGGAATGTTTGATTGATAGTTGTTTTATGTCCCTTGCGAGAAGGTCGAGATGGGTGAACAAGGCGCGCAGAATGCCTATAGCTTCAGATATATAAAATTCATAATCAATTTATGAATTTAGTATTTAGAGAAAAATTCTCATTATTGAAATTTATGACATTATGATAAACAAAACTTTTCTGGGGAAAATTTTCTCGGCAAAAATTATTCTGTTATTAAAAAAATAATGTGGTATTCGTGGGGTTAACAAAATAAAAATCCTGAGTTTTCTTTTCTTTTGAGACTAACACGCTAACCACTACGCTACACAGCTCCTGATGAACTGTGACATTTAATTCATGTTTGTGATATGACCCTTGACTAAACGGACTTCAAGTATATCTCGGAAAGATGAGGATGTTGAGTCAAAAAAGCGCATTTTTAAGGTATATCGGGTCTTTGCTCCATGTTTCTGTTATCCAAAAAAGTATAATTTTACGCAGACTTTGAGGATAAACTTTCAAAAATACGGAGCGAAGACCCACTGATATCGAAAAAATGTGTTACAGAAAATGATCCTTTTTGCCATCTTTAGTGTGTATGCTATTTCAAAGGCAAATAATTTCAATCTTTGTGAGATTTTTGCAAATTGTGGAGATTTTATATAATTTAAAAGTACACTTTAATTTTGAGATGAAATATCAAAGAAAATTTTGTTATAATTTAGATTTAAAGTTTCACCTTCATGTTTTTCGCACTATAGTCATTACGCTTGTCTTGTTCGCCCATCTTCTTTTTCACTCTATTCTCACTCGTATGTGACGTTCAATAGGGATGATTATCTATACACTGCAATCGGTATTTTAGTGTTTTTTTTTTTACACATAGCGGTCACTAGGAATGGCAAATGTTTACAAAAGTCAATATAAGATGGAGAGGCCCAAGGTGATTCTTTCTTCCCACACTCTCCCCTGCGTCTAAATAACTGCATAATAGGCTAATGAATTTGACTGAAAACAGAGATGTGAGAACACTAGCTTTGATTTTGCAAAACTTTAAACTGATTTTGCAAAAATATCACAAAAACTTAAATAAGCACATTAGATACAGTATTGAGATTCATATGTGTATAAAGATTTTGAGCTTTAGCGATACCAAAATTGGATATAAACTAATAATGATAAGTTTAAAATAAATTCTTCGTATGCCAATATACAATGCTGACAAGAGGATCGTATTATATATGTAAAACATCACCTAGAATATTGATTATATTTAAGAAATATTTATTCAGCACTGATTATTCGGACATTTAAGGGAGTATTAACGCTTCTTTGAAATGTGAAATCTGAGATTTACACTCGATATCGGTAAAATAAATTTTTTACTGCATTACGACAGCAAATGACTGTTTGTCGACTTAACACATGTATAAGGCTTTTACAGTAACAGCCTAACACGACATGCCCATTCCAGACAATAAACCCGCACATTCAACTCTCTCTTTATTCTCAAATGAACATAACAAAAACGCATTACCTACAGCAGCACAAAGGAAAAAAAATTACATGAATGTAAAAAAATTGTAGTTCTATGGTTTCTGATTTTGATTTTTTCAATAATGGTTCTTTTTTTGTGAAAGATTTTTTAAGTAAGTTGTCAATTACCACCACCACCCCTTTCAATAAGGTAATTCTGCCTTGCTTGGTACAGTAGCATTTTTTAAAGTAACTGTAACACAGTTCGTTGAAAGGATTGTGGACCTTTGTGTATCAACTTGAGTGCCAAGTTTTGTTTTGTTTTTTTTTTTTGTATTTATTATTTTTTTTATTAGATTGACTGAAATTTCTGTTTTTTAAATAACTATAGCATCATCATCGGAATTAAATATAAGTATAATACTACATAGAATTTGCTGTTTTCAGTTACTATTATAACATCTCGTGAAATAAAATATATACATGTACATGTGTATTTTAGTGAAATCTCGTGTGTACCAAGGTTGTAGGAGGTGTAGCGTTTTAGAGTATTTTACAGAAATTTATTTATGGTAACTGTGGTACTATGTACAGTACCTGGCCATAAGTCTGTCATAAAATATCTGACGTAACGTAACGTGAATAACGTAAACGCAAAATTCAATAATAAAAAAAAATCCATAAATATTAAGTACTTACCCCTTTATCTCTAGTATTTAGTTGCATGACCCTTAGATTTAATAACTTGTCGAATTCGCCTTGGAATTAAAGCGTACAGGCTCTGGATGTAGTGCTGAGGCAATGACCGCCATATTTCCTTTACTTTCATGATGAGGTCTTCACGATTTGGAATATTGTGTACCTGTCTCTGAAGACAAAATTTATGGTTCTCCACATATTTTCAATTACATTGATATCTGGAGATTGTGATGGACAAGTGAGACTTTTAATTTCGTTTCCGGTTTTCCATAATTTCGTGGCGTTAGGTGGCAGGGGATAGTTTCGTACTAAAGACCTGCTCATTTCTTTTAAAAAACTGAGATATCCCCTGTTTCATGTGATATTTTATGTAGAAAAATGATATGAATAATTATGGGATACATTTGCAGTGTAGCAGAGTGCTTGCTGAAAAAAAAATGATGTGCAACATGTAGGTGTGACTATGATGCTTAGCATATACAGAGTTGTAAATGCGAAACTAAGACACGGGGACAGTTGCAGAGGAAATTCAGCTGGAAAGCAGTAGGGTTTAGAAAAAGGTGTGTATCTCAGAGGGAAGGTGAATGGCCCCAGATCAATTGGTGAATTTTCATTAGGGCATGCATTGATTTACAGCATACTGGGACTGGGGGTGGGCCATACGGATGGACTGAGGCCCAAATCTTGGAAAAACAAGCCAAAATTTGGGGAGTCCCCAAGTGCATTTTCGGTACATGTGCACTCTAATAGGTAGTTTGCGTGTTATATGTTGACATAATTTGTGAGCTGTGGGCATATGAAGTGTAAGTAATTAGCCCCCAGGAAACTGTCCCCATGTATATATTTTTATTGGCCGCATGTATATGAGTACCCTCTCGGCACATGTTTGGCATTAAAAAAAACTATCCCCTGCCACCTTAGAGGAGTGAACCGTTCCATTATCGTCCTGGAATACATAGTTACCATTCGGGAAATGACGCATAATAACAGGCATAAATTTGTATCCAAATGTTTATGTATTTTGGGGAATTAATATTCCCATTTACTTCTGTAAATGTTCCGACTCCTTCATGAGTACATGTAAACTTCTCCAAAACATCGACGAGTACTTTCCGTTTCCACTGACGCCAAGTCACTCAGGTCGCCCATACTTTATTCGGTCTTCTCCAGATGTAAACTCGCTTATTCTGATCAATCACAACCTTTGTTTCATCGCTGAAAATAACCTTTTTCCAAGTATTATTCACAGTACAGTGTAATTTACCACGATACCAATTTACACGGCGAGTGCGGTTTACAGACCAAATTGTTAGAGTCCTCCTTGTTTTTCTTCTTGTAAAGTTAAAAACTCGTAAACGTCTTCTTACCGTCCGTGAAGAGATGGAATTTGGTAATTTTGAGTTGACTCCATCAGTTATTTCCGACAAAGTTTGCCGTCTGTTGAGTTTCACACATCGAAGTAGCTTACGATCACCTCGTACATCAGTTTTTATAGGGTGTCCGCTTCGATGCTTATTTTCACTGGATCCACGCGTCTTGTATCGCTTAAGAAAATTGGAAATCCCAGTCTGGCTCACAGAAAGAATAGTAGCAATGTCCTGTTGGGTATATCCACTCTCAGACATAGTTATTATTGCATTTTTCATAGGGGTAGACATTTGTTTACCTTTAGTAGCCATCTTGTCAATTGCTAACTATTTGACAGATAATACGTCACTTTATAAAAAGAAACTATTCAACAGCGGCTTGTTTAGAGTGATTTTTTTTACCAACGCTTAAGAAAAATAATTGGCATTCTGAATTTTGATATTTTGGCAGCCATTTTTATGACAGACTTATGGCCAGGTACTGTACAACGTCCAAACCCAAATTTTAGTAGGCCTACATGTATCATACTGATTACATTAAGGCCAAAACTTTAATAACTACAACATTGAATTTCATCAAAAAACTTTTAAAGTAACCGTGGAGATCTAAACTCTATCAAAAGAATTTAAAATATTTATAGTCGGACAGACAGACAGATGGTCACTTTACTATGATCGCATAAGCTCTTAATTCTTGATCGACCAGTTTAACTAAATTAAGACAAAGTCACAACCATTTTGCAGCAACGTGTACTTCCTTACAATATTTAGTTTATACGGGATCTTTTCATCTTATACAATAATTTAACCCGGCGAACAGCATAAAGACATTACTGCTGTTGACATAAGTAGGACGTCTGACAGCGTATCTCATCTCAATCGGTTAAACGCAGCTTTCTATCGTTCATTGTGCCGTCCGATGACTGACAGTTGTCTCTTCTAACTGATAGATCTCAGTGGGTTACTATGAAGCGAGAAAGTCGCATATGCTCCAGATCTCGCTGCCTACGATGTATAGAAAATGGTAGTAGAACATTTTTATTTTTCACTAATGACCTGCTAGGATGCATGATTTACCAAATGATGCTTCTGTTGATAATCGTCCGATGTTTCTTAGCGACAAATATTCTGTTGCACTGTACGATTTTTTCAGTCATTGTTAATGGGGGTGGGGTACTTTGCCCTCCAACTCATGATCATTGTATAACTACTGCTAAGATTTAGTTCAGTCGGTTGTGATCTTGAAGTGGTTCAGTCTGCAGAAACCTTGTCCAAAGAGGCAAGATGAAGCCACAGACAAATGAAGTTCAAAGTTTTACATATAAGAGAATTTAAGAGAAAATTCAATGAGTCTTTTTCAATAACTGCAAAGTCACACATAGTCAGATTTATATACAATCTTCTTCCCATGTATTCACATTTATGCAAATTATGGTGCCTGGGGGTTGGGGGGATGTGGATTTTAAAAAATTGAAAATATAGATTTTTTTTCAATTTTTTTATTCAAGGATTATTGAGATCGAAGTTGTCAAATTTATATGGAAGCATCCTCCTCACATAAGTTGTAAACCCGAGTTTGTTCATAAAATGGTACCAGTTAGAGGAATAAAAATGGAATTTAGATTATAATGATATATAATATAAAACAATATCTCCTTCTTATGGACCATGGGCGATTGAGATTACGAGTCAATCATAAACACCCTACTTATACCCATCATACACACACACATGCACAAGAAGTCATCTTCATGAAATGCAGAATCATGGCAAAAAGTTAAATTGTTTATGTGAATTTATAAATCTTTTTTAATAGAAGAGATCGAAATTGTCAATGTACTAGTACTATGAAATAATTCTGTATGTTTAATTAAGAAATAAACAACAATGTTAAAAAGTTCTCTGGGAAATGAACTTGGTTGGTCACGTGATCAAATCCTGTGAAGCCCGAAGGGCTTCTCAGAAGATTTGATCACGTACCAACCAAGTTCATTTCCCAGTGAACTTTTTAACATTGTTGTTTATTACTTTTATTTACATTTGAGACGAATATTCTGAATAGAACTGCATTTATTACACGAACGGCCCGCCGTATTGCTATGTTGTGACGCGCAATGACCTAGAAGTTGTTTGGTCTTGAGAGTTCGCCTCGCTCCAACATTTGAATACTTACATTGATGTTTAGCAGTCCAGTTCAGGAAATATCTGTTCATAATGAAAAAAACAATGATCGCTACTGGGAATTATCTTACTATTATTGTACGAGTTCTTTATATACAAAGTCAAAAGCGGTGCTATCGTCTTCAGTTTACATACCTTCAAAGGAATTTCGGGTTAAAAAGGTAAGCGTGATTTTAGGCTAATTAGAAACATTCTTCACACCGAAGAAAGATCTAACGATCATTTGTTGAACGAAAAAAAAATATATGTTTCAATAATTTTATCTTTTTCATCGCTTTGACGGTTCAGAAGTTCCGAAACCAGTGTCACTGTGACAGAAATATGTAGACAAGATATCGTCTCGCTGTGTGATTCGGTCACGCCATGACCTCTGACCCCCTAATAAGTTCATACAGAATTGAACATATTTTCTCTTCTATAGGTTCATCTAAGAAAAATATTTGCAAATGTAAATAAGAGAAGATAAGAAGGGTTCTAAAAATTTTGAAAACAAAACTTAAAAAAGAACACGTACCGCATTAATAACAGTTGACCATCAAGGCCTTTAGGCCTCTCGTTGGTTTATTAATGGAATAAATGTGCAATATTTTGGTATAAAATGCTTTCAAACATTCTGTTGATATTATTTTGAATACGATAACAAATCACTTAATGGTGCAGTCTCTATTTTCAGGAAGCTGTTTAAAACGATGAAAATGTAAAAATTAGCAGAGGTATGCGGTGAATTACACCTCTCCCACACAGGCAGTTTGCTGTTTTTTGTTTATTTGCTTTTCAAAAAATTATTTAGTTATTTGTATTAGGAGATAAAATGTTTATTATGAATACAACATAAAAGGTAAGACATTTAGTATAATCTTTATTGAAGAAATTTGTATATCTTCTACCACAGAGTGAAATATTTTTTTCCTGGAGAAAAAAGGTATATTAGCAAGAGAAAAAAATTATCTGGAACGACCCTTGCCTTGTACAAAGTATGATAAAATTATTACCACTGGATTATTGAATATATGAACTATTAGGATCTTTGAAATACACTGCGCCGTATTAGCTATAGAAATTGTACCCAGACGTCCATTAGTAATTTTTTCGGTCTACCGAAATCTGGATTTTTCATTAAATATTTTCATTCTGCTTTATTACGAAGGCGTAAAGTTGAATCAACAGCTGTGTATATTGATCGGTAGAATTACTGCCGGAGAATTATCGGTGAATTTTTTTCTTCAGAAATGACATCATTTTTCCATTGTTATCGGACAATTCTTTTTTTCATTTCTAGACTTGTAATTTGAATCAATATCTTATTTACATATTAATACGAAATCATTGCCTAAGGATATCTGTTATACTGAATACAAAGAATCTATAAATTTATATACTGAAGATGAATTTACTTTCTCCAACTCTTAAAAACTTGAAGAATCCTTTGTTGTGTTTGGAGACCAAAACCTGCAATAAATAATTGTTTTTGTGTAATCATTATACAGTTGAACTTCGGTATCTCGAACACGGATATCTCGAATACCATGGATATGTCGAAGAGATTGGGAAGTCCTAACCACATATTTCTCAAGTATTTTGCCCTCGATATCTCGAACCTTCGAATATCTCGAAGTTTTTTCTCGGTCCCATCGAGATAACGAGGTTTGACTGTAATTGAGCTGCACAATGTGTGTCTTAAAAACTAGGACTGTCTTCAAATTTTCAACTAAGTAAATAGATTTAGTAAGTCCCATGCATAAAATGATGGTTGAGAAAATCATGTACATTCGTCTGTATAGTCGAACATTTTTCTGGGATGCTGTACAAAGCGATATTGTAAATAAATAAATTAGGTGGGTGGATTACTTGATAGATTGTTTCTACAAATCTACATGTAATGGAGGATTATTAAAAAAAATATCGGCTCTAAAATCAATAAATTCTCTCAATATATTGAAAGACCGAAATACCCACCCACCCCACCAAATTTCGTGTGTGTGTGTGTGTGTGTGTATATATATATATATATATATATATATATAACCGCACATTTTAAACATTAATTTTATTTGAATAATTCATACAAACGCAACGGCTAAATGAAATATGGAGCAAACAAGGAAAAGGGGGAGGGGAGGAAAGGCCTAGGGTGTGACAGGAGGGAGAAAGGTATCCACACATCCACCCCATCTATCACCTGGACTTTTATTGCAAGGACTTCCTCTTTTCTAATTTGTAGATGTGTGCAGAAACGTGCGTGAAAAAACGATGAGAGTGTTTTTACTACATGCACCATACCATACTGTCACGACAACCATGCAACGCGTTTCTTATTTCATCACCACGTATTTAATAAGTAGCTTCCTATTTCCGTGTGTTCTATATCATCTCTAGCTCGCTTCTCACAAACATGTACGCTGTGCTTATAACTGACATAGGAATGCTACCGATATCGCACTGGCCACCCTCTGCCCCATTGCCACCGGACTTGCAATATTATATACCTTCATTTCTGTCTTAAGCCTCATTTATACAAAAGTAAAATTTTCGCAGTCCAAAGCAGATAAGATAATTTTGTATGTATTGTGTAGGTAAATGTTGTACTTATTGTCATATATTAATTTCTTCCCAGATAGAAATGATTGGAAAAGTGAACCTATACTATTATACTTATTGGACTCGATGCATTTTCAATTTGAGTTTCTCTTGCAAGACGACTATCGATCGAGTTACTCTGCAGTACCCTTCAATTTTATAATGTTGTCGGTGCACATCTGCTAAACAATCAGAGCTGTGTGATTCTCTGATTTTTTCATCGTGAAGCGAAAAGAGCTCTTATGGGAACCCCATATCTTAAGTTCATTTTACCGTTTCTTTCTGTGCGAAAACTGTAAAAGTTCAAATTGCCTTCTTGTGCAGTTAAACTTTAATATTTTTTTACTTATCTACAAAGAAGATACCAGAATGAGAGACTTGTCTCATTACCAATTCATAATTAACATTTTACAGCTTTTTGCATTTGATAGATCGGAGTTTTACATTTTAACGTTAGGATTGTGTTGTCATAACTACCTTTCCTCTAATTTTCTCATTTATTTATAAACTAGTTAACATTGACATCAATTGTAATGAGATGCTGTGTCAGATTGTCATATTCCACCAAAGTTTTCATAATCTAATTTGGACAGAACGCAAATGATAGATTTTATAAGAGCTCACTCCTATGCAAAACAATTATAAACGTTCTTCAAAGTTTTTAATGTTTTGCTGGGAAAAAATCTAACCACTTTTGAATTTTTTACGTCCTTTGTGCAAAAGATATTTGATTTACTTTTCATATTCAGTCGTTTGAATATATATGATTGTATTTTTTAAACATTTATCAACCAACTTTAGAGAAAATTTCAGTCAAACGTTGCACAAAGCAAACAGAGATAATGATTTTGAATTTTTTAAAGAAAAAATTATTACATATTTCGTAGTGCTAAAAAATTGATTACGTTTTAATAGCTTTGGTTCTTTTTAAGTACCAGTCCACATAAAATTCAGACGAAATAGTATGAAAGTGATACATGAAGGTTTTCAGAATTCGATGATTTTTCACTCATAAATTTCTCTTGCAATATGAACAATGTATGTAAAATGAAAAATGTTTTGAGTCATGGTTACCATGGAAACCCGGCCAAAGAAATTTCCTTAGCAACCGGCAATTTTTTCCATGTTGATGGACAAAAATTCACCTATCTTTAAGACTTAAAATAAAATTTTAATACCATGAAAGTTATTCTCAATTACTGGTGTAATAAAGATACACATTTAAAGTGTTTTAATAATGCAATGAAAGAAATTTAGGTCTTAAGTTAGTTCTGTGCTAGCCATTGGAAGGTACACATGTTTTGCAATTTCTGCTGATTCAGCATTTTTCGTGATTTTGGCAATATTCAAGGCCAAATTTAAAAAAAGGCCGATTAATACAGCTGTTGCGTGTATTTCACATAAAAGCAGATGAATTTCTCTTTCAGAATTTGAAGTCAAATCCATGGGCCTTTTTGAAAATCAAATCTGTTGCCTAGCCACAAATATGGGCATTTTGATACATAAAATGAGAAACAATGTAAAAAGTTTATGGAAAAATCAAATGAATTGTTATCTACAAAAACGATCAACATATTTTAAAATAGTAGAATTAAAGGACTTCCTAGCAAATTATTGAATATTGTATAATTATTTATCTCCATAGCAACAACAGGTTCTCCATAGCAACGGGCAAAGAAAGTCAATTTTGACATGTATTCATGTAATCTTATTAAAAATTTATTCAAATTAAGTCAGAAAAATGTCGTTGAGCAAAATTGACAATGAAATGTTGGTCTTATTAAAGTTTTTGTGGTACTTAATCAACCCATAGCAACGATTCCCAGTACATGACAACCAATGTGCACTATGCCTCCTGTAAAACAGATTTGACTTTGGGATCGTATTGTTTGTCATGGAATTGAATATTCAAGTAATGTGCTGATAATTGTATATGCTGAGAGTGTGGAAAGAATATAAAATGTTGTAGCAAGTTATTGAATATCGTACATTGACTTATTTCCATAGCAACAACAACACTTCCCCATAGTAACGAGGCAAAGAAACTTAATTTTGACACATATTCATGTAAACCTGTAAAATCTATCTAAATCAAGTCACAAAAATGTGTTTGAGAAAAATTGACATTGTCGTGTTTGTTTTAGGAAAATATTTTTGTACTCATTTAACCCATAGCAACGATTCCTAGCACATAGCCAGCAATTTTGTCAGTATGGGATTCATTCTCTGTAACTGCTGTATTGAAAGATTTGGCACTCGTCACAGATTTCGGGGATACATGTACGACTCTCAAATAATCACTACAGAAAGCATTACAATGTAACAATTATTCCTCATGAAAATAAATAGATAAATAAAAAGAATATCGTTACTATGGAAACGTATCTAATAATATTTGGTAAGAGGATTCAAATTGAGTAGGAAGATCAGGATTTAATTATTCTATTTATACTTATTACAGATTGCAGAGTTTTCTTTTCAAACAGTTAGAGGATAAACACGTTTGTTCATATCTAAAAATAGAGTTTTATGCATCAATAACCTCGAGTAATACTTAGGTCACATTTATTAAATGATTTAAGCCGATGGTCGGGCCACCAAATTATTATCGTATCGTCGGCTGAAAAACTTAATCAGACGATTCTAGTATCGGGCGATGCAGAGTAGTCACTTTAAGGACATTGGCAAGTCAAGGTTTTCCGGAGAAAAAAGGTTTAATACATGGGTTTTTTTACTTATGAAATAGTGATTGAGAGTGATCTCCCGTGTAGAATTCTCTAAACGGTGAAAACCAATTAAAGCCAATGTTTACAGAGGTAAACAAAAGCACATGTACTTCCTTCAATGGGTAGAATCATCTATACAGCAAGAAAGAAAAGTAGTAATGGCTTTTTATACATTGTATTCAGGGGACAAAGAACCAACAGGTCGTCATTTACCATAGTTGTGCTCAGTATGCTGGGAAGAGCAAAGATGTGATATATGCTGAAAGGTAGACAGACTGAGATCAGTTCCTATGTCGTATGAAGGAAGCAGCATTTAGTAACAACGAATAAAAATTGAAATAAATCCATGCCAATATTTTTATAACAATGTGTTTCAATCAATTTAGTCAATTAAATGATAGAATTAATCAACCAGTCTGACTTTCTTGACCATTATGAATAATATGTAATTATAGCTGTTAAGGGAAGTAACTCCAAAAAAAAGATCGGTGCTGGTATGTCCATGCCTTATATATACATTTTCAGTCAAAATATCTATAAGTCATAGGAAATGAAGATACAGTAATGTATATAATACAAAAACTAAATGAAATAAGTGGGTTTTGGAGAAATATTATAATGAAAAATTATGTAAGTCCCTTTTATTAACATTTTACATACCGGTAGGAAATGCATTGAGAATTGCAAAAACACTGATATGACAAAATCTAAAAAGGAAGGTTGGCTTGGTAGGTTAAACAATCCAGAATATAGCCTGTTTAATACATGTACAATTAAACCTACTCAAGAGTTCTTGAAAAATCCTATACGATAACCAGGAACTTTGCCAATGTCCTTTTAATTCCTAGGAACACCGATGCCTTTACATGTTAAAATTCGCTAAGAAGGCCAACCCTTACCCGATCATCGTTTGCTGAGCCGCTGTTTGATTTTCACCGTCGGCTGACATTTTATGAAAACCCAATCCTTAAATGTCGATCGACCTACGACCGACATGACAAACTGTCTTGCGATGGTTGGACAATGATCCTTATATTGACAATGATGCCTTATAATTTCCATCCTAGCAATGTTGAAGGAATCGGCCACCAACGCAGAAAAAAGTATAACTTGTCCCGACAGACACAAAATTGGCCGGTTGACGCAAAAAGAAGAACTCAAAATCAGACAACACCCGATGAACTGCCGACTGTCCCCCGAAGAATCCTATTTTTGTTTCAAAAAACTTCGGCCATTGGTCATTTTTGGAAATGTGACTGGGATTTAAAGTTTTCGAAAGACTAAAAGAATAACGTAGACTTAAAAACAGGTTGTGTTAAACAAATTTAAATTAAATTTGAAACCAACAATATCATACATTTAAAATATGGAACAAAACGTTTTAGGGGAATCTATGTATTAAATCTCTGTTTTTGCTTTTTATCTGCTATTGTATGCATTATTTATTTATATACGTTTGAATTTTTTTTTTTTTGAATTTCTCACTAAAAAACTATATCTCCCTGCAGGATTTCTTTTTGTAAAATAAGGGGTCATGGGCCACAAGTCTCACCTGAATCTATCTGTTCCTGCTGTTATTTGAATATTTTCGCTATATATTCTTAAGAAGCTGAAATGACCCTTTCCTAAATTAATATGATCATGCCAGATTACCTATCGGGTCCATGATTTTGGCAAACTGAATCTGCACTGAATGAGGTGCTTGGTTATCAATATACTTATAATATTGTTGTCCTTGAGAAGAAGATTCTTTAAGATTTTTTCCCCGAATGGCATCTTCTCAGGCCTTTCCGGCAAGCCCCGAAAATACATTTAATGTATTTAAATCACTGGATGTTAAAAATTTGTACAAAATGAAGTGATATGTAATTTTATAATTTATGTAAATATTTAATAAACATAGTTGATTGTTCCTTCTGTGGTATATTTTAATATCTTTACATTCAATGAAGATCAGTTGCATACTCCATTGAAAAAAAGTCTCCCTACATTTATTCAAATGTTTCTTAAAATGGGTTATCATAGACGCCTACGTACATGTAACAAATTCGAGGTTGTTTTTTCCACTTGTCCCTCCCCCCCCCCCCCCCCCCTTTAAACCTCATCCAATTCTTAAGACCATGATATGAAATAACTTGGATTTACACAGAGACAAAAAAGTATATGTCAGCTTCTTAACAACAAGTAAAAGATACAAGCTTATATCTGATCTTTTGAAAAACAGAAATTATCTCAAATGAACACAATATATGTTAGATCAACATTACCAGGGTTAAGGGTTTTATTAGGTGTATAGAGTATAATTTTATGTGCTTGCTCACTTAATCTCTACCTTTTCTTTCACTGCATTTCATTTCCGGTATAATATTGCATAGCATTTCCGACATTTTTTAATTTCATTTACGACAATTTTTTTTTCATTTCCGACAATTTTTTGTATTTCCAGAATATTTGTAGGATATCTTTCTGGCAATTTTATGTTAGCCAAATAGGTGGAAATAGAATTTTTAAAGAATTAATTTCAAACTACGTTTTCAAAATATAAATAAAAACATATAATACAATACATTTATACAGGTAGCATTAAGATTTATAGCATTTTTCCCTGTGCTGCATGCTCCAATTATTTTCCAATATATAGAATACTATAGAAAACTTCGCTACAATATGTTTGTGCCTCCTTAATAATAATGTCTGATGACCTTTTTTGCCAAGGAATTTTTGGTAGTTGATAGTGCCTCCCAAATGAAAGTGTTTGGTCCCCCCCCCCCCCCAACTGAAATTGCTTCCTATGGGCCGGTTTTTACGTCGACTGGTTTCTGTATGCCTTATAATTTCCATCCTAGCATATCTGATTTCAAACTTAAATCTGAACATTTAAAAAAGGAGATGACGAAAGTACTTACGTGTGTCTCAGGGAATCTTTTTAATCATTATTTTGGCTTCAAGCAAAACTCATTATTTGGATTTCAATGATTTCTCCATGATTTATTAATTAAAATTTTTCATAAGTGAAGTCTTCAATCCTGCTTTCATTGCAGAAAAGTACTACTTGAAAAAATGTCGGAGATAAAAACTTTAAAATGTTGGAAATAAAAGATGAAAATTTCAAAAAATTCCGGAAATGAAATGCAGCCATTGAAACTATGCCCATAATATCGTGCACATGTCTTGGAGTTAATCCACAATACACACTAATGTGTGTGTACAAGTTACATGAAAAACATTATTTATGGAATACATCCTTATTTTGGTAACAGATCAGAGATAGATGTAAGGAGTAGGTGAACAAGGCGTGCAGAATGCCTATAGCTTCAGATATGTAAAAAAACAAATTCAATTTGTGAAATTAGTATTAGTAAATTTCCTGAAATTATGATAAAACTTTTCCGAGGAAAATTTTCCCGGCAAAAATTATACTGTTATTAAAAATTAATGGGGTATTCATGGGGACCGAACCCCCTAGCAATAAAAATCCTGAGTATCATTTTCCTTTGATACCAACGCGCTAACCACTACGCTATACAACTCCTGATAAATAGTGGCATTTAAAGAGGCTGGGGGGTTGTGGCCATTTTTAGACTATATTGATCTCCTTTAGAAGAAGAGCTCCATATGAAGATATAGAAAATGATCAAATTTTAAAACTAAAATTTTTGAAATTTTTCTTTGCCGAATGATAGTTGACAGCTTGAGATATCATATCTAAAAAAATTAAGTTAAATCTGGTGGTTAATTTGTGGTTAATTTGTTGACCCCCCAGCCTCCTTAAATCATGTTTGTGATATGACCCTTGACTAAATGGACTTAAAGTATTTCTTAGAGGATGCGAATGTTGTGTCATAAAAGTGTATTTTTAAGGTATAGTGGGTCTTTGCTCCTTGTCTTTGTTTACCAAAAAATGTATATTTTTATGCAAGCTTTGACGGTAACCTTTCAATAAAATGGAGCGATGACCCACTCATATCAAAAAAATGTGTTATAGTATGAGAAAATGATCGTTTTGCCATCTTTAGTGTGTGTGTATGCTATTTCATAGGCAAATAATTTCAATCTTCGTGAGATTTTTGCAAGTTGTGGAAATTTTACATAAAGTATACTTTAATGTTAGATGATATATCAAAGAAAATTTTGTAATTGAGATTTAATTTTTCACCTTTATGTTTGTTACACTATAGGCACTTCGCTTGCCTTGTTCGCCGATCTTCTTTGTATCAGTAATTTGAGGAATCTTGATCAATTCATTTTAGAGAGCTTTAATAAGTTACACTTCTGAATTTACACAGATCGAGGGCTAAAATGGTACATGCACTGGTCGAAGTGGGAGTAAAAAAAAAAGAGATTTATTGTTACATTCATTCTTAATGAAATTAATTCTTCTTAACTTTTCAAGTGTTGTTACTTAAGGTGTATAAAGCAATAAAATACTTTGAAAAGACCTGCTACATGCTTTAGTTGTCTGTATTGCAGAATTTGTTTTACATTCCATTCGACATCATTCATACCTACTTTGAACTGGAATGTTTTTTCGGTGAATTATGAATTTTTATGTTTAGTTGCTAAGGGGATTGCATATTGCCATGGCTTAATTATTAGGAGATTGCATGTTGCCATAACAACTGATAGAACATTTTATATTCTTTCCGCTCTCTCAACATATAAAATCATCAACACATTAATTGAATATTCATTTCCATCACAAACAATATCATCCCAAAGTCAAATCTATCTTACAGGAGGCATAGTGCACATTGGTTGTCATGTACTGGTAAAAGTTGCCATGGGTTGATTAAGTATACCAAAAATAAACTTTAATAAGACCAACATTTCATTGTCAATTTTGCTCAACGACATTTTTCTGACTTAATTTGAATAAATATTAATAAGATTACATGAATACATGTCAAAATTAACTTTCTTTGCCCCGTTGCTATGGAGAACCTGTTGTTGCTATGGAGATAAATAATTATACAATATTCAATAATTTGCTAGGAAGTCCAAATTTAATACTACTTTTTTAAGATTTGTTTTTCGTTTTTGTAAATAACAATTCATTTGATTTTTCCGTAAACTTTTTACATTGTTTCTCATTTTATGTATCAAAATGCCCATATTTGTTGCTAGGCAACAGATTTGATTTTCAAAAAGGCCCATAGATTTGACTTCAAATTCTAAAAGAGAAATTCATCTGCTTTTATGTGAAATACACGCAACAGCTGTATTAATCTGGCCTTTTTTTAAATTTGGCCTTGAATATTGCCAAAATCACGAAAAATGCTGAATCAGCAGAAATTGCAAAACATATGTACCTTCCAATGGCTAGCAAAGAACTAACTTAAGACCTAAATTTCTTGCATTGCATTATTAAAACACTTTAAATGTGTATCTTTATTACACCAGTAATTGAGAATAATTTTCATGGTATTAAAATTTTATTTTAAGCCTTAAAGATAGGTGAATTTTTGTCCATCAACATGGAAAAAATTGCCGGTTGCTAAGGAAATTTCTTTGGCCGGGTTTCCATGGTAACCATGACTCAAAACATTTTTCATTTTACATACATTGTTCATAGTTCAAAACAAATCTATGTGTGGAAAATCATCAAATTCTGAGAACCCTCATATATCACCCTTTGTCTGATTTTTATGTGGACTGGTACTTAAATGGCAAATTAAGAAAGAAAACTTGACAGTTTCCATTAGTTCCTTCTTCTAGATAATTGTCAAAGCCCTGATGCTCCTCTCAGATCAAACACTATTAAAAAGCTTTACTTTAAAGAGTTGAAGGTATTAATAAATTATATTGATTCCGGTTTGTTGTGTTTTTTTAAAGCCAATCGATCCAACTAAATTCGCGAGCCTTGTAATTCCAACAAAAGAAAAATTCTTTTATAAAGTGAACAGTTTTCTGGTTCATTTTTATTTAACCTCATCAAGTATTTATATGGCACGAAGATAAGAGGAAGCTTATCAATCTCATCCATCATATTCCAAGCACACTAAGCTACCAACCATAACTAACGTCGTCCGCATGGCTAAATTGGAGAAAATTAAGACAAAAAACAAAAGTGTCTCTGGGGTTACATGTACAGTTACGTGCCACACTTGATGAAAATTTTCCCCCAAGTTTTTGTTGTTTGGTTTTATTCTCTGTGCATTTTGGGCTGTAATTCTAATTTTGCTAACTTTTTAAAAGCAATTGGAAGTCCAACTTATTGAACAAATTATATGGGGTATAATTTCTCCTTGCACTTAGTTTCTACACTATAGAGTTGTCATTTTAAACAATGAAGAGCATGCAGACAACAAGAAATGTCAGAGGAGCAAAGAAAAATGGCTATAGATTTATTTCTATGTGGTTGAAAACAAAGGTATTTGCCAGAAATATTTTGTGTGGATAAATCCACAATATAGGGGCTTTTAAAAAAATTAATAATGGGATAAAGTATGGAAAAGAATCGAGGTAGGTGGTGTCTGATTGTTGAGAGGAGTGACAGAATCTTGATTCGAACAGTGAAGAACAGAAGACAGACTTTGAGAGAAATTATAGATAATTTCAATAAAAATCCTTCCCAGAAATTGTCTGTAAGGATAATTCAGAGAAAACTCCATTCTCATGGAATTCACAGAAACAAAGACCTTCACTGTGTCAGAAATCAATAGAAAACGTTGTATTCAGTGTGTAAGTGTAGGAACAATCGAGAAGTTGATGACTATCATGGAAGAAAAGTTTTTTTTCTTTTTTTTTGGAAACTCAGATAGTAATATCAAATGAAAACGCCTGTAAGTGTGGAGAACTCAGGATGGAGTGTATCGTCCAGTGTCGCTCAGCCTACATGGCCGCAGTGTAAGATATGTGGCCCTTTTCACAAAAATTCTTACGACTAAGACAAAAAAATTTCCAATTCTCCAACAAATATCTAAGCTATAGTAGGTCACAGACTTAAATATATTATTTCAATACATGAGATTACATTGTAAATAATATTTGGAAAATAATAAATATCTTTATTAAACACAAAATTACATAGTGGTCAAATTTTTATCTCAGGAGAAATTGCAACGTATGTTTAACATATGTTGAACATACATTCTGAAACATATGTTCGCCATAAAAAACGAGCAACATATGTTTTACATATGTTTATGAACATATGTTGATCATATGTTGCTTATATGTTTTGTATGAACATATGGTTAACATATGTTTATGTTCATATGTTTTTCATATGTTAAAACACGTTAATTTTATTTCTTACTTACATTTATTATTTAATTATCTTGTATTTCTTTGGATTGCAAACTTAACTAAATAGTACTCTTGTCCTTTAATCACTTACATGTAATAATAAGAAATCAAAGAACACAATCTCAAGCATTAATCTTGAGTTTATTTTTTCAAATTTTTACATAATTCTGGCTTTACTTCCCTGACAGTGACTGCATTGCTTTTGAAATGATAAAGAAAAAATAATAAAAATTAAGACATCCAAATTTCATGTCAATTACATGATTGTATAATTAATAAATATATACCAGTATTAGTTAGCACAGAGAGTAATTACTTTGAGCACTTACAATTTTTTTCTTGGCCTGTTCTTTGTTTTCTTTCATTTTATAACCCCTTGGAACCTCATCATAGGATTTGAAATTGTCACATGTTAAGGTACTGGGTGGCACTTCAGTGGAGTCTCCAATTTTAAGATTCTGTTGATTAATACAGGTTTTCTAAAATACATGTACAAATTAAAGTCTACATGTAATTTAAGTTCATACACTGAAGATATTTGTCATATGTATATGCAAACAAATGCATACCCCATTCTCCTAAACAGTTATCAGTTATGATATGAGTTAAAACTAATTTCATAAAACATTATATGCCTATGGTGTTGTGTAACACCATATAATGTTATGTCCAAGACAATTTCACTCTTGGAAGATATGCTTAATAATAAAATCATAGAAAATACAATTAGTTTCCCTAAATGTATACAAATGAATTTGGAATGTTGATATAATATAATATATTCATATTAAATGGATAATCAGATACAAATGTATGTTTGGATATAATAAAAATACAGGCAGAGAAATAGACATTCTGTTTCCAGTATATCCAAAAACTTTGTTTGGAAGAAAATAACAAAGCTTGTAATACAGGGTGTACTTACCTATTCTGAAGCAAGCGTAGGGTCGTGGTGTTCTTCCATGTTATTCATAGCAGACAGACTGTATATTGAACCTATAAAAATTATAAAATAAATACAGTAAATATTTTCTAATGAAATTCCAATCAAAACTTTAAAGAAACTTCGAAAGAGAGTGAGTACAAGTCCCTAGTTTCTCTAGTGTTAAAAAAAATTCTATGTCAATTAATATATAAATAGGTAATAAATTAGCTGATGAACTTTTAAATACATTTACATGTACACTATTATCTTGAATGCCAGATTAGGCTGAAATTGATCATCTTTCAGATATTCTATAGTTT
The DNA here is from genome assembly GCF_033153115.1 of Saccostrea echinata. Classification (NCBI taxonomy): domain Eukaryota; kingdom Metazoa; phylum Mollusca; class Bivalvia; order Ostreida; family Ostreidae; genus Saccostrea; species Saccostrea echinata. The sequence continues at coordinate 7,296,281 of NW_026889774.1, forward strand.
AAAAGCCAGCAAGTTCCATCCATATTCATATCTTCAATATTTTAGCCAAAAAAAGACAGTATAATTTTTGGTACGTTGTAATGCAAAACAGTGTAGAATTAAGAAGCAAAAAGAAATTTCTCAAAAACTATTTTGTTATTAAATAGTCATTACTTATATGCACTCTGTAATTACTGTGATTATTATATGTATTTATTTTCACCTGTATTGTGATCGTGCAATCTTCAGTCAAATCAGCTTTGGGTTGAATCGTCAGTCCTAACAGCTTTGGGTTCTTTCAATAAAAACGGCACTCTGACACTGAACTCCAGTTGCTTAATACATAATAAAAACAAACATTTTCCATTAAAAATTTGATAAAAGAGCCGAGTGCATAACCATCTAACATAGGCTACACACAAACTGCAATGCAAGATTTCTACTTTCACTTTCATCAAGATCGTACATAAATATGCAAACGTAACTGTCGACAAAAGGAAAACGAATCTGAAAAAAAAATTAGCAATGCTAAATAGATTTTACATTCGTCGAAAACAAATCCAAAATAATGTAGCATGTAGGCCTAGATAAGATCACTAGGTGTGTCGTTTTTTACGAACTGCATTAATTACAACTACAGTTAGATATTATACAAGTCACGAGAGTACTAAGGACTTCGTATGAATTTATAACCGTAAAGAAATTCTCTTAAAACACCATAAACTAATTCAATTCTAAAAAAAACATAACTGATAGCACTTACTTGTTTCTATAACACCCAACACTTCTGCTGCAGCAGTGACACTTTCATCCGATAAAAACCAAAACCGGTCCGGAAATAAAATGTGGAATGATTTTAATTTCATAAATAAATCCAAACAAAACGGGGTAAATACAAATTTATTAATTCTTGATAAACTTGATTTGGGGAATACCATGTTCAAGAAGACAATTTTGAATTTGAAGAAAAGAGGGGGCTGAATTTGGAGAAACGAGTGGGGGAGGGGGTGCAGGGTAACAGAGTAGTTAACCCCTATTTATGTAAGCTTCTACAAGAAATGACCATTCTTTTGAATAAATGTATTCAAATTGATCTTGATACTTGTTATTGAAATTAATTTTTTAACATGCAGTCTATTTGCATTGGCGGATCCAGAAGGGGGGGGGGGTCCGGAGGTTGGCACGGGCTTGAAGTGCCTATGGTGCGATTCTATGCATGTGTGTTGGGGGCACCGACCTGGAACCCTCCCCCCTTCAAAATTTGCTGGATCCGCCCCTGACATGTTAAAATATATCATTTAACTCGAGTTTTTCATATTGCTCTTAATATTAAATTATTGCCGGTTCACTGATTAACATTAAATTAATTAACATATTTTTTTTATGTCGTTAAATTTAAATAAAATTAATTCAAATAAAAGATAACATTAATTTAATATTAAATGAAATAAAGGTGAAAAGGCGATTGGTTATTATATGATGTTCAGTATGAATTTTATGTGAAACTAAAACATATGTTGAACATATGTTTGAAACAACCATATGTTTAAAATATGTTCAACATATGTTAAACATATGTTTTGAGTCTGCTATATGTTCAACATATATTTCAAACATATATTCAACATATGCTTTAAACATATGTTCAACATACTGTCAAAAATTCATATGGTCAACATATGTACAACGTATGTTCAACATATGTTACTCGAAACATATGTTGAACATATGTTGCAATTTTACCTGTGTGTATATAGTAGCAAGATTTTTTTGTGAAAAGGACCAATGATCTTTTTTTTTTGGGGGGGGGGGGGAGGGGGTATGCGACATACTCTGGAGTGGGGAAATTAGTTCCAATAACTGGAAATTTGATATCTGAGAAATATATAGAAACTCATGATGAACATTAATGGCCAGTCGTTTCAAAACATTTTGGCAATCTATCATTTGTAGTCCAGGGGCCCGTTTTACAAAAGAACTGACGACTAAGACCAAATTAAATTCTGCTCATAACTTTTTAACTTGTACTAAATTGAAAATGGTTTAAATCTTTTTTAAAAGGAATGTAGAAAGATATTTTTACGCTAGCACTTTTAAACAGAATCATTCATTTTGCAAAATTTTACAATGAACTAAATTTTTGGTCTTATTCGTAAGTTTTATTGTAAAACGGGCCCCAGGATGACAATGCTCAATGCTTCACAATTGATAACACCCTGGAATAAAGGCTGTGAATAATTGTCTTGACTGGCCATCATAGTCACTAGACATCAACACCATCGAAAATTTCTGGCTAATTGTAGAAAATCAACTGAGAAAAAATAAATCCAGGATGAGTTTGATCACCAAAGTTTTGAAAAATCGGTCTTCTCTTACTGTCCCTTAATACATTAGAAACATATCACACAATTCAAGGAAAATTACTTGAGTCACATCACATCAATAGATACTGAAAATATCAAATGTCTTTTATAGTTTTTGATTTATGTAGGTTTGAAAACACAAGAAAATTTGCCGATAAAACAATGACGTCAGGTATTTGGCGTATCACTACGTCTACGTATATGGGGTCCGAACACATTAACAAAAGTATATTACTCTATAGCATGCTTTATGGTAGCAAATGGGCAGATAAAAAAGAAGAATCCTAATATCCTTGCATCTAGTTGTATTACGCTGAAGGCGTATGGAGTTCCTCATATTGGAGCTCAAGCTAGGTACTAGTTGTGATATGAAATTTCTTTTTTGATTTGTTGTGTTTTGTTTTGTTTTTAATTTAGGTATTTGTTTGTCTTTTTTTTTTTTAATCTAAGCTGGTTTTATTTCTTATATACATGTTTTTCAAAAAAACAAAACAAAACAATGTATACCTGATATCTTTTGATATAAAGCGCCTGCACTTTTTCAACTTTTCGATTTTTAATTATTTAATGTTCGAGGCTATTGCAAGTAAATTACTTTCTTTGGTGAAGGCAGACATGGTGACAACATATGATATTCAATGGAATTATCCCTTTCCGTTGATGAAATAACGATTTTTCAAAAATCGAACTCTTTCTTTGTTTACTGATACAGTAATCTTTGTGAAATTCGTGCATATATTTCGTGAAATTAATATGGTTGTTACGTTTTACTTGATTGGCAATCTCTTTAAACTAAACATTTTTGTTTTGTTTAGTCTTTGACGTGAAATTAAATGTAAAATTTAAAATTATACTGACGTGAAATCAATTTTAATTACGTTTTATAAATGATGGTAATAATTTAAATTGAAATTTTATCATTCCGTTCTGTATGTCAAAATATCTAAGGTTACATTGATCCACAAGTATGCTGACAGACGAGAAATTAATGACATTCACTTAGTGACCTTCAGATGAAGTAGCATACCGAGAAATATGACGTTCACTTAGTGACCTTCAGATGAAGTAGCATACCGAGAAATATGACGTTCACTCAGAGACCTTCAGACGAAGTAGCATACCGAGAAATATGACGTTCACTTAGAGACCTTCAGACGAAGTAACATACCGAGAAATATGACGTTCACTTAGATACCTTCAGACGAAGCACCATACCGAGAAATATGACGTTCACTTAGAGACCTTCAGACGACGTACCATATCGAGAAATATTTAAAGGGTACTGGCCTGGACGTCTTAGCCTTTGTGTTGTCAGATGATTATCTGTTTATGATCAAATATTTTTCAAATAGCTTTGGGTGTTGAAGGATTTGTTTTGACTCAATTTGGCCGTTCGTTTTCTTAGCTGTTTAAAGTTTTTTTTTTGTTTTTTTTTTTACATTTTAAAACTCAATACTTTAAATGTTTCTTTTTAGAATTTAATTTAAAGTTACCGATCATGTCACTTTAACGGCATCATAACGACTTCTAAAAGATTTCACAAATAGCTTCCATATGACTTTAGTTTAAGAAAATTTGAGGAAAAAATGGATTTCAGATTGATTCCTTGGCGAAGGCACAAGGCTAGTTGCTTGGATGGTACAGAGCGAGCAAATAGTTCATTAAAATTCAAGTGCCGTTAAGCTTAAACTCAATACATAGATTCTAATAAGAACGATATTTCCCAAATAATATGTGTGTGCGATACAAACAAGTCGTCATTATTATTATTAGGCGCAATAGAGATGTAATTAAGAAATCTAATACTCAAGCTAAAAATAATATGATACAGAACTTGGTATTAATTAAGGAAGGCACTTATAGTATGAATGTTCAACTGCTTCGTGACACATTTTCTTCTAAACTAAAGATGCGCAGTCTTTATGATATAATTTTTGGAGAAAGGTTTATTACTGGGGTTAATGATTGCCTTATCATATAAGAGTTATGCATTTGCTGCAGACTTTTTTTTTTCCTGACATCAATCAACAAATATAAGCAGTGTTGGAACATTAGAAGTAAATCTGTTCAGCATTAAACACTTTATGTGAACTTTTTATTTTCATGTTATTTGTATAACATTCTCTGTGGGAAAGACCATCACCTAAGTTTTACATTAACCCTAATTCAACATCAAATAAAATGAACGATTATAAAACATGGACTTCCAGTATAGGCACAGAGTTCATTTGATTACAGTTGGTAGTTAACATTTTACCAAAATGTTTAAAAGTGGCCCCTGGACCCATCCCCGGGCCGGGATTTTTAAAATGCATTCTACGTTTCAAGAACCTTCTTTTGGTTTACACATGGGTACCAAGAAGGAAAGTTGTTTACCTGATTATAATTGAGAATTAAGTCTTAACAGATTAGTTAGGTTTGCCCTCCCCCACTCCCACCACCACCACTTGCGAGGTTCAGCTTCTAAGATGGGACTTGATGCTAAAAATTTATTTTTTTCCCTCGACATTAGGCATGAAAACTGTATGTATGATTGCAGTACTAAATGAATGCTGAATGAATCCCCCCCCCCCCACTTGCGAGGTTCAGCTTCTAAGATAGGACTTGGTGCTAAAATTTTATTTTTTTCTGGACATTAGGCAGGCAAACTGTATATATGATTGCAGTACTAAATAAATGCTGAATATTATGTAAAGGAAAGGTGCAATTGTATGAATGTCTTTCTGCAATATATTTAATGAAAATCATGCATGTCTTGGCATTCCCAAGCACACACCAAAAAGAGGGAGATAATTACTTTCTCTTTCAATGCACTTTCTTTGAGGGCTCTTTGAAGTATCACAATACAAAATGTTTATCAGATAAGACATTTCTAGTCATCCAAAGCAATGATAATATTTTGACCTTTTTAAACGAGTATTACACTAACAAACACAATCAATGGACAGGGTCGGACATATACCAGCGATATTCAAATTTAATGCTTGATTGGACGTAAATGTATATTCGGAACTAGATGTGTTTTTACTGGAGTAAATAAATAAGAAAATAAAAGGAACTTGGACGAAAAAGGGAATGTTAATTTTCCCGGTGGCTGTAACGCTGAATCACTTAGTACTCTACTGTGTATGTCGAAGATGTAATGTGAATTATGTAATAGAATTTAAGACTTTAATAAGAAAAAGATTAGCACCTGAATGAAAGGTTGGTCATCTAAAGCAATTACTGTGTGTGCTTAAGCAATATCGAGGTATGTCTTTTACATGTAAATTATTTTATTAAGCATTTCTGTTGGTATCGTTTTTAAAAGCTGTTTGGGTGTGGCATATTTATCTTGACGACGCACATAAAGAGTTTACATCATCTGCCATTGATTAATGTATTTAAAGTTAAAATCGCAAAAAATACAATGATACGATTTCCCATGCCTTTCAATAAAATTTAAAAAGTAAGAATTTAATGTTCGAATTTTTAATGTTTTAACATCAATTTATTAAAAAAAAAAACGTTAAATGTAAAATCTCCATATACATGACACGATGGAAACAACTTGAATTTCTATTTCGTTATGTCTAACAAGCAAAGGGTTTCTTGGCAAAAATGTAACAATCATTATGAGGTTCAAAGACTTATTATTACACATTAGAGATTGTAGTTTTAACATTTTCATGAATGTTGATACAAAATTCATTACAAGAAATAGAAGAATATAATTTACAAAGCTTAAAGTAAAACATTTCTTCTTTTTTTCATTTTAGAAAAAAACGCAGTCTGGAGAAATTATTCTAGATTAGTACATAAATTTTACTCAAGGCGTACTGTTTATTGAAAAAATCGAATCAAACTACTAAAATTAGTACATGTATGCATTTTGCTGTATGTATTTTACTTCTGCTTTTTCACGAAATGTATGGAGTTATCGAAAAGTATCAAGCTCAAAAGTCCATTAAACAATACAAATTTTGGAGCAGAGCAAACACGGACCTCTAAAACATCAGAGGTGGGGGTTTTTTCCTAGTCAAAAAAATTTAGTCGCCAACGAAAAGTTTTAGTCGCCAGACAATTTTTTCTTTCGCGCCAGCTTTTAAAGCTGATAATAGTCAATATAAGGGGTGTGTGGGTCTTTTACAATCGTAAAGAAAAAGATCTACAAGAAATATAAGTCAGCTAAATGCCAAAAGGTTTTAACTTAAGAATGAATGTAAAACTCCATCTTTTCAAGCCACTGTTCAGAGTCCGCATATAGCTCTCTCCTACCAGCCAGAATAAGAGAGATGATCGTACATTTTGGCCCCAGTTTGCGACGATGGTAAAATCTTGTATTCAAAATATTTTAATTTAATCAATCACTCTTTTTAATTGGTTCTCATGAAATATTCTTTAAAACTATTAACATTTTAAAGTATCTACATCTGATTTACACCACATATTGCTGCACAGTACTCCTGAACTTTATTTTAGTGGGGAGTAAAGAAAGAGGCTTGATAGAACATTTACTGGAACCCGCGATGTATCTTTGTTTGTAAGGATTTTTATGAAGTTTCGGAATCCAATATAGATATGGTAATTCAAATTCATGTTGGTTGTTGGGAATATTAAAAATATTCAAAATGACATATTATTTTAAAGAATTTTCTCCTCAGAAAGGGAGCTATGGGTATAAGTTGGATTACCACTTGTTGAATTAAATCCCAATTCCTCTAAAATACAATTTAAATAATGGGCCTTACAAACAAAGACAATGTTGTTACCTGCTTTGTCAGCATGCAGGGACCAGTACATACTGATCATGTTTACTAATCTATCTAATAATTCTTTTTTCACTTTTGAATTATTGAACACAGAAGGAAAGTTGGTTTTCATTCATTTTTTCATTTTTTTTTTTTTAATTTCCGGACTTTTATGAAAACATTAAACAAAAACATACATGTTAACCTATACTGTGAAGAAAAAGAGAGAGATTCAGACCTCAAAAAAGATAGTATTGCGCGTGTTGTTTTACGCATTGATTTAAGATCGAAGATATATATGTAAATATTGCCTAAATTGACCCCTGCAATAATTAAACTCAAATATTAACTACAATGAAGAAGACAAAAATACCTTTAACATAAATTATATATACAAATATAAATATTTTTCATGCTTATTACTTTGGCTTTGAATGGCTGCTTAATTTAGCCTTTTGAAGAATGATCTTTGTTGATATAGCCTAACTGGAAGCAATAATTCTGAATGTTCTTTCAGTTGTCAAATGCAGGGAAAGATGACATTAATTAGCCTAATTCAGATCAAACACTCGTGCTTATCTTTCGTTAAAAAAATCGGATTTCCCGCGATGACCGAAAACGAAAGTAGAAATGCAAAAAAAGTATTTTAAATGAATGCTGATTCCCTTTTTTTACTTTATTGAACGATGTCAAAAGTATTCATCCACTACTAGAATACTATATCTCCCTTTTTTTCGGAGAAATTTATCGTAACCAATGTAATCACGAAGAATTGTGCTCCCGCCGTTGTCACAAACGTGCTTGAAATCTGTGTAAACATCGTATAAAAAAGGCATTTAAATGATCTGTTCAAATCACGCGATATCTAACGAGGTTATATGACGAGTGGCTTCAAAAATGACTACTCAAGCGAACCAAAAATGGATTTTTGTAGAAAAGCGGTAGATTTACGAATAAAAAAGTTAGGCGGAAGATGGAGTAAAAAAAAAAAAGCGGTAGACTTCCGCCCATCGTCTCAAGTCACGGTCCAAAGTCCGCATATAGCTATCTCCTACCAGAATGGGAGATGATCGTACATTTTGGCTGTGGTTTGCGACGATGACTTCAGCCTTAAGCGATAGAGTAAACATGTATGACAAAAACAATTTTCTGTAGTCTTAGATATTCAAAACATCATTCACTCCTACAATAGAAATTGTCATGTATATAGTATACACAATCGAAACTTCTCTGGTCTTCCCGACAAGCGGAAAAATAACCTCGAATGTGTTACATAGGCGTCCATGACCCCCCCCCCCCCTTTTATAAGCTTTGAAATAAATGTAGAGAGACCTCTTATCTATAGAGTTTGGAGCTCAACTTTATTGAATGTAAAATTACCTAAAATATACTACAGGAGTGACTTTTAACTATGTCTTTCCAATACTTTAATAAACAGGAAGCAACTCCATCTTGTATAAATTTTTAACGTCCGGTGATGTTAATACATTCGAGGTTGTTTTTCCGACCTCTGACGGAAAGGCCCGAGGTGATGCGATTGTACATTGTATACATAATGAAACTTCTACTTATGATTTAATGATAAAGTATCTGGTTTACAACACAATTTCAGCCATCGCTCAGACTAAATATAACCTTAAATAAGATGTTTGAAGGCATTTTTCTTGCGTTTTTTTCTTGGTACATGTATTTTCACTGCCTGTCCAAGTAATATCAGAAACTGACGACAGCCGCTTTAAGCTTTGTCTTGTTTTATGAAGAAAATAATCATTTCAATCCGAAAACTTGATTTAAAGTTTATTGCATTTTAACCCTGGGCCATTAAGTGAAAACAGTCAAAACTAAACTATTTTTCACCTGGATTTTCATCTGAAATATTTTGGTATATTTGGTCTATCTAGGACAATTCAGTTTGACAAAAACGTCATTGCTCACGAACTTTATGGAAAACCCTCGTACATATATAAAACTACTGTAAAAATTCAGTGTAACAAATGAGTTGAGTAATAGGACCTTCGTTTGTAAATTTTTGTAAAATAATTTTGTAATTAAAATAATTTGTAAATAAATTTACGCATGTATAATGATGTGCAATACGCTCTAGAAACTTCAATCAAAACAGAAAACATTAATCTTATTCCAGAGAGTATTGAACCTGGTGTTAAATAATTGATGAAAATTTTCTACATAGATTGATTAAATGATATTTGTTGTATGCTTCACCTAAGATTTAGTGTCGTAAAAAAAGAACAAATTTCAGGTAGAAAGTAATCTCCAGATCTAACCAATATCAAAATATTGTAAATGTGTTAATATTGACTTTCTATCAATATTACCTCTCGTTCTTCACAACCAGGAAAATCAACCACAATCCTGCAATATATTTTAATGACACAGAATAAGTACAATCACATATATTATTCAGTATAGTACTTGAATTTCATACGCATCCAATGCAGCGATAAATCTGGTCAAGGTGACATCGAAGGTCACTTGATCTATTCACTTTTGTATTATGATGCAGTAAAATCCATAGACATAAAGATCAATAAGATTAAAAAGGGAAACTGGATTATTTGCTCTTCCGTTGTTATTTAGTTTCGACAAGAACATATAACATATGTACCCCTGTTAGATTAGAAGCATTCAGACAAATAAAATATACATGTATGTAAATTCTGTTCTCAGCAGTAACATTTTTCAAAGTGCCCCCACCCTCCCCGACCTTCCCCAGAATGATGACAAGCTAAAGGTAAAAAAAATCTAAATGAAAATTAACATATAACCAGAAGTCTCTGATGAGACTGTAGCTCTGCTGGTCTGTTTGTATAACAAAAGAAAAGTAGCACTTGGATTTGAAACATTGCAACATGCAACAATGAATAGAATTATGTATCTTAATGTAGTCTACTTCTGTGCCAAGTTACATTGAAATCAAATGAAAACTGTAGGAGGAGTAGCGTTGTGAAAGTATTTCACGGAAATTTCTATTTTTAGTAACCATGACAACACCATTCACCCAAATAAAAAAAACAGAAATACATATTATGTATCGTAGTGTATTCTAACTGTGTGCCAAATTAGATTGAAATCAGACCAAAATTGTAGGAGGAGTAACATTTAATGGGAATTTCACAAAAATTTCTATTTTAAGTAACCATGGCAACACTGTTCATCGAATTCAAAAACCAATGCAATAAATTATGTATCTTAGTATAGTCTTCTTGTATGCCTAATTATATTAGAAGCAGACTAAAACTGTAGCAGGAATAGTGTTTTAATGGAATTTCACAGAAATTTCTATTTTTAGTAACCATGGCAACACCGTCCATTGAATTCAAAAACCGATGCACTAAATTATGTATCTTAGTGTAGTCTACTTGTGTGCCAAGTTATATTGAAATCGGACCAAAACTGTAGGAGGAGTAGCATTTTAAAGGAATTTCACAGAAATTTCTATTTTTAGTAACCATGGCAACACCGTCCATCGAAATCGAAAATTGATGCACCAAATTATGTATCTTAGTGTTGTCTACTTGTAAGCCAAGTTATATTGAAATCGGACCAAAACTGTAGGAGAAGTAGCGTTTTAAAGGAATTTCACAGAAATTTCTATTTTTAGTAACCATGGCAACACCGTCCATCGAAATCAAAAATTGATGCACTAAATTATGTATCTTAGTGTAGTCTACTTGTGTGCCAAGTTATATTGAAATTGGACCAAAACTGTAGGAGGAGTAGCATTTTAAAGGAATTTCACAGAAATTCCTATTTTTAGTAACCATGGCAACACCGTCCATCAAAAATTGATGCACTAAATTATGTATCTTAGTGTAGTCTACTTGTGTGCCAAGTTATATTGAAATCGGACCAAAACTGTAGGAGGAGTAGCGTTTTAAAGGAATTTCACAGAAATTTCTATTTTTAGTAACCATGGCAACACCGTCCATCAAAATCAAAAACCGATGCACTAAATTATGTATCTTAGTGTAGTCTACTTGTGTGCCAAGTTATATTGAAATCGGACCAAAACTGTAGGAGGAGTAGCGTTTTAAAGGAATTTCACAGAAATTTCTATTTTTAGTAACCATGGCAACACCGTCCATCGAAATCAAAAACCGATGCACTAAATTATGTATCTTAGTGTAGTCTACTTGTGTGCCAAGTTATATTGAAATCGGACCAAAACTGTAGGAGGAGTAGCGTTTTGAAAAATTGTTTACAGACAGACGGACAGACAGACAGACAGACAGACAGACAGACAGACAGACGGACGGACGGACGACGGACACCTTACTATCGCATAAGCTCTTCTGGTCTCTGACCAGTAGAGCTAAAAACTACAGCGAAAGTCTATACTCAGAAAAAGTGGTGGAGTCCCACTTGCCCCCCCCCCCCCCCCCCGGTGTACTACGGGCCTGCAAATTTACACTTATTTATTTCTGCTACTGAATATTTAAAAAAAAGTCGACTAAGGCCTGTGGCAAAAAGTTCGCCTTTGAAAAATACCTTTTAAATGAGCAAATGGAAGGCGTTTTGTTCCTTAAGTTATTTCATTAAAGACCACAGACGACTCTTTACATAAGAACATATAATTTTTTTAAATCAAGATTTTATTTTATTGCAAGACTTATAAATCAATTCGAATACATCTCATTACATGCAGACCGCCAACTACCAAAATGATTTTCAGTCATTGTTTCTTCTAGACCAACAATAATGTTTTGTGCTTTGTGTCGTACCTAAAAATTAATTTTCTATCTCCCTATGCTTCCTTCAAAAGTATAATTGTGCAATGGATGTAAGTTTTTTTTTCTGTTAATTTGGTTTTACTGAGAATATTTGACACTGTTTTTTTTAAGGCGAGCTGATTTACAAATAACTGCAGTCTGTAATAGCCAACAGAAAAAAGAGGGTATTGCTTAGCATTTTGTGAATTGATTGACATATGCGAGGCTCTCTCTTGCCATAGTACACATTAACGTGTGAGAGAAACAGAGTGTAGATTAGTTTCTTATTCACCACTCCGTTGTGTGCAGACATCAAGCAGGGGTAGTCAAAGCAGTAATGAGGAACTTTAAATGTGCGCTATCTGACCCTTCCCTTGTAATAATTATTGATTCAGTTTAATGGATGGTTTTGAGAGCTGGTATATACATATATATGATATAATACTGCTTCATGGGACATATTCATATCGAGGTTTTTATGTTTGAATTTGAAAAGAACACCTGTAAAGAAATTTTGTACTAAAAAAATATTATTATTCCTAGCGGCGGTATCTTCCATGCAGTTTTCTGTTTATTCGATATGTAATGTGGATTGTTGACGAACAGGAGTGTTAAATCCAAGGCGACAGTAAAGACCTGCATCTTTTCAAAAGGTATGTGAATAATCGGCAATTATTCATTCAATATTCAGATAATGCCTTTATGGTTTTTCTTTTGCTTGAGAAACTTGGTAGCGAAATTCCCTACCTTGATTTATTTCAAAATCTTTTCTCTTTATGAAAATAACATTCTTCCTCTATATATCAATATAATTTCTGCGAAGATTGTGTAACTAATTTTTTATTTATCTAAATCACATATTGTGTATATTTGTGGCGAAAAAAAAAATGTTCTCATTGGTTGGTTTCAAATGTAGAGTGTTTCAGAACACACACGAACAGTTTGGTATAAAAAGTAGAAATGCAGAAAGAACCAGTAACAAGAGTTTTCTGAAAAGCGACAATCAAGTTATAAGACATTCAGGACGTTGATTTTTAGCATGTGTTTTCCATATCAAATTTACTAACATGATTGCAAGCTTGTGACAATGAACTGGATGTATGAAAAACTCTCTAAGATTCTATCAAAGAGAACCTTTTCTAAAATACCGAAACTACCATGTGACTTTTATCTACTTTGAAAATTGAAAATATGCAAGGTACTTTGTATCTTTTGAAATTAGAAAAAAAATCTAAAATACCGAAACTACCATGTGACTTTTTTCTACTTTGAAAAATTAAAATATGCAATATATCTTTTCATGATTACATTTAAATAGCTCTGCTCTTGTAACATGCAATATACACATGTTAAATATTAAGTTCCTAGGCGTACCTCTTAGATCCAAAAGATTATTATTATTTTTTAATAGATAGAGAGTCTTCGCAGGCGACACAAAAACTGCACAGTCATTTAAAGTTTCCATGTGAAGGTTTTTAAATCAAGATTTCATTTAATGGCAAGATGGAGTTGTCGATTTTTTTAATTGTACTTTAAAACACTATATAATAGATCTTAACATTACATGATAGATCTTAAAATTTTGAAAGAGAACTGAACAGTTTCTTTCAATTGCAATTTTCAGCAACCATTTTCATATTTATTTCCTTGGCTAGACGATTTTTGTTTAATTTTGCTAGTACTGTTCACTGAAAATTATTCTTTTGCCAGTTGAAATTTTAACAACAGCCGCCATGTTTAAATATCTTGAGGGTTGTTTTATTTGAAATCAGTTTTTAAGATATGCACATTATGTAATGCTATTTGCAGTTGAATAATTTATGTGTATGTAAAATTAATTTGAAAATTGAGGATACATGCACCAGAAATTTATTTGTAACTCTTGTGTTCATTCATAACTTTCTTGACAGAATGAGAAAAAAATACTTTCATGTTTCTAGATCAAATTAAAGTTTCTTGACTATATAGAAAAGTATTGATTGTTTGCAATGTGTGGTACTGTTTCTGGCTTTGAATATCAAATACTTACAGAGTTATAAACATTTTTAAACATACTTCAATATAAATGTTATGACTGTTCTTTTAAATGTCATGTCTTTCTATCTTCCGCGTTCTTTGAAAAATGAGTCGAAGTACATGATTCCAATTTCTGTAAGATTCGAATCTACACTTGTAATGGTTCTTTTGTTATTGTCCTGGTTCGTGATCTAGCAGGAAGTGATATAAGTTACATTACATTCCTAAGCTTCCCGTGACTGCAAGAGAGTTACTGGTTCAAATATCTTACGACATTGTATGAAAACTATGTACACGAAGTACAGTAAATCATTTTAAAATATAGCGGTCAAACACCTATGTTAAGGTAATCAATGTATAACGACAATATTTTGCACCTAATAAATGAGTGGTCCGATATTTTTCACCATGGTAGTGTTTTGAAGGTGTTATCAAATAAAAATACTCCACCAAAGGAATTTACAAAATTTTGATTATTGTCCAGTTATTTACATCTTGAATTTTACATTGAAGTCTATGGGCAGCGTATGTGTTATTAAGATATTTTAAAAAGTAATTTGAACTTCATAAAGAATCTCTTGGTGAAAGTATGCATAAACTTTCTCTTTATTAAAATATGAAATAAACATTTACCACAGATACTTTGACAACATTTAATTTTTTTTTCTTTTTATCAAGTACAGATAACTCTTTAAAAACGTTTAAGGTGCAAAATGGTCGGCTTATATGTTATCAGTAATGTAAATTTGGTTCATTTCATTTCATCGTTAACTAGCAATACATATTTTACTAGTTTAAAATGATTCAAAATATCCCTTCATTATACATTGAATACCTTAAGAGAAGGTAATTGTATCATTCTGGTGTGGATATACAAGTAGTTAGATCTATGCAATGTGTAACATACAAGAAATTAACAATACATTATGAAATAAACTGAATTTTTTGTTCCTTAAGACATGGAGCGTGTGTTGACGATTGTCGGATTGGGGAGCCTCATGAATGTCTTAATTCGACCCGTACAGAGCGATATTACTGTGTTCAGCAATGCACGGTAGTCCTTTATATCTCAGACTCTTAATTTTTAATTTTTCATGCATCGTTTATATTTTCTGTTCTTCATTGCCATGGTATGTAGTTATTTTTCTGAGTTCTGTTTCCAGGTACTTTGCCATCTATTTTCTTTGCATGGTCACTCTGGGTTATGCCGAAAGTGCAAGGTATTATGTTTTATCTGATCTTGTACATTATTTACGTTACATCTGATCTTGTACATCATTTATGTTACATGTGATCTTGTACATTATGTGAAGATTTTTTTTTATTTTCATGAGTTATGCAATTGTTGTTTCCAATTTTTCAAACATGCTTATATATACAGCCAACAATTCAAAAATACTGAAATACTGATAAATCAAACGAATGAATATGATATTGTATATCCAATATATGAGATACATGTTGTTGGCTTTTTTTAGAACGAAGAATACAGTTTAATACGTGAAAAATTGCTTTTTTTTTGAAGATTTGTATTTCTATATTTATTTAAATAAGGTGTTTTTTTTTTAATTTATCGTCTCATAAGATTTCGAGAAAAAAGAAATTTAATTTTTTTTTTCATATTTGCAACCGTCTTTTATTCCTTTCAAGCTATTTTATTTATTTTTTGTTTCATTTGTGATCATCGTCGAAAATAGAAAATAATGGGGTTTTCCATAATCTTTTCACACAGCGGAAAGTAAGTAATTTTAAATCATACACATTTGCTTTTTATTTAATTGTTTTAAACTACTTCCCTTTTAGGCGTATTTTCACGTAAAGATATACGACCCATGGCTCGATATATTTTTGCATGCTTTGCTATTCACGATCTCTTTCTTTCTTAGGTCCGCAGATTAGACACTTTTGTGTTTTACAGTTGTACTTTTACTATACAAAATTTATAAGCAATATTATTTAAAAGAGTTTGTTGATTTAAACAACCAGGCCTGAGGAACTTTCTGTATTCGCTCTGATGAAATTACAAAAAAAATCAAAAACACCCTATGGGTTATTTAATCGTAAAAACATCGTATATTTTGTCAATAACTTGCCATAAAACGTTTTTGGGTGTAAACATTGCTATTGAATGCCCTTAGCTATTGGGATTCTAGTTATGAATACTTCCCTCGACGCAATAAACCTCTCAATGTTCATGAATTTATATGCTTTCTTATAAAACGGGCAAGCATCAAAGGAAAAATACCAATGAGTCCGTTTTCCAACAAAGCCTAATAACTATTCTAATTAAGATTTTTTAACTAAAAGAAATAGTATTTTTGAAACCGGTGCTTTCTCTCTCACATTTATTCCCTTAAGTTCTTTGCAGTATAATAAGGGCAAAGATATTAACCCGACAATTCCTATGCATTAAATTCTCGGTTTCTTAGTCTTATTGCTAATTAATAGATATTATTATGGCACGTATGTGACCTCAGATCCTCTTAAATATGCTCATGGGGGAAAGGAATGCATTGGCAAAATAACTTATCATAATAGTTAACGAGAAATGAGCAAACATTAGGCACCATTGTTCCATATGTTACGACTTCAACAAATGTATTTATTGAAAGTAACGAATGCTTCATTGCTTTTGCAATTTTACACGCTTATTCAGACAGTGTAAGTTTTATACCCCCTCCCCCTTCTTCACTATGCTTTTAAATAACTTTTGATATCAATGTGCTTTTAGATTAAATAGCTGATTATGTGGTTTAAGAAAAACGTTGACGCAAATACAGTTAACGAGAGAATATTGCGCAATTTCCAGCTCATCTGATCCAAGATGACTTTTTCTTTTCTCAGATTCGTTCGTTGTTTGATTGCATATAAACTATTATTTCATTTTTTTAACTAAACCGATACATATGTGTACTTTGGAATATTTTCATAGACTACATCTGAGATAGTAAAAAATCTTGAAAAAAGAGTCTAGAGGTATTGAACTTGAAATAATATCTAAGAGAAGACACTTTTTGAAAGGACTCAAATTATGGATGGTAATTGAAATCCACAAGCAATTAAGAACATCGTTAACCAAAGTTCTCAAGATGGCAATGCTAGCTAAAATATTTGTCTTCAATATTTTCCGTAAATATCGTCGTCTATAGTCATGATCAGATATGCATTTCGAATTAGCTACGAGAGAGGTTAATGTTTTAAATAGTCAGTCCATGGAAATGTTAAAATAACTCAAATGAAATTTTTTGAACTCTGTCCAGTCTAAAATCTCTTTTAACAAAAGATCAGAATAAATTTTGATGAGAATACAAGAGATTCCGCTACTTTTAATGAAAACTATTTGTGAGGAATAGAATAATTATAAGTATGGAACCTGTTGGTGATGTGGATAGAGTAGAAGTGAACGTTCTGGTTAAAGGATGATTATCTGTAAGGTCATTTTCCGGCCTACAATAAAAACTCTTAAAAATAAGATTTTATGTAATTTTAATCATTCTATTTTATGATTCTGATGTTTGTTTTCAACATCAATCACCTAAGTCACGTGATTTAGAGGTGACAAATGGTGGTCATATAAAGAAAAATTGAGGGTAGGTCTATCAATATCAGGTTTCTATGCATGTTTCTAAATGTAAATGATCAAAAATTGTTTATTTATTACGACACATATCAAACTAAAGTAATGAATAAAAAATTGTTTCATTTAAGGATTAAGACATTTTTTTATGACGTGGATTTTGATGCCTTTACATTTTGCATATTTTCAATGTAAATCTTTACAAAATGCACATCGTATTATGTTGAAAAAATGCTTAATTTTCATTTAACTTAAAATTATTATTTCATATAAGTTTTATTTGTAATTGTGCATTGTTCTATAGATGTGCTACCTATTTTACGCATGAAATGCTCGTATAAGAAATGTTGTCTCGAAGTATCTATTGATCTATCACACTTGTGTCAAAATTTTGAAAACATTGAAAGACTTTTGTTTGTGATTGAATAAAAAACTAGTTGTTATTAATTAAATAGGCTCTAAATTAACAAAAATAGGGAATACATTAATGTACAGGATGAAAATATTAATGCAAGTACATTTTGATTAATCATATGAGTAGTGGGTATATAAAACTCAGAACGGTTGTATTTAAAATATATACTGGTACATAAAATGAAATAACGACGTAAGAATTGTTTTCAATTGATTTCATTTCATTTCGCATGTATAACAACAAATTTAATAAAAAATGCTATCTAAAATATAATACACAAAAGTCAAGACCCTGTCATCACCCTCACCCCTTTTAACAGAACTTAATAAAAATGGGAATCTTTTCAACCATTCCTTCCACTATCCATGTCAAAAGTTTTAGTATATCCATGGACTAATATCACACAAATGTACAAAATGGGCCCTACGGCTTTGCCGCTCGCCTTCGAACTTTGAGGCCGTAGGGTTCAATTCTTGTTCTTAGTGCCGCGTCAAAAATAAGACATTTAACGAGGCTAGTGACTGTCCCTTTGCTAAGTCTTCGTTTTTAAAGGTGAATGTCATTGTGTCTTTTGGGTATAACCTTTAAAAAAGGAGGTCCCTTCAATAATGAAATCAAAATTGTGACACTTCACCTTAAGCAGATAATCTCTGCATCTGGGTGAAAAAAATTAAAATGGGGTAATGCAGATATCAATTATCAATCACATGTGACCTTAGGAACCCTTCTCCCCCTTGGCAAAGACAGAACTGCTGTTCTTGTAGCTAAAATGCTAACAAAGATGCGTGTTGCTTCCTGACATCCAAATAGATTGATCGAGTCCTTTCAACACCCAGGTAACACAAATTACTTGGATCTTATGTCACTCATACGGAAAAATATAAGGGTCCCTCTGAAAGATTGGGGCGAGAATTCTCATTATATGAAACCATCCCATAAGTAATTCCTTATCTTTAAAAGTTGCCTATAGAATATGTACCTATAGAAAAATTAGTTAATAAAAAAAATAGAAAATGTATCTTCCCACAACAAAAAATATAGCTTTTACCACTACTAAAAGTAGTACTAACAGATATGCTTTACTCCTAAAGAATAAATACAAAAATGTAGCAAAAATAAAGTAAACTATAATAATAATAATAAAAATTGTAATTAATAACTTGTATTCACACCTTTATATGTAAAAAAAGTTATTTTTTCTTTATTTCAATCAGACAGTTCATGAGAATTGTCTTCACGTGTAATTTTACAACATCCAGTCTTTCCAGTCCTTTGATTTTAGATTTTTGGGTAAAAATTGACATTTTTCGAGTAAAAATGCAGGGCTTATATTATTTTTGTTTATTCAACAGAAACATGTGCTCTAACTGAAGTTTATAATATGAAATAATCTACATAAGCCTTCATTTTCATTCATTAGATTTTCCTGCAAATATCGTAAAAATGAAGCGAACAATTTTTTATTACATGTCCTAACCACCTTTAACCAAGGTTCATAATCTGGTAGTCAATTTTTATGTTTATAAGAAGTTTACAAGCACATATTTGTGTTGGTTAAAGGTGGTTATAACATGTATAGGAGTTGCCTAACACACCCACCCTATTGAGTTTTCCCATTACCCTAATGCTAATACGGACCGATAGTACATTACTTTGTGACCTTATATCAAAACAAATACTATAACATCATTAACCAATTTTCATTTTAATATCATTAAACTGGATTATTAGCCTACTGATTCATGCAGTTTTTCAAGAGAAAAGTACTGCTTGAAAATTTGAAGTCATTGTAGGCCGCAAAACGACCTTATAGAAAATGGTCCTTTGTATATAATCTATGTACTTGTAATTATGCTTTATTGCTTTTATAATCTCTGTATATTTTTTTTATTTTTAACATTTTACTCGTGAGTGTAAATTTGATTTTAACATTATAATTCTAGTTCATGTTATAGATTCTGCAAAAATAGATATCGCTTGAATCATATCAAAAGTAAAATTAATGTAAATTTTAATGTTATTTTTTTTTTGTAGGGAAAAGATATTACAAGAAATCTTTACAGATTATGATGGGAAAATTCCACCAAATTACGACAATGGTAATATACTTTGCAGTATAGAAAAGGAATTTATTGGCAAATTGATGCGATTTGCTCGATGTTAGATTAATATCCGACTTTTTTACACATGTATCGGGTTTCTTTGGCTTTGCTCGGCTCAAATCTCACAACAAATATGCAAGGGAATATACCATAACTGCCCTTGTATGCGTCCTTAACATCATTGTGATTAAGTATATGGAGTTGTATTTGACCTTCCAATGTCAAACATACTACAGGGGGTACATGAACTCACATATTCATTTGAGGGTTTAAAGTCGAAGATAGTTTAGGATATCTTCTTACCAATGTTGTGGACATATATGAAGTGAAGCACTTGACATTTAGCATCAAATTCGCCACAGTGGTCGAGACATCCTCAGAAAGGTCAGTTCAATTAGGATCAAAGATTTACGTCACATTGAGTCCTAGAAGTGTTATGAACACGATGTGTAGAGTACATTTAACAATTTAGTCTTAAACGTGCTACGGAGGTGTAAGGTGACCAGATGAACAAATTTATGTATTTGCCGGTGCAAAAGGTCAATAACAAATATGTATGGACTGAATACTCAGTATATTTAGACATAATCTTCAGTTTGTAAGAGTGGAATGTGTCCTTATTTTCAACCTTGTCCTGTCCTGGAAGGGTTATCCCCCTTTGCTTTTAATCAATAAAAATCAATTATAAAAACTCTATCTGGTAAAAATAAAAAAAAAGTTTTCAATCATTTTGTTATTCCTGATGATTAAATACATCTTTCCACCACAGCATTTATTGATATTCTTAGTATTTGATTTTCCCCAAAAAATTTGCTTGTCTCCATAGAACTCAATGCAATCTTCATTAATTAATAACTGGTTAATTACTGTTTAGGTAATTACACTTTTGAAAACTTCTCCTGGTAAATCCTTTTCTACTCTAAAATGCTTTGAATTAATATCAGAGTATTAAATACATGATGAATAGTTAAGGTTAGAAAATTGCATGTGTCCTAATGTGAGTCGGATACCTTTAAAATACTTATATGTGTACGATGACTTTGAAAACATTCTTAAGGGGAAAACTCAACCTGTTTATGTCATACCTGCATGGAAATCAAAGAAAAGTCGGATATTGCTTCCATCGACAAACATTCCAGGCCCCAAGACCATAAACTGAGAACACACGTAAGTCAAAATTTCAAATCGATATAACTTTCAAAATAATTTTGGTTATAAAATAAAATTTTCATATGTTTGAATTGGAGTGTTATGCACAATTGCAAATTTTTAAGCTAATACGTTAAATGAAACTTAAGATATTCAAAATCAAATTTTTGACTTAAGTCAGTTTATGGTCTTGGGGCCAGGATAGTGGTTGGAATCTATAAGTTAAATGTTGTTAACACCAATATTTTCTTCGTTATCTGACGACTGTTTCCTTGATTTGGACGCATTTTTTTTTGGTGGTGTCCAGACTTTAGTTCTTGTTGTTTAAAACTCAAATGCTGAAATTATCCCAGCAAACGACACTAGTACATAATTATAATGCCTTGGTTATTGTATGTATAACAATATGAAATGAACAATTCGTATTTAATAAATGTTCTTTTTATTAAATTTTCATGTAATGTATCTCTTTTTCTTACTGACTGAATTCATTTAAAATCTTAATACTCCCTTTTTTAATTTATTTTCAGACACTCCCGTCAATTCTTCTGTGCAGTTTTACATCATTAGTGTTGACACGATCAATGAAGCTACAATGGTATGTAGTACTTCTGTAAAATAAATTATTTTCGTTGGGTCAAATATTCATGGTCTAAGAGAAAAATACTGATCCTTGGGGATTTGATATCCTGATATAAGAAAATCATACTGTAGTCTGAAATTTTCACATTTTATGGAGAACATAAACTTGTGGGTCTCTTCATATCACTGAAACAATGAAAAAATAAACCAACGAAAATGATTGATTTTACAGCATTAAATAAAACGTTCAAAATTATAAGCTCTTGTGTCCTGAATAAATATTTTATCAGAGAAATATATATAACATTAAATTATGATAATTTGAAAGACTGAAATTGTCTGTAGAGATAACATAAATGCTTTGGGAGAGAAAAAAAATTGAAAAGGGTGAATTTCAAAGGTGGCGGCATAGCTTACTCCCTACATCAAACACTGTGATCTGTGTATAATATTTTTAGGATTTTTCAATGAGCTTCTTTTTGAGACAAAGATGGATTGATAACCGTATGAATTACACCCCTGCTTTAAACATGACACGTCTTGAGCTAGACAATAGGCGAATGGCGGATGTCTGGGTTCCTGACCTCTACTTCGTAAATGAGAAGAAAGCAGACGTCCACGATGTCACCGTTCCTAATAAATTGATGCACGTCTATCCGAATGGCCTCATTGTATACAGTATGAGGTAAACAGTAATCATAATCAAAACTGACATTTGTGTTGTGGATAAACATGTCTCTGGTATGCGTTTGTAACGACAACCGAAAGTTCAGCTGATGTCGATAACGATGAAGAATGATGATGATTACTATTTTTATTATGGTTTGATGTTATGTACTAGTATTTACAGCTATTAAGTATAGCTGCTTTTTTTTTAAAAATGGATCTTCAAACATTGGTAGAGCGTCAGAATGTACATGGTTTTTTTTTTTTATATCTAAGTGGTAAAAACCAATTTCATCACTGAAATGGATCTCGAGGCTGTACTGAAATTTATAATTATGACAATTCTTATCTTAATCTTTTTGAAGTTTTTTTTAAACTGTCCATCCTTCTTAACCTGCTCCCTTGTTGGCCAACTAAAAGGCAAATTTGGTTCGTTTTAAGAGGTCATTTGTGATGTTCGTTTTAAGGAGTCATTTGTGATGTTTTGATATTAGTTTTTAAACTTTTTTTAAGCTGGAAGAAGACCTCTTAATTCACAAATTAAACTTTTTCGAGAAAGCAGTGGGATTTAGTTGTGTTAAACATGATCTAGGAGTTTTCACAAAATCTTTTAGCCATTGCATTACAGGACTTTTCAGAGTTAAATAGTGATGAAACTAATAGTAAAACACGCTATTGTTTTCCTTGAAAATACACTTTTTTCACATGTCTCTTGGGACTCTGTAATCTCTCTATAATAAGTGCTCGGATCATTTTTTTTTTCCAGAAATTGCTCTTTATCTTCGAGATAAAAATGAAATAGTAATTGGTTAATGGCCGCTATAGACTTGTGGACCCTTTCAATCATAATTAGGCTTGTATGTAGCTTGATTTATCATTTCAGAGTTACAGCAGTGTTTTCTTGTACTATGGATCTGCAGAAATATCCCCTAGACGATCAAAAATGCGCCATTGTTATGGAAAGCTGTAAGAACGATTTCCGATCAATTTCCTCCTAGAGTTTGCATAGCATTTTCTTACATGGAAAAGTACATTCATTATTCATTAATTCTTTTGATAAAGGATCCTAAGAGAATTTCAGATTTAAAAAAAAAACACATGTAAAACTATAATATTTACATGAGCAACTTTTGCCGAATTTTCAAATCAAACAAAACTAATAAACCAAACACATTCTATGCTATTGGCAGAGGTTGAAACAACGACAAACACTTTTTAAAAGAATATTTTTTTTCAGAAACAGATGTACTCAGATTTGTTATATTGTTTCTCTTTTAGATGGATACAGTACAGAGACGCTATTTATGCGATGGCACGAAACTCCTGTAGAAACATCAGACAATCTTCAACTTCCTCAATTCGAAATGCAGAACATTAAGGAGTCCAGATGTGACGTTACTTACGCTGGTGGTGGGTATTCTCTCTCTCTCTCTCCCTCTCTCTATAATGTATATTGAATTCCTTATTTAATATCGAAATCCGCTATGTTTGTTTAAGAGATATATTATGCTTCCTTGGTTGTGCTTTGGGTTAACTATGCAGAATTATTCATTAAATGTATGTTAATACATAATGTTGATATTTAATCTGAAACATTCTTGTGTTCATGACATTTGTAACATACACGATGATTAATGAGCTTAATGGTAAAATCAATATTTTAAAGCTACATGTAGTTCATTCGAGTCTGCACTACGTCTTTATTAAAAAATGGCTTTAATCTTTTTGATCTACAAGGACAAGTCAATATATTCAGTAATTGATTTATTTTATACTTCACTTGGAAGTGATGTTTTTTTGGTTGAACTATTTTAATTAAGAGTTTAGATATATATATACTTTGTAATATGTAAAAATAAATTTAAATGGTAAAATGGAATTAATTTTGGAAAACGCCGAACTGCTTTTGGAGAAGCCATCAGGGGGTTGAAGGTGACCATTCAACTTATTATCACAGGGGTAACATGGGAAATTCACAAGCATCGGGTTTCATCTGATACATATTAAAGGGTTTTCAAATTATTTTCGACAGAAACAAGATAACGTCTTAAACTTTACTTGACATATTATCCAGAAATAATTTGAAGTAATTCACAAGTGTGTGACTTTGACCTTTGACTCCTTAACCTCGAAAAATATGGGTCACGTTTTAGTTATAGACAGTATTAAAATGAGTCTGGAAACCAGTTCATACCCTATATGAACTTGTAATTTTGACCAATCACGTTTGGGCTCCAAATCAAAAAGGATCTTTATTATTAGTTAAAAAGATATACCACAATATTTGAATTTCCGACAATGAACTTTTGACGACAATATAAATAGGAGTCATTTTTAAGTCAGTAAAATTAGAAGGTGATGATCTGAAATTTTATTGCTAAAGCTTAGTAATATTTAGAGATGTCATCCGGAGAGTAAAGAGTATTCATACTACAAACGAAGTTGTGACCTTGACCTTTCACTTTTTGGCTACAAAATCAATAGTGAAGATTAATCAAGAGAGAGTCATCACCCATGAACCGCTGGACCAGACAAAATGAAATTTGTATAAAAGTTTCATTACAAAATATACATTGAAGTTTATTCAAATAATGACCGCCAGGGGTAGGGCGGGGTAACAAGAGGGGATCAAATTTATATACAGGAATATGTAGGTAATATCTTTAAAAATCTTCTCAAGATCAGCAAAACCAGGAATAGTCATCTTAATAGAGAAGCATCTTCAGGTAGTGTAGATTCAAGTTTGTTCGAACCCTGACCCCGGGGTAGTCTGGGGCGACAAGAGGGGATCAAAATTATAGGAAGATGTAGAAAAATCTTCTTTTCAAAAATGCTTTTAGCCACAATTAGTCATATTTAAATGAAAGCATCCTCAGGTAGTGTAGATTCAAATTCAAAACATGACCTCTGGTGTAGGCCGGGGCAACAATTGGCGATTAAAGTTTAACATAGGAATATTTTTTAAAATATTTTTTTTTTAAATCTTCTCCAGTCTACATTTTTTTTTACAGTCACCTACACCTGTTTAAAGATGGAGCTACATCTTCACCGAACTCTGGGATATTACATCATCCAGGTTTATGTGCCAAGTTGCCTCATTGTGATATTATCCTGGGTATCATTTTGGTTGAATGTGGAATCAACACCAGCCCGAATTTCCTTAGGGTTGTTGACAGTTCTAACTATGACGACACAAAGCTCAGGCGCAAAAGCCTCATTGCCTCGAGTCTCATATGTAAAGGCCATTGACATATGGATGTCAACGTGTTTGATATTTGTGTTTGCTGCTTTAATTGAATTTGCGTATGTGAATGTATTAGCAAGGGTTGAACAACGAAGAGGAAAATCTGTGATGTCAAATATGAACGAAGCTAAGGAGGAGGAGGTAAGTTTACAAATACCCTACCAGTACTACCAGTACTGTGAATTGTGTTCAAATCAGACAGAGACCTAAATAAACCAGACTCTTTAAAAAGAAAATTAGCTTTTACAAACACGTAAACATACTACACGTAAAATATAATTAGCAAACGTTATCTTTTTTTAGGAAGAAGAAAAGGAAAAGAAGAAATGTTGGTGTTTTAGAAATCTCGAGGACAGAGAAAGGGCACGATTGGTGGACAAAATATCACGTGTTGTTTTTCCCACTGTCTTCATAGTATTCAATATCATTTATTGGATAACGTACGTGTTTTGGGAACCAGAGACTGTAGATTAACGAACCAGTGATTTTATTATAGATGCCAATATACATGTACATTTACGGACTTCTGTGTTGACCAATTTGTACTTGTAAAAATGTAACCCCCAGTTGTCTCTTATAACTACAATTTGTGGTATTTCCATAATCTCTAAGTATTGTTGTATACTTCAAAACCGAAATTTTCTAATTGCACCAATGTACATGCAAGTGATTACATTTTAAAACTGATGAGTTTTTTGGAGATCGGTAAATTTTTATCTTTTTCCAGTTAAAAAATACCCTCAGGTCACCAATGCTTTGTGATGTAACTCAGGGTACAATTTAAGTAACATGATCATTTTTTTCCAGAGTTTCTAATACAGAATTTTGCAGAGTCCATTTTTGCTATGGGAAAACCTCTTTGGTCAAAATTTA
The DNA here is from genome assembly GCF_033153115.1 of Saccostrea echinata. NCBI lineage: Eukaryota > Metazoa > Mollusca > Bivalvia > Ostreida > Ostreidae > Saccostrea > Saccostrea echinata. The sequence continues at coordinate 7,322,707 of NW_026889774.1, forward strand.
AAGGAGGAGGTGCACAATGGCACTATGTAATAAAGATTCTCTGAAATTGTTAAATTTTATTCAGTGGTAAAGGAGGAGTTGTGGATAAGAGAGGGATAATCCAACGCGTAACGCACGGACAGAAGGACGTACAGACGGACGGACACTCCATCACTACACCCCCCCCACACTTATCAATGGGGGTATAATAATATACAACATATAGAATAAGTGAAGAGGTAATTGATATTACATAGTATAGAACAAATGTATAAAAACTAAAAAGTTTTAAATACTACAGACAGCTGATGCTCTATATAAATCTTTCCACATTTCTTCTAAAAAGAAGTGTCGCCCAAGTGGCACAGTGGGTAGGGCGTTTGCTGTATAGTCGCGGAGTAAGGAGTTGATCCTTACGTTGCAGGTTCGAATCCCACTGCGGGACCTGGAGACCGGTCCTTTGGATGAGATCGTATTAACCGAGGTCTCGTGCTGCCACGAAAAATATCTCTCTCTGCTCAATGGCCTTGAGTGCCGAGTATAGGTCAAAATTTGCAGTCCTCCGCCCGGTGTAACGACGAAAAGTGACTCCCGTAGAATATTGACCGGGGATCATTTGTCTACATAGAAATTTGTCCCCCTGGTCAATATTATGTAGAAAAATGACCTTCTTTTTGTAGAAATTATGGCCTTGGGGTCATTTTTCGCCATGTGGATTGTAGAAAAATGACCCTGTAGAATAATGACTTGGCTTTAATTAGAACAATTGGTGCTAAGACTTTCATACTTAACATGTGTAATCCTTGTGACAAGACCTTCCTTTGGATACCAACAACTTTGACCTTAACCTTTGAGTTTGACCTACTTTAGCAAAACTTTAACCTTGGCCCTAATTTTTGAACGGTTGGTGTTGGGGATTTTATTCTTCATATTTGTAATCCTTGTGACAAGACCTTTCTTTGGATACCAACAACTTTGACCCTTGGTGTTTGACTCCTTTTGGGAAACTTTAACCTGGTCATAACTTTTGAACTATTGGTGCTTCGGGTTTCATATTTCAGTTGTGTATTTCTTGGGAGAAGGCGTTTCCTTGGGCACCATTAATTTTGACCATTTGACCTAGACCTTGATGTTTGACATACTTTTGAAAAAACTTTAACCTTTTCCATATCTATTCAATGGTTGCTGCTAGGGCTTTCATATTTCACAGGTTTATTCCTCGAGACAAGACCTTACTTAAGGTACCAACATATTTGATTTGCATTTGAGAAAGTTTAACCTTTGCTATAATTTGCCATACCGGGGCATCAGTGTTTCACAAACACATCTTGTTTGATACCAGAAGAAAACTGCATGGTTTTGGTAGGAAAATTCTTGTTAGGCAAATACATGTAAATAGGGGTTAAATGATGCAGCCTTGTGATTTGAAGTGTTCATTTCTAAAAGCTTTAAAGTTTAAATGACAAAATTAAAAGGTTATACTATATTTTACACTAATAATACAAGATGTTTTATCCATTAAAGGAAAGCCTAACAAGGCTATAATGATGTTCTATTACTATTAGAGCAAGAATACATGTACGTACATTCTTTGATTTTTGTAATCACATTTTATAAAATAAGTTTCCACGGCTGTAATTCTTTTAAAAAATCAAGATCATTATCTTAAGTGGTGTAAGAAAGAGAAACATATAAATAAAAAAAATGTATAGCTTCCATAACTGTAATCCTTTTTGATTTTACTCTGGGAAAATAATGTGCAACAAATAAAAATATAGTCTTCGTTTTTAGCTCTACTGGTCAGAGACCAGAAGAACTTATGCGATAGTAAGGTGTCCGTCGTCCGTCCGTCTAGCTGTCTGTCTGTCTGTCCGTCCGTCTATAAACAATTAATTTTTCAAAATGCTACTCCTCCTACAGTTTTAGTCCGATTTCAATATAACTTGACACACAAGTAGAATACATTAAGATACATAATTCTTTATATCGGTTTTTGATTTCGATGAACGGTGTTGCCATGATTACTAAAAATAGAGATTTCTGAAAAGTAATTTCAAAACGCTACTACTCCTACAGTTTTGGTCTGATTTCAATATAACTTGGCACACAAGTAGACTTCACTAAGATACACAATTCTCTTTATCGGTTTTTGATTTCAAAGAACGATGTTGCCATGGTTACTTAAAAAAGAAATTTTTGTGAAAAACTTTCAAAACGCTACTCCTCCTACAGTTTTGATCTGATTTCGATATAACTTGACACACAAGTAGACTACACTAAGATACATATTTCTGTATATCGATTTTTGATTTCGATGAACGGTGTTCCTATGGTCACTAAAAATAGAAATTTCTGTGAAAAACTTTCAAAACGCTACTGCTTCCACAGTTTTGGTCTGATTTCAGTATTACTTGGCACACAAGCAGATGACACTAAGATACATAATTTTGTTTATCGGTTTTTGATTTCGATGAATGGTGTTGTCATGGTTACTAAAAATAAAAATTTCCTTGAAATACTTTCAAAATGTTACTATTCCTACAGTTTTGATTTGATTTTTATAACTTGGCACACAATTAGACTACACTAAGGTACATAATTGTCTTATTTTTTTTTTTTTATTTTGTTGAATGATTGTTAGCATGGTTACTAAAATCGAAATTTCTGTAATTTTTTTTTTAAAGGCTACTACTCCTACAGTTTTGAGGATTGCAATAAATCTTGCCACAAAAAGAGACTAAACCAAGGATCATTATTCTATTTATTGCTGTTGCAAAGTTTCAAGTTCAAGTGCTACTTTTATCTTCCTTTGTTTTAAGTACAAACCAGTAGAGCTACAGTCTCATCAGAGACTTCTGGTTTCTTTAGAAGTTATAAGAAAGGTTAACGTTTTGGAACCATACCCAAATAAATTTGCCTGAAAAAAATGGGAGATTGATAAGAAAATTCGATTTCGTAAATATCTTTGATTTTCTATGAATAAAGTCTCAAACTTCTTCTCATAAAAATATAGGGAAGATTACATTCGTGAAAAAATAAATTGTGTAAATCAACATGCCTCTGACCTTCGATATCAGGGGTACAAAAAGTGATTAGCTCAAAATCTTTACCAATGTCTTTTGTGGTTTGTTAGTGTCAACAAAATCTTTAACAAAATGAGGCTTTTTACATAAAAAGAAAAGATTGCTTAAAAAAGAGGTGTTAAATGGTATACCAAGAATTGACACAAGTTTATATACGGCAGTATCGTCTTTCCCCATTCTACATGTAGTTACACGTAAAATATTTACCAATATAAAAAAACAGAATGTTGCATTACGAAAAAAAGCTTCTTAGTCTAATTCTAGTAATTTTTTCTTGAGTATGATTGGCAATATTAGATTAGCACATTTGAAGTTGCGTGTGCAAAAAATATAGGAATAATATAGAAATCTTCTTTTCCTTTCATCGAAAATCCTCTTATAATGATTTTATTTACATAATGCATATGTGCACTGTAATGCAAGTTGTTTTAAATTCATTACGATTTACAGATTTTATCTCTATAATGTTACATGGCTTGAGGAGGGCGGTATGCGCGACAGCGGCAACCTTGTAAAATTTTTAGCACACATTTTGCATGGCTCTTTTTTTTTTTTATTGAATGGCTCTACTGCTTAATGGAATGATTGTAATTTTCCAGAAGCATGGCTAAGGCCTGTTATAAGGTGAACATTTACTCAAATTACACTGATGGCCCAACGGTAAATCAATTAACACTATCCTGATTCCATTAACAGCTATGGTTAGTAGAGTAGAAAGTAGAGTAGAACCATGCAAGAGGTAAAGATTACATGTAGGTTTTATTAACAGTACGCATTTGAATAAAGCACCAAACGAACATTCATATGCAATGAGAAAATATGACATATCGCGTAATGCGTAGAACAACGAGAGAATCATGATGCAAGTTCATTTTGGCTAACATTCAACGCAACAACACGATATCTGAACAGGATAAAAATTATTAATATATAACATTTAAGTAAAGTGAATGCATAGGAGGGAAAGGGAAAGTGAATGTCAAACCCTTATTACATTCTTGGTCAAATAAAGAATATTTTATAGACCTCCTCTCAGCATGTGGATAATTTAGATACTTTTCGTAACGGTACAACAAATAATATTCAATTGGGATTTCAAGCTGACATATCATTTTCCTTGCATGTTAGGAAACATATAAGTATTGTTCTTCAAGCATATAAAATTCTTCTTCATTAAATACGCAAACAACGCAATGATCTAATTATGAACTGGAAAGCAGTATTTTCTGTTGTGTGAAGTTATCGTCCGTATAATTTTAAACTGCATTCATTTTTTGCATAAATAAAAATTTCTGCTAAATCCATTTTTAAGCAAAAACATCAAGAATAAACATTTCATGATTTATTTTAAAATAACGATAAAAATGTTTTCTTTGTTGTAGAATAAGTATTTTTCTCATTATTTTTATTGTAAAAACTATGAAACAAATATTTAAAAGGCATATATATACAATTTATTTTTCGAGGCCAATGTGTAACGTGAGTCACAAGGAAAGAAATAAATAAAGAGAGAGGGAGAGAGTGGGGAGAGAGCGAGGGGAGAGGGAGAGGGGAGGGAGAGAGAGAACAGAGAGAGTGTGGGGGAGAGAGCGAGTGGGGAGAGAGTGAGGAGGAGGGAGTATGGGGTGAGGGGAAAGAGAGAGAGAACAGAGAGAGAATACGTGGAGTGGAGAGAGAGATGAGCGGATGGGAGAGAAATAATGAGAGGGGGGGAGTAGTGTTTCAGTTTCATGTTAAGGTGTCCTATGTTAAGTAGAGTAAATTAAAGGGCAAAAGCTCACTTAATCAAATTATGTCAGTGGTTTTGCAAATACAACTGAGCTGACTTTTTTGTATGTTTAATGTTGTAAACTTTGCTTCTCTGGTATGGGTACTTCGAAATTTACTCTTATTTTGACCCGCCTGACATCATACTTATGTAAAACAAGATATTTCACTTGAATGTTTTGCAAGTTAACTTGAAAGTGTTCATTGTGTTGCAACTTGTCGATCAGTTTTCTACATGTTTCAAGTAAAGCCGCGCAATTCACAAGTTTACAAAGTATATTCTACAAGTTTGTTTCTATGTATGTTGTTTAACGTCCCTCTCGAGAATTTTTCACTCATACGGAGCACAGGCACTTGGGGTATCCCCCCCCCTCTCAATTTTTTTCTTTTTAAATCTGGGTCGAGGCACCTTTTTCCTATTTTTGTATTCTAATATGCACTATATGTTATCAATTATGTAACTCTTTTGTCTCTATAAGCTGTTTTTAAATATATCGTTTTCGACTGATACATAAAAAGAGAGAAGGCTTGCAACTCTTTTCTTGTCGACAGCCTCATCTCGCTTAAACTAGCTTCGCCTGATTATTTATCTAAAGCATAAGAACACATGGAATATGCATACGTCAATAAATTTGTTACACATTTTTCTTCCTTTTCATATTTCCATTTAATTTTTATGTGCCCCCGATTTGTAAATATTTCGATTAATCACCCGCATCTAGGGTAAATTTTGTTGATGTGTACCAGCTGGGACGGAAGTGCAATAACGGTAACTCTAACTTTACAAATGATTGATTGTATATTGTTTTACGTCCCATTCGAGAATTTTTCACTCATATAGAGACGTCACCATATACCGGTGAAGGGCTTCAAATTTTGACCTTTACTCGGCACTCAAAGTCATTGAGCAGTGAGGGATCTTTATCGTGCCAACGCCTGCCGTGACACGGGGCCTCGGTTTTTAAGGTCTCATCCGAAGGACCCGCAACTTTCACTTCAAAGTGCCGAGCGCATGGCGAAGGAACAGTTGCTACCTATTTTTTATCGACTTAGGTCTGTCGCGGCCGAATTCGAACTCACGACCTCCCGATCACGGAGCGAGCGCTCTACCAACTGAGCTACCGTGAACGGCCAACTTTACAAATGTTCTGCATTAAAAAAAAATCCAGGCTTTGTATTAACAATATTTTGAAATTTGGTTGTCCAGGTCGTATGTTAAAAGTTAATCTTCATCCATCAGAATCTGCTAGTTACAGGTATCTTGTTATACACAGAACTTACCGTTCCAAGTAATATGAAGAGAAAATTCGGGATTTATTCCCTCTGGCATTTAATGTTCCGAATGACATTACACTTAATGATGACGCCCGAAAATACCGGCGAAGTTTAAGCGAGGTGAGGCTGTCGACAAGAAAAGAGTTGCATTAAGCCTTCTCTCTTTTTATGTATCAGTCGAAAACGATATATTTAAAAACAGCTTATAGAGACAAAAGAGTTACATAATTGATAACATTTAGTGCATATTAGAATACAAAAATAGGAAAAAGGTGACTCAACCCCAGATTTAAAAAGAAAAAAAAATGGAGGGGGGGGGGTCCATAGCCCAAGTGCCTGTGATACGGAGACGCTTTTACGACGTTTTACAGTTTTTCGCCAGAAATTTTGCATTAAGTGTGGAAAATCTAGCCGTCACCTCTTTTATATTTGTTGATATATACTTCAATTTAATGAACGTAAAGAACAGAAAATTACAGTTTTTAATGAAGCTTCTGAGGTCAAACAGACTAAGGGAAAGTGGATCAAGAGAAGAAAAGAGTAAGAACAAACACTACATGAGGATCGATCAAACATTTCAATTGCATTTCAAGGCGTACAATGTAATATGATTTTTCACATATAGAAACAAATTTTCGAAAAAGATAATAAGCTAACACATATTGCTGAGTACGAGGGTTGTTCGAAAAGTTCGTGGACTTATGCGATAAAATTAATACTATAGTCTATGCTTACAAAATTTTTAATGAACATTTAACAACAAAAGTTTAAGAAATGTTGAAAATTTTAACTTGATACCTTGAATATTTACCAAATTATCATAAAATAAAAAAGACATTATATGATCATCCGGCGCTGTCGCCATATAGTTTCATGACGTCATTGTTTTTCAATGTCCGCATTCTCTACCTCAGACACTTATCTTGATGAGTTTCCGTGGAATTAAGATTTAAACCCGTCTTGTTTATATGATTTTACAATGTCATAAACTGCTGGTATCAATGCATATAATATTGTAAATAGATCTGAAAGATCCTCACTTGGTTATAACAGCATATTTGCTTGAGTTCAACATCTATCACACATGATCAATGTCACTTTTCGACATGACAAACTTTGAACACCCTTACTACAAATCGACATTGACCTTTACATCTGTCGTCTCTCTAATCTTTTTCGGCGTTTAAAAACAAGTATTCTGAATGCATTTTATTTTTCAGTAGCCCATTTAAATATTTCCTAGGTCTATGCCAGTTTTTCCTGAGGGCGAAACTTCATAGAATGTTGGAAAAAGAAACCCACCCCCCTTTCTGACGTCATTATAACCCCATAAGTGTTTGGACATTTCATATAAATTTTACGATAAAAATTCATAGAACTTACAGAATGGGATAAAAATTGCAAATTTTACGGTACAATTGTGTCATACTACATGAGTGAATTAACGGGATTTTTGAATGACAAATGCTCATATCAAAAATTGAGTTTTTTTTTCTCAGTTACAGTTAGGAAAAAAAAACGTAATCTTCTAGGTTGCGCCGCCTGGACATACCATTGCTTTCAAAAACATCAACAATTTATTAAGATGTATAGTTTAATATATAAACAAATAAGATGATGCTAATTAAACGTTAAAAAATTCATTGATGTATCTTAATCGGTTTTAATTTTATGGCGCTAGTCCACGAACTTTCCGAACAACCCTCGTATGTTTTATCAAACATTTATTTGCAATATGTGAAGACAAGACAATTGTTTATTCTCGTGAACTCTGTCTACGGTGAAGAGAAAAAATTGCAAAAAGAAAGCTTTACAATAACGCTTGCGTGAAAAAAAAAACAGTAGCAAAAAGAGTCAGGTAATTCTCAGTGCTGTACGTCCTATGAAATTGCAAAGTTTGAGAAATTGAATTTTGTTATAATTTGTTTTAAAAAGTTTTTCAGACTTGCAAACATAAATTGGATTTGTGTGATGATATTTGGATAAATATACGCAGTCAATACTTTTAAAATACATAAATCAGTGTCATGAAATAAGTAATGGAATTCACTAATCTCCAATTTCATTACAAAAAGATTCAAAAAGCAGATTGTATTTTCTTTTGAAATATCAAACCATCTTCCTGTTCGCTATCTGAAAATGGATTAGGTATACATCCCTTAATTAAATGGTTTTCGTCGATTTGTCTCTAAGTTGATTGTGTTTATGCTAAATGAATTAGTCATTCCATAAATAAATCAATAGAAGATACACTGTAACTGACCAACGCATGAAAGAAAAAACTAAAACAGAATAAGATGTTTATCCCGTGGATAAAAGCAGACATGAAAAAGTATACCAACTACCGGTAGCTCTGTGAAACTTAAACGGTTTGCCCGGTAGAAGATAGGAAATCCTTGTCTGTGAAAGATGTAAGCAAGTTAATTTTTTCTCAAGAACTGCAAGATTCTAAAACTAAATATACACGGCACACTAACTCTCAAGATGATCCACAACATTTAAAATATGACTAAAGAAAGCAAATTTTCTGTTGTAAAGGTACGTGTATGTCAATGTGCAGTCTGATTAAAATCGGACCTTTATCATGCTTCGAAATTCTGGTAGTCGCTGTACAAAGCGATTATTAAAATTTCGAAGCGTAACAATTAAAGATCTGCTTTTAAATAGATTGATCAGTGCGTTGTCAAGTTGCTACGATATATCTTCACAATCCCAACAAATCTTTTTGTTAATATATAAACTTGTATCAAATTTCATGCATATCTCTTGTGTCTTGAAATAAAATAATACGAACATACAAAGAAAAGTGTATATAGCATTTATTAAGATTGGAATACATCAAAATGAAACCGATGTTACGTGCATCGGTATCATTTTTATCACACCTTCAGTGTGTTCAGTTATCCTGGATTCCAGTTTGTCGTATCAAGTAATATTGTGTCTGAAGTGGAATATCAAGTTCCTTGCAGTTATTAAAAAACTAATTGACTCAATTTATTAGGTCACCTGAGTCAATGAGTTGACCTATTGGTTTGACGATGTGCATCGTCCGTTAACATTTGGACATTTTCAGCTTCTTCTCTGGAACCGCTGAACCAATTCAAACCAGTTTTGGCATATACATGTAGCATATATGAGTGAAGGGGAACAAAATTGTGAAAACCATCAAAATGAGTGCTGCCTGTAAAAATCTTCTTTACTCCTGGACATCAAGCAGTTAAACTTTTGTCATGATTGTAATAAGCTTTGAGTCCTCTACCAACATTGTGAAATTCATGTCCCCTGGTTCAGGGGACTAAATAGATCAAATAGTGAAAGTACATTATTTCTTTGAAAACTTTTCTGCTCTGTTCCTAGGTATTTAACAGACTAACTAGGTACATAGTTATGATGAAGAAGGGTACCTCTTCCAAATTTGGGAATTTCATGGCCCCTGGGTCAGGGGTTCTAATGTTAGGGCGGCGTCCTATTGATAATATAGTAAAAATGTATTAATTCTTTGAAAATCTTCTTCTCTGTTCCTGGTTTCTAGACAGACTAAGAACATAGTTATGATGAGCAAGGGTGCCTCTTTCAAAATTGTGAAATTCGTGACCCCTGGGTCAGGGGTTCTGGGGCTAGGGCGGGGCTCTATTGATAATATAGTGAAAATGCATTAATTCTTTGAAAATCTTATTCTCTGTTCCTGGTTTCTAAATAGACTAACTAAGAACATAGTTATGATGAGCGTGCCTTTTTCAAAATTGTGAAATTCGTGACCCCTGGGTTAGGTGTTCTGGTGTTAGGGCGGGGCTCTATTGATAATATAGTGAAAATATATCAATTCTTTGAAATTCTTCTTCTCTGCTCCTAGGATTTAAACAGACTAACTAAGTACATAGTTATGATGAAAGCAGAACCGTTACATACTCGCAATCAATTTCATTGATAAGCTGTTTCTTTCTTGGTATCGTGACTGGATTTCAAATCTTTATATTTTTTAAGTCCTTTGGCTTTTCTCGAATCATGATACAAAGTTTAACTGTTATTTATGATTTATTTATGTTGAACATACGATTCAATAACTTATCTCGTTACTTTCAAGTACAATTTGTATTCACCATATTTTTAAGTTAAGGTTTCTTACATTAAAATTCAGATACTGTCACAGAATCTCTCTGCATTGCATTAGCAATATTTTTGAACTTTTGAAAAACTTAATTATCATTACCGCAAAAGTCATTTTCTCTTATAAAGACATAATTACCGAAAACTGAAACTGAAACATTTCACTCAAAGTTCTTTTAACATCAAAACGTTACAGTCAGCATCATACATCCGGGTACGAGTATTAAACAGTAAAGCTGGTACGTAGAGCTGAGGCTGAAAAACATTCGCAATAACGTGATTATGTTCATGTATGTGGGGCCATGTCACGCTTATATTTCAACTGCACTAGAAGCTACTTGTACTCTGCAGTAATTAATATGTGAATGTTGATGGTTATAAGCGTCTTAAATTGACTGTAAATACATATCTTTTAAATAGTACTGATAAAGTTTATTAAAATAATTCTTCTCAAGGTAGTTTAATGAAATATGGAGATAACGAACAGAATTCAAGCTCAAAAGTTCCATGCAAATAATACAAATCAGGAGCAGCAAACACGGACTCGACATGAATGGAAGTATAACTATTGTTAATTGATAATATGTCGTCGATATATCTAAATGTCGAATTAAAGACCATAGTAAGTGTTTACCTCTTCTTATGTATAAAGATTTTGAATAAATTCTTCTTCATATAAATACAAACTAGGTCTGTTAACAACGGGGCGCAATTGGTACCCATGGGATTTCCGACAGATTGTCGGAAGACCTGGTCCCCAAAAACTACAGAGATATTGTCAATCGGAAACTCAAGCATCTTTTAATGTCAACTTCAGAGTACTTGTGTGTACAATCACAATGTTTTTAACACGACAATGTTGAAAATGACCAATGATAAGGCAAATGAATTTACGAGTTCCATTTTTATTAAAAAAGCAGCTGTCAATGATGTCAAAAAGCCTAGACTTTAATTTATCGTGGGAAATAGTTGTATAAAGTGTTGAAAAGTCCTACGTTTTAATGTTATTGATTTTGTTAAAATTTTGCGATTTAAAATTTTCTAAAAGTTCCTAGGAATTTTTAAAGGGGTCTGGACACAGTTACAGTGTTCACATTTTAAATTTCTAAGCTTATTCAAAAAATAAAACCAGTTAAATGAATTGAACTTACATGAATATTCTAAGAAAAAAAATGACAAGGACATTCTTCTGTACATCACGTCAAACATCTGTTTTTGTAAACAGGGCACGAGCTCTGTTATTGTTAAATATTTACGTTTCACCAGGTCTCTTCATTTTGTTAAACTCTGCACACATCACTGTACACGAACTGACAATACTGGTGAGTCGGCTTTGCTTTCTCGCATTTCTACTCTGAATTTTCTGGATTATAGTTTTAATATTTTTTTATTAAAACACACCAAAATGTCTACTTTTCTTAATAATTAAAGATAAAGTTTACTTCGTGAAGAGCAAGGATTTGTGTCAATCAAATTCGTAGTTTTAATAATTTTTAGATGAAAGAAGTTTCTGAACACGCTTTTATTACATTCCCTTGTGAAATGCCCTAGCAACATATACGTCATGATAATATACAGAAAATTTGAGAAAATATTAACTTTAAATCTGTGTCCAAGCCCTTTTAATATTTTCGTGAGGAGTAAAGAAAGAGGCTTGATAGAACATTTACTGGAACCCGCTATGTATCTTTGTTTGTAAGGATTATTATGAAGTTTAGGAATCCAGTATAGGTATGGTAATTCAAATTCATTTTGATTGTTGGGATTATTAAAAATATTGAAAACTGACATATGATTTTGAAGAATTCCCTCCTTACAAAGGGAATAATGGGTATAAGTTGGATTACCATTTGCAGAATGAAATCCCAGTTCCTCTAAAATATAATTAACATAATGAGCCTTATTAAACAAAGACGATGATGTTACCTGCTTTGTCAGCTGGTACCAGTATAAACTGATTGTGTAATCTTTCACTTCAGAGTTAATGAACACAGAAGGATACATTTTCCCCCTCAATCGCTTAATACGAGATTTTAACATCCATATGATACATTTAATCCATTCTGACAAAGTGCCATGGTCTTCTTTTTCATGCTTTAATTGCCCATCGCCTGGCGTAATCTTCCACAGAATTCATAATATAAAATTATGGCCCCAGTTTAAATATCGGAATTCCCTAAATTTTGACCATTTAAAAATAAGTGGTTTAAGGTCCTCATTATTAACTATATTTACGTCACCAGTTATGACGTTTCCAGCAGGACTATAGTAGTAAGGTAAAGAAAACATAAACACATTGGAGGATTGTTTCAGATGTTCGATATCTAGGCCCTGTTGAGTTTTCTTGTAATTAAGAAGTTTGGAGGCAATAGTCGATATATTCCCAAGTAGTAGAAAGCAGGCAGCAACAGCCCAATCTCGTGAACGGAAGAGTTATTGAGGTTATACATGTATTTTTTTTTTTGGAAATGCCTCCACAATATACATTGATTCATGGATTATCGAAGAAAAATCACTAATGATGTATAAATATTTTCGATATTTGATAAAAAAAATCGGTAATGCAATGTGCAAAAATGCTCTCTCTATCTCTCTCTCTCATCACAAATTAACAAATTGAAAATCTTTGTAGATTATTTCTAAAGATTACAATATAATCTACAGATATTTGAGAGTTAGTAGCTTCTACCGGTACTTTAAACGATAAAAGATAATTCAGATTTATCTTTCACCCGTTACCAGTTAATCATTGTCTTTCATTGATCTTTGATTAATGTTTGGTTTTTGTTTGTTTGTTATTTATTTATTTGTTCGCTTGTTTTTCATTTTCTGGGCAAGAGGAAAAAACATACAATTTGTATATTTCATTTTATAATGTAATAAATGTATGTAACTAAACATTTCGCAATGGGATATTTCATCAAGCAATACCCGAATAAAAAAGCCTACTGTTCCGAGATCTTTTTTCCAAGATTACCCCTTTGGAAATAGCTGTAGCTCTTTATAGGCGAGGGACATCTACTGACGATGGACAAAATATACTAGTTATTTGTTACTTGACGGACCCAAAAATTTAGAAGAAAGGGTACCTTTTCTAAAATTAAAATAAGACAAGGTTTTTCACAGGTGCACATACCTGTTACTTTGTAATATATTATTTTAGGGGTGATTTAATCACAAAACCGGTAAATATCTTCACAAAAATATAGGCAAATCTATTCTGAATCCCTGAGCCGAACTTGCTACTGATTGCTCTCTCAACCCCCATCAACTGTAACCAAAGGCAAAGATGCTTACTGCAAAGGATACAAGATGATTGAATTATTGTCAAATAAGGGAAGGAGATGGGATAAAGATTAGGTTAGGATAGCAAATAATTCAATTGCTGTTTTAAAAATTTTCTGTATATATTCTTATGTAAAACTTTGATCGCCCATTGTGCCCCCCTCCCCTACCTCTGAGGGTCATGATTTGAACAAACTTGAATGTGCACTATGTTATGAAACTTTCACATAAGTATCAACTCTTCTGGCCCAGTAGTTCTTGAGAAGAAGAGATTGAAAGACTTTTCCCTATATATTCCTATGTAAAACTTTGATCACCTATTGTAGCCCCATCCTCCCCCCGGGGGTCATAATTTGAACAAAATTGAATCTACACTCGCAATGAAGCTTTTACTTAAGTTTCAACTTTTCTGGCACAGTAGTTCTTGAGAGGAAGATTTTTTAAAAGGATTTCCAATTTTTTTGCCAATTCTTAATAATCTCCCCTTTGAAAGAGGACGTGGCCCTTTATGTGAACAAACTTGAATCCCTTTTATCCAAGGATAATTTGAGGCAAGATTGGTTGAAATTGATCCTGTGGTTCTTGAGAAAAATGTGGAAAATTTTACAGACAGACGGACGACAGAGAAAATGTGATCAGAAAAGCTTACTTAAGGTTTCAGTTCGGATGAGCTAAAAAATGTCAACTTCCAACCCCCATTATATCGGTACATATACATATATAAAAGTAGCGCAAAAATATTTCCCAGATAATCATTATTGTTATACCTTAAAAAAAATTGGTCCCTATACAAATCTATACTTTAAAAAGTCTGAACAATTCCAATGTTTTACTGAGCGGTCATAAAAAAAAATCGATGTTTGACCACAGAGAGGGATATTGGACCTGTCGATGAGATATTGGACCGCTTACGTTACACTTGGGGCGGGATCAGCTAAATATTATTTGCATTCGTTGGTGTTCTACAGTGACAGAATTTACCGAATTTTAGTGCAGGTAAAGGAAATTTACATCATGGAAGCCAGCACAAGATATCTTATAAACGCTGAATTCAATTTTTTTCCTAAATTTCTTGTTATCAGTTATCTTGACTCAGGGCGGGGCATTGTTAAGACAATATTTACATTTCCAAATATTTTTCCTTAAGATTCTTTGCAAATTAGAAAAAGTTTATGTTTTCATGAACTATATCGTGGGATGAGTAAGAATATTTCAATTGTGCATGTGATTGAAGTCAAGAAGTAGTGGAAACTTTTTTTCAAAAATGATCGTTGAATGATAAAAATATGTGGCAAGTCATCAGAAAAATAATGTAAATATAAGATATGAATTTAATATTTGAGAATTCATGAGGTACATGAAGTACAACGCTTCACGCCTGCATATTTATCATGAAATATAGGCATATATAGGTTCCACAGGCACTTGTTTCGGTAATAAATTTTTAACCCATAGTATAATTATAATATTATGGGTTAAAAATTTATTATCGAAACAAGTGCCTGTGATAGGTTCGCAGCACTTTTCACAAACTACAAAAAGTGTTGAAAATAATTATATGTTGAACTTAGATTTTTAACTTGGTTATGCCCTTGCAATATTAGAATTTATAGATGACCTCAATACTTCAGGTATATTTGCTAAAATCACGTGACTGCCACATCACGTGACAAGTCTATATAAGAAATCT
Organism: Saccostrea echinata; assembly: GCF_033153115.1. Classification (NCBI taxonomy): domain Eukaryota; kingdom Metazoa; phylum Mollusca; class Bivalvia; order Ostreida; family Ostreidae; genus Saccostrea; species Saccostrea echinata. The sequence goes on from NW_026889774.1 coordinate 7,337,893, forward strand.
AATCGTCCTCATGTAGTTTTCAACCATATTGCATTTGTCCGATAATAGTAAAGTCCTAAAAAGAAACGCCCATCCTCGTAAAGAATGTATTTTCTATCTAAAAAATTCGCACGTATTTCCATTTGGCACCTTAACTGTACTGCGTAGGGTAAGAAAGATAACTCAAGAATGCACATTATGAAATGGGAAGATAACGAACATTAATTAAACAATATAAATCAAAGATGGATCACCGGGAAAAGTGGTGGATCAAGTGTCATGGAGAAGTAAGCATCCCCTGCCGACGGTTCACACCCGCCGTGTGCTCCTTGTCATGACAGATTGTATTATTTATTTATCGACCATAGAATTTACGAAATGTTGACTTCAAACTATAATGATGGTATCATCAACTCATTTTTTAAAAGCCTGTCTCATTTTAGAAAGTGTTCGTACATAGAACACGCCGTTGCGTATCGAATCAACACAACTCCAAGTGGAGGTGATTTAACGGTAAATAATGGAAGAAAAGTTTAAGTAATCACGTTTATCATAAAGTTATGTTGTCAGTTTGACTTTCTCTACAATGACGTCCAAATATAAAACAGATGTGTTAGACTCTGTGGTGTCTTTTATTTCGAGTTCAGTTGGGTATATCGAATCAACGTAGGGGTAAAACTGAATATTGTTATTTGATAAACGTCGTCGATATTTCTAAATGTCGAATTAAAGGCCACAGCAAGAGACTTCTTCTTTTCATGTAGAAGTTTTTGAATAAATTCTGCTTCATATGAATACAAAAACGGGTCTGCTAAAAATGGTCTTCGAAAAACACAAAGATATTGTCAATTAAAAAATCGAACATCTTTCAACCTCGGAGTACTTGTGTGTAGAATCAGAATGTTTTTAACAATCTGGGGGTCGTAACATAAAGGGTACTTAAGTCTAAGACCATGCTTAAGTAGGACTTAAGTACAGTCTTGAACTTAAGACCGTAACTAGAAACGTGCTAAGATTTGACAATCTTAGCAAAACTTAGGCGGCCGGTAGAGGAGACTTAAGTATGTCTTAACTTTCTTAAACATATATTTAGAACTATTTAAGGTTGACTTATTATGTTAAAACATTCCTCTATTTATATTATGCATTAAAAAATAATTTTCTATATTTAATATACTGGTATAAGAATGTTAGCTTTTCGTCGGGGGGGGGGGGGGGGGGGATTCATCACTGATTCCAATATCACTCTCTAAATGACATTCATGTAAATGCAAAATATTATTTTTGGGATACGTTTGAAATATTATATTAGTGTGACCTAGATTATAAACAATAATCATTTTGAGTAAATTGTATACAGTAATCATGGATTTGTTTGTTCACTGTGAAAAAAATGAGATGAAATGATTTTAAAAATTGTCGGTGAATTGAAGGATGATGACTAGAAAACAAATAAAGATTTTCTGTAAATTAGATTGAATGTAGAACGCAACAAGCGAGGATTCAGAGAGGGTTCACTACCGTTTACTAACGTTCCAGAGAGAGAGAGAGAGAGAGATTGTTGAGAAGTTGGAGATATACGAAAAATTATTTTCTGAAAACAATTCTTTCACATCCTTCATTAAATTGTAAATAAGTATATCATAAAACGTCTGCAGTCACTGCTTGCTGAAAATGTCCCTATCGGTTTGCACTTTTTTTTTTTATCAGAGTTTCAATTTCAAGTACATAGACGTTCGGTTATCGTGCCATGTCTGCGAGAATGACAATTTGAGAGCAAGTGAACATTTGTCAAACGAAAGAATAACAAGAAACGGTAAACTGAAAACAGCGCAGTCTCGAGTGATAAACAATATTCACACATTTACAAAAAACCACTTGTACCACTTTGTGACCGTGCAATATTTGTTTTCAAATACATTGTATTTCGAATAATTTAAACAGAATTAACTTTAACTAAGTACGAAATCTAATCTAACCTAGCTAAAACCGATAGGTAATTTATCCTAGCTAAAACCGATAGGTAAGGACGTCATCTTTAATATATATGTGATTAAAAACGTAACTAAATCATTTTTACAAATGTATATATAAATAAATTGAAAAACTAGGATGATTCGTAACAAATATTTTGAACATAAGTTTGACTTAGCTAAGACCTACCTAAGTCCGTTTTATGTTACGGTTTAAGACATACTTAAGTAGTACTTAGGCAGGTCTTAAGATTGCACCTAAAACATACTTATGACCCTACTTAAGTCAAAAACTTAGCAAGCTTTATGTTACGACCCCCTGATTTGCAGATGACCAGAAACAAAATATGTAAGTTTACGAGTTTCGTTTTTTTTCTTTTAAATTTTTAATTTTCGGAAGAAGCAGTTGTCTATGATGTCAAAAAGTTTGGCCTATAATTTATCGTGGGGAATGGTTTTCATCAAATTTTTGTGATTTCAAATTTTCTAAAAGTTCCTTGAAATTTTTAATTTAATCACATCTGTTGTACAATACGCATAAAGTTTCTCCTTCACTGCTGTTAAATTTTCATGAGGAGTAAAGAATGAGGCTTGGTAGAACATTAACTAGAACCCATGCATCTTCGTTCGTAAGGATTTTTATGAAGTTTTGGAATTTAGTATAGGTAGAGTAATTTAAACTCAGTTTGGTTGTTGGGAATATTAAAAATATTTAAACTGACACATGATTTTCAAGAATTTTCTCCTTAGAAAGGCAACTCTAAAATGCCCATATTCACACCTGTGTCTTAGATAAGCTAGATTTAAGGAGTAAGCTTAGTTCAGGTAAACTGAGTTTAAATCCCATTTGAGCTGAGTTCACATAAAACTCACCTGTGTTTCACACTTAAAATAAAACTGGGTTTACCTGAACCCCTGCTCTGTTTGCTTTCTTTATTTGGTATTACATGAACAATGGCTGGGAAGAAAGGTCCAAATTTTACTGAACTAGAAAAGTGTACCTTTATTGATTTAGTCGGGTCAAAGAAGGATATAATTGAAAACAAAGCTACTGATGCTAAAATGATTCACAAGAAAAATTTGGAATGGGAAAACCTTGCTAAGGAATTTAACAGTAGAAATGGTGTAAATACCAGGACATCCACTCAGCTAAAATCATTATGGAAAAACTTAAAATCAAGAAGCAAGTCTGCTGTGGCAAAGGAACGAAGAGAGAGATCAAAAACTGGTGGTGGTGCTTTAGAAGGGACAATTGACAAGCTCTCCTCCGCAGTTAGAGAGATCATTCCGCAACAAATTAACAGCTGCGAAAATGAATTTGATGACAACGCTGAACTTCACGGTGATATAGATAACTCCAATGTGTCAGTAAGTATTTTAAATACATACAAAAACAAATATTTGTAATAAATGTAACTATTTCTTTAATCTTTATAAAATGACATAAACAGTATTCTAACTGCATTCATTTTAATAATCAAAACAATATATAGCCAGGTTCCACATCATCAAGTGTATGTAATCTGCATCCCCCAGAAATAAATCCTGTTGTGTCTGCGTCAGAGCCACAAACGTCCATGTCACTAGCGACAGTAAGCACCCAGACAATGACCACGTCCTCATCTAAATCCATATCTGCATCTAAGAGAAAATATGTGGAGCAGGATGATGTCAAGAAAAAGATGCTCGAGATGGCCGAAAAAGAACATCAACTGAAAATGGAGATACTTCATTTGAAAAAACAATATATTGAGGCTAAAATTCGCAAACTTGAAGAAATCAGTTTCAACAGAGATGGAAACAATAATACCAATCAGAATCAAAATAATGATAATGCAAAGATATGGCAGCCATTCAATTTTTGAAAATCAAATGTGAATTATATCATTGAGATTGCAAAAATAAAAGAAATATACATGCCTTTTCCCCTTTTTTATCTATTCCTGAAAATGCCTTATTAGTAGCATTCTGATGCCCTGTCCTCCCTGATTGGGCCGTTGTGGCACTGGGACTGGAACGATGGGGTCATCGATATCAGCATCATCATTGAATGGCAAACGGGCATTCCACTTTCTACGCATGTTGTATAAGATTGCACATGAGACTATTACATGTAGTACAGTTTGAAGTTTTATGCTGAGCTTTACTCTAAGGCAGGGAAACATTCTTTTTAAAATTCCAAAGGCATTTTCAATTTTAACCCGAGAATGGCAATGGGCATTGTTAAAAAGTATTTCAGGTCTAGTGTTACAATGTAATAGAGGTGTAATTATATATTGTCGAAGCGGATATCCATTGTCGCCCAATAATATTCCATCTATCTCATGTCTCTCAAACCTGGCGCAAATATTACTGTTTTCGAAGATTCTGCTATCATGGGTGCTGCCTGGCCATCTAGCTACAATGTTTGTGAAATTACACTCATAATCACATATAGCTTGCACATTTATAGAAAAGAATCCCTTTCTATTTCTGTAAACTTCTGAATTTCTACCTCCAGGGGACTGAATTGGTATGTGGGTACAATCAATTGCACCAACTACTCCGGGAATTCTTCCAATGTCCATAAAACCCCTCTGTATCTGAAGTAGGTTGTTACCTTGAGGAAACTGAATAACATCCCTATACCTTGATGCCAAAACATATGAAACTCTTTTAACAACCCTGCTTATTATTGCCTGTGAAATGCCAAATAAATCCCCGTTCACTTGCTGAAATGCTCCTGTAGCAAAAAATCTTAAGGTTATCAAAAGCTGAGTAAGGGGTGAAACTGACATCAGTTTTCTCTGATTTGGTTCTAGATCATTTCCAAGCATGTCCATTATACGGAGAGTGTCACGTTTACAAAAACGGAATCTCACAAGAAAATCCTCCTCATCATAAAAAAGAAATGGATCTAATCTATCACGGATAGTTCTAGGTCGTCTTACAAACAGTTGGTCAATAAGTTCCAGCCTTTCTACTCCATCTATGTGGTCTTCCATAGTTAGAATAACACTATCTTTAACATTTAAACCTACCCTTGACCAGGTTTAGGTTTACCCTAATTTCTGAGATGAGCTCACTCCTGAGAAGCAGGTGTGAAACAGGTTTTAAAAATGTGAGTCCTTCTTACAGGTAAACCTGGTTTAAACATAGGTGTGAATATGGGCATCAGTTGGATTAGCATTTGTAGAATTAAATCCAAGTACCCGGCTCTAAAATGGAATTGCAATAATGAGCCTTACAAACAAAGACTGTACATGCATGTGCCGTCACCTGCTTTGTCAGCTGCGACCAGTACATATTGATCATGTTTTTACTTGATGTCAATTCTTTTTTCACTTCTGAATCATTGAAAAATGAGGGATGTATATTTTTTTATATTGCTCATCAACTGTTTAATACAAGAGTTCGACATCCATCTTATACTTTCAATCAATTCTGACAAGTGTCAGGGTTTTATTTTTCATATTTGAACCATCGTCTTCTGTAATCTTACACAACTCGTAATGTAATTTCCTCTTCAATTACATTTTATCATTTAAGTATAATTGATTTTATTTATCTAAGCACAGTATGTGCCCTCTAATGTCTTTTTTATTGTATTTTCCCCGATATCGTTTCAGTAGACTATCACACATGATGTTTATAAGATACGCACATACATTTTGTACATGTATTTAGATATTGATTGTTGATCGAGGATAAATCGGCCCCACTAGTCCTTTAAGGCAAGAAAATTGTTGTACATGTAACTTTACTGGTTTGAACATGCATTAATTGCAATTAATCTGGCTGATTGATTGATTTTTACGCTTACAGAATAATATGTATCCTTGAGTCTGTTACATGATGTTGACTTCGCGGCTAGAATTTTAACAATGAACCGAGCAAATTTAATTAATTGACACAACATATGCCTCTTAGCTTAGCAGACAGCAACTTGTACTTTACTACATACATAATGGTATACATTTAGTAGATAGATATATTTTCATTGCCTATGAATAAAGCATATGAGCGAGACCATTCAACAGGTAATTAAACAGTGCTCCCACTGGACCAAAGTTGAACCATTCTCCACCTTTTGCGACGTAAATCACGACTTATCTTTTTTTCTTTTACATTTATTTCCGGATCATATCATTTAAATACAATTGTACAGTCACTGTAATTTATATACCACGTAATATCTTCATTACTGTTTTTCTCATAAATACTTGTAGTCATTTTGAAACACTTGTTTATATCCAAACAGCATTTTTTTGTGAAAGAAATTATTCAATGTATCACATTGTAACACATATCCAGGCATTCATATTTGGGGGAGGGGGGTATCATCGGTCCTTAAACCAAGTTACAGTTATTATAGTGATTGTCCTGCACCTTTGAACTCTTTGCCTTCCAAGTAATTTTATTCCCCAAGCTTTAATTTATTTCCTCTATCGGTAATTCTGTTAAGATCAATTATATGGGATATATGCCTAGACGAGTTATACAAAATTCTGAAACGTATTAACCTTTTTAAAATGTTCAGGAAAGTAAATGCAAACAGTAGATTGCATATATTTGAAAAAAGTTTAGCTGGTCGAGAAAAAGTTATCGCTAGTCACGGAACCAAGCAAAATAAAAAAGGTTCCTACACTCAAGACCGACACGCATGGAGAAACTTACAAAAAATTGGGTCGAAGGTTGTGTGTAAATCTACCAATGCCTGTACCTGTTGGCAATCTCATTGTTATCAGTTAAATTAAGATTTTGTAAAAAGGACCAATGACCTATTTTTCACCTGTTGATATTTCACAGTGCTTGTGGAGTAAATTAAATAAACGCAAGTCTATCGGTAATCCCACTCGTGCATGGCCCTATATCTTGTACATTTTTACCGTACTTGTGTCCAGAGTATTTAACAAACGCATGTCAATCATGTCCTTCGAATTCATTTTATAAAGTTGTATTTATGCATTATGACAAAAATTGTGACAGTTTGGTTAATTACAAAAAGGATAAGCCAACACACAAAATATCAGAAGTCATGACTTTTCGGTCAAAAGCTTTAGTAAATTTCTTCAGGACGACGCAGTGCTTGGAGCGACGAATACGGCATTTTGTGGTGATTTGAAATTCCTTCCTTTATATAAAATACAAAGCGAAAAATATTTAATACATTAACATGTTCACGCATGAGAAAATGAAAATGTGTAATATATATATATATATATATATCGTCCAAAATCAGCAAAATGTGTTTAATTGATATACAAAAGGAGTATTTTATTTCAAAGAATAAAGGATCTCCGATGGACATGTCGTTATTTTACTCCACTAGCAGGGTGAAATATCAATAGATTGCAATTGGGAGCCACTTTTCGTGTTAAGCAGTGTGGGGGTAAATTATCGGTTCCACTTTCTACATGAAGACAATGCTTTACATAAAGATGTTCAAAGCATACTGGGTTTTTGCGAGTAAGCAAATCCGATTTACAATCGGTCAGTAATAACGTTATCTAGGACGATTTACTATACACTGATATATGAGACACAGTCCGTTACACTGGAGTAAAGTTGACCCCGTTTTGTCCAACAGCCTGTTATTTACAGGTTACTACAATTTGATAATGTTTACTATCACAATTCAGGCCAAGTGATGTTCACGCACTGATGAAGGACTCGTCCACGTGAACAAGGTCACAATAATGATATATAAACATGTTCAATGTAATTTTTTAATCGAAATTTGTAAATATGTAAACTGCATACAATATTCATATTTCGTGCAAAATGAACCAAGTTCCTTATGAAGCTGCTTCAAAAAGGTCTTATACATTATGTTAAAATGTTTTAAAGATAAAACACAGAGTATCCTGACTAAATGAAAATATGCGACAAGGAATTGCCACCAGAATTCATTTATTGCCATTCAAATCTTTTTACATAACACAGCCATCAATTGATTACAACAATGTGTTGTCATTCATCTACTGTAGATATTAGCTAAACCTTAACCTGCCTGATAGTTTGAGAAATGAAAGTTAGCAAGATTTACAGATTACAGAAAAAAGAAGTATGTGCGGCAGTCCAGTCTAGTAACTTCTACAAGTCAAATGCACAGCCTAATGGGACTAAAATGAAATTATAACAAATATATAACAACAATGACATGAAAAAAATAATAATAAAATTTGCACATATCACTCAGTTTTACTTCACACCTTCTTCTCTCATATAACTGGATTTCTGATCTCTCTCTTTCATCTATGCTCTTCATACAGATCTCATTGGAATGGAATTTGTAAATTCTGAGTTTTAAAGCAAAGTTTTCATTTTTGCTGAACCTATTCCACAGTTTAGATCAATTCCTCCTTTTGTATAATATTAATAATATCATTCTCTCACCTGCTTATTACAAATCTTGGCAAGTATAAATCACTCTTCTTCAGTATATAAAAGAGTATTTCAAAAACAACTTATTTACAATATACAAACTTTATATTCACAATAGCTGACCAGTACATTTTGCAAATATTTGTTCTTTTGTATACACATACTAGGAGGGAAATGAAATCCTTAACTTTAATAATAAATTAACAATTTTACCCATGAGGTTTATCAACAAATGAAAAAAGGGGAAAAAAAAAAATTAAAAATGACCTTTAAATATCATCTTGCGATCTTAACACATGGTCCAATTATATTTTAACAAAACTATCCCTATAGTCAGTGGAATTATGCTGCCTGAGACTTTCCCTATCCCTTGCTTGGGTGGAAATTCATTAAATTCCATACAAACACAACATTACAAAATTATTATATACAATCAAGATCTTTGTCTACACTAAAATAAAAAATAATCAACATCCATATACAGTCTACATAATGCTTGTTAAATGTGGGTAATTGACAATTTTTTTTGTTTTTTGTTTTTTTAAAACAATTTACTTTATGAACTTTTTTTTGTTCTTTTGAACTGAAAAATAATTCCGACACGATAAAACAAAGCTAAGTATGGCGATTGGTGGCATAGTTTATATTTTTTTCTTTCTCATAGGAGTCGAGTCATATTCTTTCCTTTTCCTCCAGCCAGTATGGATATTATTTAATTACTTAAAAAGAAATAATAAAAGTCACCTTTACATAGTAAAATCTGACAATAACATACATAGGCCACATTATGTAAAATTACTCACCGGAGATGTAATAGCACCCTACCATGCCTATCTTGCCTTTTCATTTAGTCAAGCATCAAAATTAAATTATTTGCTATGTATTCTATATGTGATTATACAATGTACACACGAACATATACATCATTTGAATTTTGAAAAATAATGTTCATATCATAAAGCAATGGGAAGAATTGAAAAGACAGAAGTATAGTGGCCATTGAATACAATAAATAATAAAAACTCTAAAAACATAACAAAATTATAAAAACTTTTGTAGACCAAAAAAAAAAAAAAAAAAATGAAAATCCATACAGGCTAGAGGAAATAATTCTGTACCATCACTGAAGTTTCTTTATCTGAGCAACTTGGAAGGTTTGGCTGAACAAAAGCCTATCTGTAAATTTTTGGGAAAAAAGGTTTTTGTCTTGCATTGTCTGGGTCTTAAAAATAACCATAACCAGATTAAAAAAAATCAAAATTTTTTGGCCCAAATTTTGTCACTGATTTTTAGGAAAGTATCTAACTATTGTAATAGTTCTGAACAATAAGAAACTGCCCCGATTGTCAAAATGAGTCTACCTAATTGAACTATTTCTTAATAAAGCCCCCCCCCCCTCCCATCCCCTGTAATTTTGGACTTGTTGAGATATTTTTTTAATTCAATCATATTACTTATAAGAGAAAGATAAGCTTTGTCAACCAATAGAACTTAAACGTTCTAATTGGCACTGACAGCAGCTACAAGGAAACTATTTCTTCCGTCAGTGTCTTGGTGCTGAACCATCTCCGAGCTACATGACTTCCTCACAGAAGCGGTGGTATCCATGGCATCTTCACTGTACAGACGTTTGATGCCGTCATAAAGATCTTCCTCTTCGTCATCCACGGCCTTTCTCTTGATCGACTTGGAACGCTTGATCACTCTAAACTGATATCCAGAGGGTAGAAGTCCATGCTTGGACAGGTACAAACCAGTCACTTCACGACAGCGAAAGAAGGTTTGATTGTTGACCTGCAAAACCAACAAAAATCGAACACTTAAATAAATGATGGGAAACAAATAAACAATGAACATCATGAACATAAAATTTATCTAAATCTTACTGAAGTTAAATTTTAGATATCAACTACTGCATTAGATCTGAGAACATACTAATAATTTATCAGATTTTGGGAATTGCAAGTGCACAGTTATCTGCACAATGAATTGATACTAATCTCCCTACCTCTGCCACTTGCTGGACTGTGTTGACGATGGAGAACCAGTTTGGGGTAATTTGTTCCAGCTCCAAGCTTACAATGGACAACACGAGGCTGATGGGGCTGAAGACCGCCAATTGGTGGTTTCCCAGACAATGGAAGATCTTCCGCATCATCATACTCAGGTGCTGTGAGGGAGTCAGGTTGCTCAGTCCATCTAGCAGTTTGGGGTAATAACACATAAGCAAGCCATGGATCTGGAAATGAGTCAAAAATAAGCCTACTTTTAACCACCAATAAACCTACATAGTGCTATGACCATATGAAAATACTAAAAAATTTAGTCATATTTCTGAATAATGTTTGAAACCTTCTCCCTTCCTGTTTTACTTTTATTTAATTTGCACAACCAAGATACATTATTCATTATATTTAATCAATGCACCAATGTCATAGACTTACAATGAGAAGAAGATCCACTGCAGTGACCTGTTTAACATTCCAGGAAAGTTTATCCAGGATAATGGCCTCCATCCTGAGAATTTCCGCCACAGAGCAGACACATCTAATGGTCTTCACAAGATCCTTGGTGCTTGGTATTACCTAAAAAAAAAATCCAACACATTCATTTCATGAATGCCAATCTTCCTTAAGGTCAAGATCTAGTAAATGAAGAGTGCCTACAGATTTTTCAAATTTGAAAAACAAATTCCTTTAATAATCTTTTACAATTATAGCTAAATAAATTGAGGTGTATCGGGGCATAATTTTTAGATAAACTCAACAAAAAACATATTTAAACTGCCCTTTTTAATGAAAAATGAAGAAAATCAGGTATAAAAATGGGAGTTTTCTCCATCTCAGACAAACAAAATGTATCAGTATTGCCTACAGTCTCTCAGTAAACAGTTTTTCATACCTTCTTGACCACTTCTTTAAAATGATATTAAATTGAATATAGGTATCGGGGTTCCTTTTGAAATGATTTCAAATTGAATTCCATGAAAATGTGTCATTTTCTACTTAATTCTGTTATAGCCACAAAATATGGGAAAAAATAAGATTAAATCAATTATAACGTCATAATGGATCTAGCACCAAAAGACAGACTGAACTCATTTACTAGATCTTGACCTTAAAATTGTTAGTGACACAAACAAAATTCCTTACACCCATACAATTATTTTTGTGAAGTGTACAAATCTGAACATACCTCATCTTCTTCCAAGGTTTTTGCTGCGATGTATAAGCAGCAGATGGCTACACAGGGTAGATACTTGGGGCGGACCTGTCCAATAAAAAAAAAATATTGTTGATTCAATTATCTTATCAAAATAAGAACATAAACATGAAAGAATTTTATTCAAAATTACCATGCATGCACAATGTGAGATCAACGACCAACCTAGGGGGGTGACTGAGGCAAGTAAGGGTAAAACTTGTACATTGTTCACTGACAATATACAATTTTGTCTTCTTGCTAGATATTTTATTTGATATATACTTTGTAATTTGAACATGTCAATATTTATGAAAGATCTTCCACCTTTTTGACTCTTTGAATATTCTTTGGATGTTGAAGTGACACAGAGAAATCAATGTATCAAGAGGATATAAAGTGACATGTATTTAAAATTTCAAGTTTAACAATGTTTAAACATATTTAACGATCAATGTGTGCCATGTGCACACAAAAAATTCTCCCAAATTTTGAAACTTCTACCTAAATTTTTCCAAGGAAGAATGTCTCCCTAAATGTTGGGTCTAGAATGGTCCCGGGAGATCATAAATCATTAAACAGAAAGATATGTATATATAAATATCAATATAAATCCACATAGCAAACACTCAAATTTTAATCTGAATTGCTAATACTAATAAAATATATGACAAAAACGTGTAGATTCCCAAGAATGAAAGATTGAGGAAATAATCAACAGACTTACCTTAATGAGATTCAGAAAGCGGTCAAGGAGACATATGGCCAGTCCGAGAGTTTCTGGTGTAAATCTGAACTCTGCATTCAATGACAAAATCCAACCAACAACCTTATCTCTCTGTTGACCCAAGACCTCCTTTAAAAAAAAAAAATATGGAATACAGAAATTTACTTAGAACATGTGAGCCTTCACTATTTAATAATGTGTTAATACAGCTGTGACTTCCAAACACTTTACATTTACAATTAGATGAATAAATTTACTATCTAAAAAAAATCATAATATAATTACGGAAATAACTGAACCAGTCAAAAAAAAAGGTGAACTTGCATTAAATCAAAGGTACATGTATTATGCCTGAAAAAATCATGTTTTGATATGACAAATACATGTAATGAATTTAAACAGTTTCTATTTTAATTCATTGCTGGAGATATTTATTTATATTCCACACATGACATATTTAATGTAATTTTTTTTTAATGCTGCCACATAACACCATAAAACACATCACATTGTCATCACCATGGCACCAGTGACATTTATGCATGTTTTTACATAAACTAGTTAAACCAGTAGTAGAAAACAATGAATATATTAAACCTATTGATATGGATAGACTTTTAAAGTTTGCTTTGAATTCCCTGATACTAATGACAAAGGTTGTTAAACAAACAGAAATAACCGATTTGGGCACCTGCCAGCAATCACTGTCAGCTCTTGGTAGGTCCCGTGATCATTGACCTTGTAAAGTTGGAGTTTAAAAGGATCTAAAAATAGCTCCTGTCCTACTGGTGAAACCAGGTTATATTTACAAATCTATACAATTCCTTATTCTTAGTTGATTTGCACAAGTTTTCATGTCCTTTCTTTTGAATATATCAGACTCCCCATATTTAAAAACAAAAATAAAATAATTTAAATATCAATATGTGGAATTTAAACTTGCATGTGTAGGATAAATTAGTAAAATATGGACTTTTAAAATTCAAATCAAGGAACAGTAAATTATTCTTTACAATAAGTAACTTTTTAAAAAAAATTTAGATAGAAATGAATGCATTTCAGGCTTTGGAGACTGAAGACATGGAGCATGTCAATATATGTCAAACATGGAACATTAAATGCCAAATAGGATTTTGATTACATTAACCTGGATTATGTCATTGACTCAATGACAGCATATAGATGATGCAATTGTTTAGAAATTTCATAGCTTTATGCAACATCCTCTCATTTGTAATGACATCACAGTTTCATCCAACAATGATTATTAATCATTTCCTGGTTATCATGAAAACTGTTAACTCAATAAACAGCTGATCAACCAATCTGGCGAATCAACGTTTTATTTAAAAATACTTTAACTTCAATTTCAGAAGATTTCCCAGAAATATTACTCCTTAAAAAGTCCTTTAATGAAACAATTATTATGTTTAGTTTTTTTTTTTTTATTATCTTATTTAACACTTAGACAGTTTCTAAAAGCAGGAAATTGTTTGAAATTCCAATACATATTTTTTTGTGAAAAATATGAGAAAAATATTTAGGCTTATGTTGAAACACCATCCCTATTTGGGTAAAGTAACAACATTTTTTGGGGAAGTCTATGAAACTTACTATATCACTGCATTCGTAAATATTAAATGAAAACTTCGTTGATCACAATGACAGAATTTCATTCCCATGTAACTTACATCACATGTTCCTGTAGGCTTGTACGCATTTGATGACCACTGACTGCATCTTGCAAGGTGCTCCCCAAGCATCTTCATCAGATGCCTAGCATCTAATCTTTTGTGCGACTCCATCTTGACAACCCCAAACTGCTGCACCAAAACACTGCAACGATATTTAACCCATAATTAAAAGCCTCTTAATTTAACAAGTAAAGACTCTTTTAAAGATGCTGTAGGAGGCTCAGCAGCCTGCATTCTATATGACTATGAGGGATTGTTGTTACTATAGTATCTTCTAGAAATATTTATTTCATAACGTTTTTACGTAATATTTCTCTTTAAATCCCATTTCGCATAAAGTTTTAATAAAATTGAAACCATCCTTAATAAATTCATCCCAGAAAAACCAATTGATTTGGTAAAATATTTCCCAGTCTTAAAATAGTCACTGTCAAAATGGCTTCCATGATTCAGCTGATGCAAACCAACATCAGCAAAATTGTCAGTAAAATTTACACTCACCTGACGAGAAAAATGGAACGAGAGTTGAACTAGGATGTTCCCCTGTTCCATTCACACTATCCTGCTTACATTGATGATTTTAAAACTCCATCTTCTATCGAATAAACGAAAATAATAAGGACTATGTATTAAAGTTGCGTTCCAAGGAAATTCCTTGTTGGTAAGGGTCAAATATAGTTCCGAATATATTCATCCGCTTAAAAAATCTGGTATTTTCATGTTAACATTATACTAAGTATGCAATATATACATATTAATTAACTAAAGATTTTAAAAAATTGTAGTTAGGATGAATATTGCTTTTCCACCTCATTTTTAGAAAACTTCTATGGAATCATTAGCGCGGAGGGAGAACTACACCCTTGGAAGCGAACAAAAGTTGTTTTCACCGTCGAGGTCAGAGCTGTCAAAAAAGGAAAATATGAGGTAAACCTGTTGTAATCTTTACTATGAAGCACATTCAATTAATCTAACGCTTTGAAGAACAAAATACTATGCAATTAAATGTAGATATGGGTGAAACTGGAGATTTATCGTTTGAAAAATTTATGCTGATGTTTACAAAACAAAACTATTTATAGTTCATATTTGAATAGGTAGATTTATCCAATCAAAATGAGTGTTACAAATGTAAGATTTAAGGAGAGAGGGTTTAAGATGTGCGCCAAATTTCAAACGACTTTTGTTGACAGCTGCCGTCTGCAAGTGGCGTAATGACAACAGGAGCAGATGTACGAATATCATCTTGAAGACGTAGGCAGAAACAAGGCTTTACACCTTTGAGATTAAAAATGGTTCAAGAAACAGAAAATAATAGTCGCCAGGCTATTAATTTGCTGTTTTGCGAGAAAATGGGAAAGAGTCGGAAAAGTCAGCTAGAAGCTTTGAACCATGTCCCGTGCAAAGATTCAAAAGAAAAGGTGATTGTACATAAATTGGTTTTAATTTTTTAATAAGAATTTAGTGAAAAAGAAAATGCATACTTAGTTTTTCACAACAATGTATTTTTATTTTAAGGCCTTGATTTAATTCTTTGTATAAATTTATTTACAGACACAGTTCGACCTATCGAATGAACATTTGGTTGAAAAATTAAGAGAAATCTTGAAGCAGTTGATAGCACCAAAAGTGGTAAGTTATAACTAAAATGTCAAATCATAGCAGGTCTGTGGTAAAATTAATGAAATGCTTTTGTTTGAGCTAAATAAAGTTGATATATATATACAGTCAGGCCAAGCAGAAACATACAGAATGTCTGTTGCAGGAGACAATTAATGTTGCTTTAAAAACAAAATGAAGATCAGTAAGAAAGGTTTTTATATTGAACTTAAAGCATAATAAATCCTTATTTATTTATTTTTTTTTTTTTGATTTTTTGATTTGATTTGGCCAAAAATAAAAAAAATATAGATCTAGAGAGTCAATAAAATGGGCATCTTCGCTAGCCAAGGGTGACGATCCACTTCTCTCGAGAGGAGCGGATCATCACCCTTGGCTAGTGAAGATGTAAAATGGACTAATTGATTGAGCATGTTGAGATAGGAAAAAAACATGTTTTTTCTTTTGGCCTCATGAGTGTAACTTGTGCCTGTTGTTATTTGTAAATCAACTTTAAATCTTTATACGCCTTTAATATTTTAAGGAAAAGTTTTGAAATCATCTTTGGCTGCTTTCCATCTTTATGATTTGAAATTACCAGTTCATTTGTAATGTTTGCTCTCTGAAGAGTTCAATTGTATGCTCTATGTTGGATTTGATTCGAATACTTTTCAAAGTTTTAGAACACAACTCGCAAAACTGTATTTAAAGTTAATTATTGTAATGTCCTTCATTTAACTTTCATTGGAGGGGCGAGAAAAAGAGGGGGTTTACTGAAAGGTGTATGGAAAGCCTTTATAGTACACTCCCTTTTCCTGCGCCCTCCAGAAAAGGTAAATGAAAGATCTTTATTAAATCATTGTTACATGTATCAAGACTTATAATATCTATTTGCTTTTCAAAAAAAGTGTGCTACATGATTAAGTTTTTGATAAATCTACAGGACAATTCTATAAGTGCTCAGAGGGATAAAGCCATCTCTACTATTCGCTGCCTAACACATTTTTATAACTGTAATCCTTCAACTTACGCCACTGCAGTTAGCTGTATGGACAGATTTCTAGCAAAAGTCAAGGTAATTTAAATAAAAATTATGCCTTAAAAAATCAGTAGAAAAATGCAATAATAAAATGTAGTATTTGCTTATTGTTTATATATTTTTTTTAATCTTTAACTGTACTTGACATTAATTGATATATATATTGATTAAATTTTAAAAAAAATTGCAGGTCCAATCAAAGTACTATTCTTGCCTTGCAACAGCCTGTTTTTATCTATCCAGCAAATTTCATGAGGAAAATGAGGTAAAGTTTTGTACATTCTCCACAAAATTATCAGGATAACAAATTAATAAGTATTTAATTGTTGATTTCTTTTAAAGGTTGTGAATTTTAAAACACCAAACTGTCTCCTTTTATTATCTTATTAATGTTAATAATAATTTTTTTTTAAAATCTCTGTTTTTCATTTATCAGGATGTTCCATCAGCAACAGAGTTATCTAGCTTGATGCAGCATGCCTGGAAATCCTCCGATTTGAAGAGAATGGAGACGGTTGTCATGCAGAAGCTTGATTGGAAACTGTGGGTTGAGACTTGCCCCTCTCTACTTAAGACTTTATGTGATATTATTTGTACAACAACTAAGGTGCTAGACCACCAATTTCTTTCTCGACTTGTCCAGAAGTTTGAGATTTGCATCAACTACAGCTCATGTGCAATATACTCTGTAAGTTTTCTTCCTTGGATCAATATTGACATTTAAAGTTTAAGAGTACTGTATAAATTTTGTAATCATTGAACAATTGCATTTTTTCTGATTACATTTTTAGTATTTTTGTGTTGTAGACTGCCTGTTTGGCCCTCAGTTTACTTCAACATGGTCTGCAGGAGAAAGGATTACTGAATAATGCAATGAATCAGAGTTTATTTAATCTTCATAACATATGCCAGGTAAGAATGTTTGAGATTTGAAAAGAATAAATAAAGGGACATATAATTAATAGAAATAATTTCAAAATTTCTGTAAATCTTGTAAGTTTTTTTTCTCTTGATTTGTCACTCTTTACAAGGGAAAAAAATCACATATGCATTTAATTGATTCATATATCACAAAAACAATATTGAAAATTTTTACTACATTTATACAAAGTAAGAAATGTATGTAGCAGCATATATTTATTTGAGGGTATCTCCATTTAGATTTCTGATGCTGAATTTTATGAATGCCATCATGCAGTGTCACAGGTGCTTGATAACTATAGAAATAGTCCCAAGAGTCACCCATCCTGTCTCCCAATGCCTAAACCTTTCCTTCGACCCAATCTTGTGTCCCGTCCTAGTCTTTATGGAGACTCTGAATTACCTGCCATTGAAGAAGACCCCTCTGTGGATCTTTTAGTCAGCAAGACTGAAAGGTGAGATTTAATAGTGTAACACATTTTGTGTGTCTTCCTTCCCTCCAAAAGGAGGAGATATATTTATTTTCTGTATTGGTAAAATGCAAAATTTTCTTATTTTTATCGATATTTTCTTTCTAAGTTCTGTTATACATGTATGTATAAAGTGCTGAACTGATTTTCAGTGAATATGAAGAGATAAGCGTCAGCAGTCAAAAGTTTGTGTTTGGAGGCCACAGTTGGAGTACCTGTATTTTACCTCAGAAATGTGCCACATGCAGCCTGGAATAAATGTGCAATATTCAAAATATTAACAGCTTTATTAGCTCAGATTGAGCCTAGGAGTTAGGAGATGTTTTATTATATTAGTAAAATTTAAATTATCTATTTTTACATATACGAATTTTTTTTTCTGCATGAATGGAAAAAAGAACAAATGTTTGCAGAAACAAAAAGTACTTTAGATTCATTATTTTGTTATTTGTTTTAATCTGTGTGACTGTTATTTAAATGTAAATTAATTTTAAGTTTTGTATGATTGGATAAAGGGTCAAACACTAGAGAACTGGCATGGTTAGATCAAAAGTATATTGTTTGTTGTTTTTTTTATTTAATTTGTATTTTTAAAATTCCTGTGTGTGTCTGTGTACAGTTGGAAGTTAAAAAGTGTATAATTCAAATCAAATATACAATCTTGAAATCCACTGGTGACCTGCCAAAGTAACATTTATTTTATCTATGTTTTAATTTGTATTTGTGTTTTAGTGGGTATATTAAAGTATTAAATGTATAAGTATGTATATGAAAAGAAATTTATAGTATACCGGTACATGTTTATTTCCTAGAATTGGTGCAAATAAATTATTTTTTTAAAGCTTGACTTTACTGTGTTATGAAAAATAGTTTGTTCATGGATAATTTCTTAATAACAGCTATGGATAAAGATAAAAATAACATTTAAACCTGCTTTGGAATGTTTATGTAACATCTTGGCCATAAATTAAGGCCTTTTTTAGCTCACCTGAGCCGAAGGCTCGAGTGAGCTTTTCTGATCGAAATTTGTCTGTTGTCTGTCGTTGGCGTTGTCGTCGTAAACTTTTCACATTTTCATCTTCTCCAGAACTACTGGGCTAATTGCAACCAAACTTGGCACAAAGTATCCTTGGGTGAAGGGAATTCAAGTTTGTTCAAATGAAGGGCCACACCCTCCTCCAAGGGGAGATAATTACGAAATAGCAAAAAATTAATGGCATTATTGAAAAATCTTCTCCTCAAAAACCAATGGGCCAGGAAAGATGAAACTCATGTGGAATTATTGTCAGGTAGTGTAGATTCAAGTTTGTTCAAATCATGACCCCTGGGGTTAGGGTGGGGCAACAACGGATGTTCAAAGTTTTACACGGGAATATATAGGAAAAATCTTCTTCTCAAGAACAGCAAAGCTATGATTGGTCATATTAATATGGACGCATCCTCAGGTGGTGTGGGTTCAAATTTGTTCAAATCATGACCCCGGGGCTAGGGTGGGGCCACAATGGACGATCAAAGTTTTACATAGGTGTATATAGGAAAAATCTTCAAAAATCTTCTTCTCACGAACAGCAAAGCTATGATTGGTAATATTTATGTGGGAGCATCCTCAGGTGGTGTAGATTCAAGCTTGTTTAAATCATGACCCCCAGGGGTAGGGTGGGGCCACAATGGACGATCAAAGTTTAACATAGGTGTATATAGGAAAAATCTTCTCAAGAACAGCAAAGCTATGATTGGTTATATTTATGTGGAAGCATCCTTGGGTGGTGTAGATTCAAGCTTGTTTAAATCATGACCCCCAGGGGTAGGGTGGGGCCACAATGGACGATCAAAGTTTAACACAGGTGTATATAGGAAAAATCTTCAAAAATCTTTTCAAGAACAGCAAAGCTATGATTGGTTATATTTGTGTGGAAGCATCCTCAGGTGGTGTAGATTCAAGTTTGTTCAAATCATGACCCCCGGGGCTAGGGTGGGGCCACAATGAACGATCAAAGTTTTACATAGGAATATATAGGAAAAATCTTCCTCTCACGAACAGTAAAGCCACTGTTTGTCATATTTATATGGAAGCATCCTCAGATAGTGTAGATTCAAGTTTGTTCAAATCATGACCCCCAGGGGTAGGGTGGGGCCACAATGAAAGTTCAAACTTGTAGAGAAAAATGCCACAGTTAGTCAAAAAATTATGTAAGCATCATTAGTAAGTGTAGATTTAATTTTGTTCAAATCATAGCACCACTCCCTTTTCGGGGTAGGTTGGGACCACTTATGCATTTAAGCTTTTCAATACTAAACTGATTTTTTTCTTGTTTCCTAGCCACAGTGTTCATGTGAGCGATGTGGCCCCTGGGTCTCTTGTTTAATATGGAAGTACATATATTTTCTTTTTCAAAACTTCGATAAAATTGAATTTCAAAGATTTCAGTCAAACATTTGAAACGGTCTGGGTTTGTTTCGAGGCAAAAGACGAAATCAAATAGACGCCTTTATAAACTCTTTTAAAGGGTCATTGGTAAGGTCAAAGTCAAAAATGACTCAAATAGCTCTCACATATAACAGTGTATGAATTTTGATAAAAGTATCATGTACAGTTTCCTTAAAACTGAGCTAAAAGCAAATTGTGATGGACAGACAGATGGAAGGACAGAAAGACACACATGACAAATATTATATGTGCAATATGATAATCAAGCTTATATATATATATATATATATATATATATATATATATATATATATATATATATATATATATATATATATATATATATATATATATATATATATATATATATATATATATAAAATTTAATTTTGTTTGTATTCTAGCCTCTGATTGGTTAATATCCAAAAAGGAACACAAATTATTTCTGTATAACCTGGTTTGGTATGGGGACACCTCCCCCTGACAACCAGCTGAATCGTCTGTATCCATTCAATGCTCTCATTTCCAGTCCTCGGGATTCATGGAAAATTCCAGATTTAATAAATGTACCTTTAGCTTCAAACAGTAACTCGGATCTTACCACATGCAAACAAAAAAACATGGTTGCTAGGACTATGTATCAGTTTTTACCTCCCCTTGCTTCCCATCACTTCCGTTACTAGGGTTGTATTATTGAGCGGCAAATTTGAACTAATAAAAAGCAACGAAATTTTACACCCACAGTTGTTTAATGATTTTAAAATTAAATTATAAGGAATGACTCTAATTCTTGGCCAAATTATTCGAGTATAACCTGGTTTGGGTCAGTTTACGCTGTTTTATAATCCGCTTCGCGGATTATAAAGCGTAAACTGACCCAAACCAGGTTATACTCGAATAATTTGGCCAAGAATTAGAGTCATTCCTAAAATAAATAAATAAATAAATAAATAAATATATATATATATATATATATATATATATATATATATATATATATATATATATATATATATATATATATATATATATATATATATATATATATATATATATATAAGGATATTATGCATATATAAATGATTTTATTACATCGTTTAATATGAAATGAACAGAGATTTCAACCATATGTATACATTTCAAAAAACAGAGAAGGTAGAGAGATGGCATTTTGACAGTTTCACATACATTTACTGTTCTTGGTATATTATGCAATGCCACATTAAAAATGGATAAAGATATACTGTATACATTAAAATAATGTACAAAGTTTTAATTTCACAAGCACGACTTTTATATTCCTCGACTATGGCAAAAGTTCCAGAGCATTTTGATCGCCCTTTCTGTAATATTTGTCACAATTTATTTAAATATCGTCAACCTTTCTAAAGTGAGTCTGCAGGATTTCTCCGAAGCTGTTGCCTGAATTGTATTTGTCGTCTGCGTCTCAAAGGAGGCAGACGAAACTGGGGAAGCATGCATTGACAGCGTCCGTTTACGGGTGAAATTTTCGGGGAGGTACCGAGTGGGCATGGATAGGCTGGTTGACAAGAGGCGTTAGGGAGCCTTAAGACCAGAGGTGGTAGAGTTGGAGCGGGAGCTGGGGTAGTGGTGGTGGTGACTTGTGCAGCCAGTTGCAATAGATTTCTAATCTCTTCGTCTGTCATTCCGGACACTCCATGTCGTAGCTCACACCTGTAAAGATAGATATAAATTTTTTAGAGAAAGATGGTATGCTACTGCTTCAAAATTTGAATTACTAAACGCTGAACCGAAAAAGCAACACTTTTGCACAAATGCTTTATGGTCAAGTCAGTGCACTCCCATTCACAGGCACCTGAAGCGTGGATCCCCCCCCCCCCCCGACTAAATAATAAAATACACGTATAATTTAGGAGTCCTTATTTTCTCGAAAATATGTGATTTCTCCGTCAATTTTATCTGTATGTCATTCTGTGTAATTGGTTTATACTTTTGTTAAGGTTTAAAAATTGGCCATATACTGTATAATAAAAATGCCCAAGGTAAGAAACAAAAATTATAAACAAACGGGGGATTCCCCGCTTCGAGGCTTATTTCCAAGGTACTAACAGTGTTGCCTTTCATAATATGGGTATTTTTATTATACCATATATGACCAATTTTTAAACCTTAACAAAAGTATAAATCAATTACACAGAATGACATACAAATAGAATTGAAGAAGAAAACACATATTTTCGAGAAAATAAAGACTCCTTAGGCCAAAGTAAAAAATACCTTTGTTTCCCCTAACGCGACCGACCCACTTAAATCGTGCCGACTGAAAAGTTTATTTAATACGATTATTCAGATATTTTTTTTTATTGTTTATCAACTTTATAAAATACAATTTCATCAAAATCTGTTTTTATCAGAACGGCAGCTTTTGTTTTACACTCATTAGGCACTCGCAACATGTGACCTCAGAGGGTTAGTTCGTGTTATAAAAACAGCGGCGATGTATCAATCTTATTATATATCATTAACTTATTAGAATTCTACACTCTTGAAACATTTCGTGAATTAAATATACCATGACTAATGAGTGTTAAAATGGTATTTACAAATGTTTCTTCTCAAATTAACGTACGTAGCAAGCATGGCAAAGCCTGCCTCATGAGCAGATGAGGGGCCCACCTTGTATATATATGCATATCAAAAAATGTCACTGCATTTTTTTCGTTTCGAGCTAATAAACAGTTCCTGTATGGTCCTATTTTTACTATATAGGACCATAGGAGTTGTAAATATGTCTTTGTATAATTATTTCATCTTGATAAATATAATTCAGATGTCGTTTCTTCATTCCTTTTATTTATGGGGTAAACTTTCGAAATCTTTAAAATTGGCTTATGGAGTTGCTTCCTGAGACGTCCAGTGTACTTTTGTTTAGTTAGGCCCTTGAAAATAGGTTGTTTCTTTGCTTTAAAATACCTTTAAAATTGTTGGGCCAACAACATTTGAACACCTGCCTGGTTGAGGACTCCTATTTTAGACTTTTACTCGGCACTTATGGCCATAGATCATTAAGAATCAGTCAGGGATCTTTTTCGTGTCAACATCTACATGTATATTGCGACACTGGACCTACGTTTTTTACGGTCTCACTCGACTGACCAGTTTCCACGTCCCACGAAGGGATCTGTGAGTCACTTAGAATAAGCTCCTGAATTACGTCGTGACTCCAAAACACTAGAATCACTGCACCACGCAAGGCCCTTAACATTTTGTCTGTGTAAGTACTCGAAGATGATAGTAGGTTTGAAAAATATACTCGGATGTCCGATGGTTGAGTATTTGTGAATCTTGTCCTTTTTAAAATATTCGATTTCAATAAATTTACACTTGGCCTGAGATATTACACAAGTTCAAATGAATAAATATTTGTGAATTAATTTACCATACATGTTGCTTCATTTGTATGATATTCGATTAAAAATTCAGTTTCTTTTGTTCTTTCCTATTTATGAAGATGTTATTCAATTTTTCAGAATGTATTTTCAAAACTGCTGTGAGAAAAAAAAATAATTTACCTACCTACCTACCCAACTTGAAATTTCAGGGTCGGGTTAGGGGAAACAAAGATATTTTTAATGATGGCCTTATATCTTATTAGTTAGTTGGGGGCGGGTGATCCACGCTTCAGGTGCCTGTGCTCCCATTGAGTACACTGAAGGAATACAACGCATACGAAAAAATGACATAGAAATGAATACTTCTGTAACTTCAATGAAAGGGTCCACCCTTGCGTCTGCGGGTCGCACTCAAAAGAAAATCTTAAAACATTTACGCTGCAATTTTCTGATACATTTAAATGGCTTGTCTGTGACCGGTCAGTGTTGCTTTGTGGTAAGGCGCTCGCTTCGTGATCAGGAGGCCTTAGGTTCAATTCACGTTCCCAATGACGCGAGAGACCTATGATTATTCATATACATGTATGAAGTAACCGTTCCTTTGTCGTGCAATGAAATAAATGAAATTCCCACTTTTTCTGATTATAGTAATTTGCTATTATAGTAAATTTGCAATTAGATGCTGCCCCCCCCCCAACTTTTTGTGAGTACTGACGAATTCAAATAGATCTACTTGGACAGTTAATTAACAAGTTTTGCTTGTCAATTATTTTGGGAAGTTCCCCCCCCCCCTTTGGACAAGAGCAAGAGCCACTTAGGACCTTTTTTGGCCCTGAGAATTTCTGAAAAGTCGAAATTTCTCAGTTTTGGTTGAAAATGCATTATTTATAGCTTGGACACTTGGTGACCGTGTGTCTATTGAACATGACGTAATTTTCTCTCTAGTCAATGCATTATGACGTCATAAAATGCGTCATTTTCCCCATATCCTGTAAATTCTCCTAAAAATGGCCAAAAGTTGAGGTATTTTTTTTTAATATTTCATATATAGCACAACCTCTGATCCAAAATATGCAAATACATAATGAAAGATCTGTTTCTGAAGATCACAAAACATATTTTAACTTTTGGATCGTGGGCTGTGCTCATAATTAAATTCTTTGCTGAAGGTAGTCAAATATGCATGTTTTCTGCAAAATTCAAGAACATTGCGTTTTCTCAAAGCCTGTTTTCCGATACCTGGATTCTCAAAAAGAAATTTTGTTATAGGAAATGAAAGCACCAAGTCTCTACTTTATGTTGATATATGAAATGGGACAGAGGGTGATAGTCAAAAAATTGATATAAGGAGAGGGCCATTTTATGCATAAAGTGAACATAGCTCTTTAGATGATTGGTTTCTTTGTGCTTGTCAGATACATTTTTGGGAGGTTAATTTTGCCCCCCCCCCCCACTTTTGAAACCGTTGCTACGGGTCTGAGTCAGCCTGTAAAATACCAAATGAAGTTTGTCTGGTTCACGAGTGGATTCACTACCCCTGACGTTCTGAAGATGCGCGAGTACCTGATATCACGATATGACTCGTAAACATCAAATTGCGAGAATATGAATTCGCGAGTGGGATGGGTTTTTTTTTTAAAAGATTTTACAAGTATTTCAGGAATATAGAATTAAGAACGAGTAATTTTGTTTCGTGAGGTGCTTCCAGCTTAAGTCATCGCACATATTAGTTAACTTGAATAAGGTACAAAGAACGAGGGCGCTTTTGATTGGCATTCGGCAGGAATCTGGGCGCACTTGAAAAGTGAAAAAATTATTGATCAGTCACACGAAATTTTAGCATTCTTTTGATCATTTGGGTCCCTGTGAAATCGGAAAGGGAAATATTTTCCAGAAATTGTATTTTGATTTGCTAAAAAATAATCTGAAAATAGGCTAGATGATCATTTGGTACAAAATGTCACATTTTTAAACACGTTTTTCTAAAAATTTGCTATCTCTGGGTCCTCTCTCCATGATTTTCAAATGTTATTTGTATGCATTCTAATTCAAAGAAACAAAAAATCATTTGTAAAAAATGGAGAAAAGACCCAGAGACCATAAAAAATGAACTTTTCCCCCCCAAAGAATTCCAATGTGTAAATGCGATGCTTCATTGTCGTTTTAAAAGCCAATTTGAATGTGTAGCGATGATAGCTCAGTAAATAGAGGATATTCAATGTTTTGTAGATGAATATGGAATTTATTTCACGAGTGGGACAGGATTTTTTTTATATTTTCACGAGTGCGAAGCACGAGTGAAAATATCAAAAAATCCTGTCTCACGAGTGAAATAAATTCCATATTCATTTACAAAACATTGAATTTTCTGTTTATTACATTTTCTTTGATTTTCCCTTTGCCTTTGTCTTTTCTTAACACAGTGTCATAGGCTTGACGTCATAGTTGAGCGGTTGAGACGTCGATCATAGCTTAGCAGTTGTGTGATTGAAAACATTACATAGCATGGATTTTAGCAACATATCTGGGAAGAAATTTGCACTTTTAGCTCTATCAAGATGCTTAGTTACTATCTCTATCTTATGACAGGCCAGAAATTATTTTTTACTTACTTTGATATCCTTTCACACTGTGAGAGAATATCATTTTGGTATCCTTTCATACTGTGAGAGAATATCACTTTTATTCAATAAATAAATCACAGTATTTCACTGTTGAAAATGTAATAATATGCGTTACCCGTCCAGTGCAATGGAGACGAAAATTTTTGGTTCGATCCTCATATGGAGCGTTAATATTTTTTTAATGCAAGCAAACAATTCTTTTGTCAGTTTAATTTTTTTGTACCGATTTATTTTAAAATGGATAAATTCTGGTTCTATTGCACCGAGAGCGAAAGCAATTCTTCCAACCTACTAATGCTTTAATATACACATGTACTTGTAATTGCATTTAACTAATACCCTTATTATCTTGTAGGTGTTTATTATTTATATGAAACATTACTATGTTAAAGTTTGATTATTAAGATAAGCGGACCTAAATATTACAATTTGACAGGTTATTTCAAACTAAATCTAACATTTTCCTATGTGCGTAGCTATGTAAAGCCTGTCCAGCTGTGGTCAGCCGACCAAATCGTGGACATTTAAAGTATAAATGTTTCGTACACATGATTCCTGCAGATCACACACCAAACACAACCATCTTCTTTATTGTAGTCTATGTAGATCACTCACATCCTTTGAGATTATACGTGTCTTTCAGAAAAAATAACATTTTGCTAAAGAAAAGGAAGATCGTAATACATTTCTAGAGGGATAAGAGACATAGATTCACATCTACTCTGTGCAACTGTCGAGGGGAAATGGACTCTTTGCATTCAAATAACTTTCATACATATGTAAATTTCATTGATTGCATTAGCACAATTCTCTAAGCCCCATCGCATAGTGCATCGACTCGTTTAACTGGGGTGAGTTCTGTTATTCGTTGATATTTCATAAAATGGCGTGATGAAAAATGTATCGATACATGTACTGACCATTAGGTGAACTCTGATAAACATCCACAGAAACTGATTCAAAACAATAGATCACAAAATCTAAGAGCGCTCAGAAATTACCTTACAAAACCTAGACAATATAATTCTTTCTCAATAATTCAACGTCGTCTGGAATCACCGATAAATTTAGCTCTTAGTAATTCCCATATAATGGAATTTAATAATGGTATTCATAAGATACAAAGTAGAAACTGATTTTATTAATGTGCCATTTAGCCTAAGTGAACCACTCTTTAATTATAATCACAGGATATGGGTTTAATGGAAATGGCAAGGAAAGAACTACAATTATAAATCCATTTATAGTACGATTACAGTATTGTAAGAAAACTTAAATCATAAACACGCATGCAGTTACCTTTGGTAGAATTTTTTTTAATTAAAAAATACTAAAAAAAAGGGGGGGTAATTAAGACAATCGAAACTGACACGAAACTTAAAGGTGATAAAGGATAACTAGTTCAAAACAGAACCCGATATTAATTAAAATACCTGCACGTGTCATCACTAAAACGAGAGAAGCCCGGGCAATTATCGTTTTTCTGGGCGCATTTGCAGCTGCATGTGTCCTCGTCCCAGACATGAAGGTCCGTGGGGCAAGTCCTTCTATTGCGACAGATACAGCTGCAGTCCCTCGAGACGTACACCTGCGTCACAGGATTACAGTGTTCCGGCTTTACTTTGCACTGTGGTTCACAAGAATCGTGTTGGATGATAGATTTAGCTTCGAATTCTTCAAAATCGGTTTCTGGTGATCCTGGGTAGGGAATTCTCGATCTCACAACCTACATTCAGTAATGCATTAGGCCATTTACTATTTTATTAATATTTTTTTTATTCATTACGGCACGCAGTACAAATGCATTGCTGATAGTAATCACTCAATAAAAAGTAAATTATTTAACTGAAGAAAGTAACACTCTTAGAAACTCATGTCAGCATTTTTAATGGAAAGAAAACTTGCAGTGATCACGTCTATAGGTCTTTCCATCGATATTTCTGTGGCTTTCCGTATACACATATAATTACCTTCATTCTGAAGAAATAAAAACAATTATTTACCACAACTTGTTTTATGCTGGTTTGTCTGGGCTCGCAGGACAGGACCTCTGACGGGGCACATCCCCCACAGCGAAGCACCCTTGTGCAGGGAGGGAAGTATGTAATAGCAGGGTCAGTATCACGTGGTATAACCACTGTCTGGTATCTAGGTGAGCAGTAATCATACTGGGCAAGATTATCGAACCCAACTGTAAGAAAAAAAATAAAACAATGCTGTAACGTAGTCGAATAATTACATTTGGCGGTTAGATATTACAGTCCGATATAATAAAGTGCAATATCACATTGTCTCAATGCTAATAACTTTCAAATTTGGACAGATATTGAACAAGAGGAATAAAATCAAGATTATTTCGCAAAGTGAAAAATTAATCCCATATGTACTATGCTAATTTTAAAACAGGATATTACTTGTATCATATAGAAGCGGAACGTGAAAAATTAAACTTACAATTAAATAGATTTATATAATATCACTGTAAATCACATTTTATTCGCGAGAACTTTATTTTGGCGTAATTTGTTTTGACGAAAGTTTTATTCTCATGTATATCTTGATTATATACAGCAGTAACCAGAAGTCGCGAAAAATTTTGATCTCGCTTATAAATACTAAATAAATATCTCGCAAAAACATGGTGTCGCAAAAATTGGGTGATAATCAGTATTCATTTCAGCTATAATCTTTTATAAATATTAAAAAAATTTTTCTGACAAGATCGTCAGAGCGGGAAACCATCAAAATTGTTTCCTTTTTAAACAAAATTTTGCCCCGAGGAGGGTTACCCCTTACAGATCTAATCCTCCCCAGGCACCTCCTTTTCGGAAACTTTGCCGCAGTCCTTCCCATGACTGTGATCAGAAATAATATCAATCACCGCATTATACCTGCAACATATTCTTAATTTTACCTTTTCTATTCCCAAAATATTATTAACTACTAGTAGATAGCCTGTATTATAATCTTCTACACTGGCTTACGCAGATCGTCGCAAACTACGGCCAAAGTATACGATCCTCTCCCATTGTAGAGGGCTATATGCGGACGCCGGACCGTGGCTTGAGACGATGGCTTACGCAAAGAAAATTACGAAACCATTCCAACTGATCAAACCACTTAAAAAATCTTCTATAATGTAAATGATTCCAATATTACTGAGTAATTTTCATTCAAGCCTGCATTCTGAAAAGAAATTTCATTCAAGCCTGCATTCTGAAAAGAAATGCTTCAAGAAGGACAGTTTTCCATGTTAAATTATCGAACTTTCTCAGGAAAATCAACTAAATAAATGATATTTTTATGCCTCGAATTTTTCTAAGATATCAGTTCTATTTCATCCTTAAAAAAGGTTGGAGGAGGGGGGATACACTCGAGACTTTAGAGCATGGGACTATTTTTTAAATACTTTTTTCGAGTTTAACCGTTTACGATTTTCAGAAGAAATGAATGCTATGCATGGATATTCTTATAAAAAGCAAATTGAACACCTACCTGTAACGCCTCCTACAACTTGTCTATTTGCATCTGAGTTGAAAAGCTCTGTAAATAAAATGAATATCTGTCTAAACCACTTATTCATTTATTAATAAAAATATTTACTATTTCTCATATTCAAATAGCTTGTAAATTACCTGTAAAATTGATCGCATGACCATCTTTCCTAATGAAAGGGGCAAAGTCTTCAGTTTTTTTTATGTTCTTATAAAGGTTCAAGTTTGGCTGCAATGAAATTCAGATTGTTATCAGAACAAAACATTAGAAAAAAATCAGAAAATAACTTCTACGGATTACGTCGTTTGTCCCCGTAATCTGAGATTCTGGGGCATATAATTTTTGGTCTGTCCGTTGGTCTGTCTGTACGCAAAACTTTAATTTTGGCCATAATTTTTCAGCGGTTGGTGCTAGAGCTTTCATATGTCACATACTGTGAAATCACTAATTTTCGTTGGGGTTTAATTTTCGTAGTTTTCAAGGTATGGAGAGACCCACGAATTCATGACCACCACGAAATGTAAAATTTCGTATGCATTACTACACAACACTTCTAAAAAAAACGAAATCAAATCGCCAGAAATCAATATTTTTCCTCAAACCTCGAAAATTTGACCTCATGAAAAAGTGATTTCACAGTATGCATGTCTGATGTCATAACCATTCTTGGGTACCAACATGTTTTAACCTCATGATCTCGGAGTTTTGTCTATTTTTGACAAACTGGACATTTGCTACAAACAAAAACTTGAATGCATGGACAGATATACATGTATATCTCTGGAATTTTTTGGGCTTGAAACGATTCAGATTGCAAATTTCTATTTAAAAAAAAAAATAAATAAAAAAACATTTGTACTAAGGAATCGTAAATTTTCTATGATGTTCAACATTTTCCTTTTTTGCCGTTCCCCTTACAAATCTATACATATTTCCACTTACTTCATAAAGCATTCTTGGGAAATCTTAAAAAAAATTATATGGCTAAACTAGTCTATTCATTTTACTTATACAAAAAAATAGTTTTAGTTTATTTTTTCATGATTTGAAGAAAAAAAAAGTTTGTTTGTAACAAGTGGCCTTAACGTTAGCCATACCTTCTGAAGTGGTGCTAAGGCTTTTTATTTTCACAGTGTATTCTTGTGACAAGACCTTTCTCTATCTAATGACCTTGGAGTTTGACCTATTTGTGAGAAAATTAAACCTTGAATATATATAATTTCTGTACGATTGATTTTAAGGCTTTTATATTCCACATGAGTATTTCTTGTAAGAAGAGATAGAGATTCGGTGATATTTAGTTTTTGGTCCGTCCACTGTCTGTCTATCTGTTTGTCCGCATACACTTTAACCTTGTCCATAACTTTTGGTGCTTGGGCTTTCATATCTCACCTGTGTATTCCTTGCGACAAGACCTTTCTTTAAGTACCAACAATTTTTGACCTCTCGACCTTGACATTCGAGTTTCATCTATTTTTAAAGCACCTTGAGAAATATCAACCTCAGCCATAACTTTTGACCGGTTGGTGCTAGGGTTTTCATATTTATATGTGTATTACTTGTGACAAAACCTTTCTTTTGGGTAGCAATATTTTTGATTTCTAACTTTGGAGTGAAACCTACTTTAAAAAAATTGAAACGTGTAACTGTAACTGAACGATAAGTGGGAGGGTTTTAAGCATTTAAAGACGACGCACTTCAAACGACAGATAGACGCAAGACCATATAAACGGGGGTGGGAGAGAGTTGGGTGCGTTCACTCCCTTTAAAAGAAAACACTCGAAAATATCATTTTTGAAAAAAAATAAATTTATTGTATATCTATTTAGATTTTGTTTATTTGATATGTGAAGAATTAAATGACCTCAAGAATTCGAACATTAGAACATAAGAACCCACTGAAATGGTACCCATTTCTTGCTCAGAGGATCGAGGGAAAATCCCTCCCAGACCCAGTAACCTGGTAACGGACACTGGACACTGATCGGATAAGTTCATTGATCCCTTGGCTCAGATTAGTCCGAAATATCTGACGTTTTCCAAGCATTTTTTCAATTTTTTTTTTAATTATTTACGTGCTCAGTATCTGCACTAGGCTCAGGTGAGCTAAATGGGATATTTATTACGTACAAAAAAATATTCACAGTTCCCAATTTTATTCCGTAGTATTGCCAAATCAAAATGTTACTTTTTTTCCCACGATTTTTTTTTCATTGCTCTAGTATATTTGAAATTGAGACCATCGAATAATTTCGTGTATATTGTCATTTGATGTGACTTTGGGTGGCATGACAATTCGGTCTCTCTCACTTTTTGCATGCATACGTGTAAAGTTCGCCAAAGTATTTCTTTTTAGGGTCTTGAGCATATAGAGCATATAGATTTAAAATCCTTCCCTAATCGGACATTTTTTTTAATACAACAAAGCATTTTACTCCCATTGATGAAGTTTTTGACAATTTTGAAAAGATATGTCGGGCAGTTTATATATCGTTGTGTTTGTCCTTTTGGGGACCAGTTATTAAGCTGGGGACAAAACATTACTTTATAATGTGGCGTCTTGTCAAAAACTCAGCAACTACTCCAAAATGAATAAAACCAGGCAATATTTATGGCGGAAATTATGTCGATATCAGTTTTATAAAATGGTGTTTTATCAGTTTTCTGACTATGAAATCAAATTCTTTGGTAACTAAGAGCGTTAACGGTACATAAAATACGTAATTATTCTCTACTTTCTAGTTCAAAAAAATATTCTAAATTTCAACATACTGATTCCCATGTTAGAAAAAAAAGTAAAAACACCTGCAGATCAGTGGTCTGACAAATTGGAATGGACGATCTGAGAGCCATAGTTGCCATGTTTTCAGCCTTGCTTTAGATTGGTTTAATATGGACTAGCTTTGGTTACCAGGTGAAAACAATAAATTGCTTCAACTTCAACTTTAATAGTTTTAGTTTTATCTCTCTCTCTCTCTCTCTCTCTCTCTCTCTCTCTCTCTGTGTGTTTTTAAGAATTCAGACTACACATAACTATAACTTCCGACTGAGGCTACGAATACAGAGTACTCTACACGTAAATGATACATTAATCGTGAAATTTTAGCTTTGTGGTGCAGTAAAAACACTGCAATTACATGTAGCCTTTACTTTTGATATATTGGACACTAGAAAACTAACCGTTCAAACAGGCACATCTGCGCTTGAGTTTTAGCAATTTTATAATTTTGGTTAACAAGTCACTTATAATGTCGCCTTCCCTCCCCATCACTTGATCCCACAATCATTTTTTATGACACCAGACTGGTGCTTATTTCGTTCACTATTTAAACTGTCAGAATAGAGAGAGGAATCACACATTGATTATTAAGTATACATTGTACATAAAATTGTTTTTTGATAAGGACATAAATGTAAAAAAAAATAATACAAGTATACATTGTACATGTATTTTTTTTTTTTTTACATTTATGTCCTTATCAAAAAACATTTTTTTTGGGGGGGGGGGGGGTTATGACCTTGTAAGTTTATTTAGTATTTTGTATGCATGTTTTTGGGGTCAGTGATTTCTTTATTCTTTACCCATCGAAAAATTATAGATGTCACACAAAGCTGTTGCAGGGATGGGCGGCCTACCTTTTTCCCTCCATCCTTTCTATCTCAACTTTTGTAAAGGATTTTTTTCTTATACAATTAATTCTTCATCTCTCCACATTCTGCATGAGTTTACATCAATCTTTTGGCAGCAGAAACGAAGATTTGATTTTACTTGGTAAAATGTTCATTTAATTTCACTGAATAAAATCTGTCATATACGACAGAAAACCGCTCGATCCCATCTCCTACATGATTTTTTTCTGAGACTGAATGCGTCCTATCGCTCTACAATATTTTTAGCATGCATGTTTTAAAATCATGTTTAGAATATACACAGTTCTGAAGGACTTGTACTTTTGACGCAACACATTTTGCTCTCTATTTTTCAGGTCAACAAATAGCATGATATCTTGGTTCGTGTTGGGTATAAAAGTAAATATTCGATAAAAAAAGATAAATTTGACGTATTGCTGTGTGTTTTTGGTATTTTCCATCGTTTTTTTGACGTGCATCTTTCGATCATACATGAACAGCGTGATTTTTTTGATTATCAGTTCTCAATGATGTTATTTTCTTCTTTTTTGTATATTGGAAGCTCTGTAAATTTGAAAATACACAAATACACAATAACACTAAATCATCGATAATACACTGAACATATACTGGACAAATTTTAAAACAGATCAGTTAAAGAGAATTATGTTGATTGAATAATACAAAGGCCATTGCTTAATTGTTTATGCATTAATCATATATAAGCAGTTTTGCTATATATACCCTGTATTTATATACAAAAATATTAATGAATGTATAAATTTCTATTGTACTATAACAGGACTCAGAACACGGCCTTAATAGTTTCCTCTCCTCGCAAAGCGTCCAAATGATCTTTTATCTTCATTAGATAAGTATCCGCAATGGAACAGCGATTTATCAAGAATATTATCAACTTGTAAAAGGAAGAATTAATGGTGGTAATAATGCCAATCGATTTCTGTCCTTCGCCAGAAATTTATTGATGGTCGAGACATTGAATAAGTTTTGGTCAACATGCAGGTTTTCAATGAGACCAAAACGGTCAACTTCGTTTGTAATCAACAATTATAGACCAACACGTAACCTAAAATTGGCATCATTCAAAAAGCTTTAAATATAAGAATGAAGTTCTCATTATTTCGATGTTGAACTTTTTTATTGTTGTATTTAAGCAGCATACCGTGTTATGCCGTCAAACACACACAATGTATGCATCTGCTAAAGGATAAAAAACTTTTTTTGAAAATTATATAGTATTTTTATTAGATTTTAATATATCTTGTCTTATTCTATAAACCCACACGCTTTCAAATTCGTTCAAACTTCTTTATTTTCAAAATTTTTGGGTTAAAGAAGGAATTTCATAAATTCTGTGTTTTTTGTTTGTTTTGTTTTGTTTTTAATTTTTTTATTTCAGCGATATGGATTTAAATAAATGATTATCATAAAATAGTGGCGCTGTTGAGCTTTTAAAATAAGAGGTTCTTTTTCAAAAGTGAAAAAAGAGTTTTTAAACATAATTTTTTAAAATTATCATTAATATTTTATTGTATTTTTAATACCTTCAATAAGTTTATTACGCAGATGAAATATATCATCTAATGCTTTATTAGATTATAAAATATTAATTGCAATGTTTAAAAGAAGGATGATACTTGAAATAATTTGGTCATTAATTAATGTGTAAATATATAATTTGTTTCATTTAAATTTGAAAACACTCAATTCCCAATCTCTAACCTCATCATCAAACTTTTCCTATGCAGACGATATATTTACATTTTTAAAAATTAATTCACACGTATTTTTACATGTCTTTTATATCATGTTTATAGTAATGATGATTACAATTTCGGACTATTGAGAAATTGATACATAACCTGTACATCTACAATAGCAGGCCATTTACCAGAATGGTGCAATTAAGAATAAGAATAATATTGAACAAGTCAGTTATGTTTGTTTGTTCACATTTTCTCTTCTTTTTATATCTGTGGATTCTGGATGTTGAACCCAAGGCTAATTTTTTCCCATTTCCTACATCTCAGAGTTATTGATAAAATCGTGAAAGACCAAGAACATTTCTTTTCTTTCTTTCTTTTTTTTTTTTGGAATGAAATGTTAAGTTTCGTTTCAGTTGAAAAATTGTCTTTTTCTATTGAATAAAACTTTACTCTATTGAATAAAACTTTAATATTTAAAAAAAAATCCTAAGATTTCAATCGTATAAAAAAATATTCAGTTATACATACTTGTGCTAAACAGCTGAGCACTAAAGACAGAAGAAAGCAAGCTCGTCCGTGTATATCCATGATTTTAGATTTTCTGAAAGTGATGTGAGTGCAAGTCAATTTATAGATTCAACAACACCATCTAGCGGTGACTGCTTCTACAAGTGCATTGTCGATAACATATATATAGGTATCGTCTATTGCGTTGATACAGGCCTAGGAGTATGATGAAATACGAAATTTCTTTAAAAATGACTTATCTATCAGTAAACATTGGACAGATTTTGTTTGTGTATACTTTGCGTATACTTTTTGTATACTGTTATCAGCTCTTTTGTAAGCATGCTTTGAGCTGAGTAACCAAGAGCGTCACACATGCATTGTTGGAATGTAAAGTGCAATGAACTAAACATAAAAATGCGTAAGTACATTCTTTTAAGTACAATTTATATATACAAGTGCATAAGCTTTATTTCAGGTGAATTTATTATTTTTTAACTAAATAATTCTTGAAATCGGCAACATGTAATGAAATATTTTCTTTTCAGTTAAGAAAATCTGATAAAAACAACTGCTGTAATTATATTGTGAGAAAAAAAAAATTTGGATATAAGGCATCACCTCATTTTAACTATCCGCCACACAATACACGGACATAACTTTGAATTTAAATAAGGTTAAGACTTCGGAAAACTGAAAAATAAAAAATTAAGATGCAAACATTCATATGTTTGTTTAATATACATTTAGATAATGTATATATTTTATTGTTCATGCAAATTAATATATGTACAATTTTATTGCAAACAAGAAATTTAAAACAGGCAAATTCAATGAATTGTGGTCCCCCGCTTTTGGGTCTTGGTGGTTTGGATGCAATGATTTTATGGCATATTATAATCTCCTGTTTATGTGTCCTTCAAACTTATAAAACAGGCCATGAATTAAAAAATGAGAGGCGTTGTCATAGTAAATGTACATGTAAAATATGAAAGCCCTATCTTCTCTCATTCAAAAGTTCTTGGCAATGTAACAAAAAAAAAAAAAGAAAAAGAAAAAAAAAGACTGTAGGTTAAATGTCATTTGAAGTCACGAGGTCGATAACCGAGTACATTCAGAAAGGTTCTGAAACAGGTAATGCAAGTGACATACCTTCTCTCATTAAAAAAATCAGCAGTGTTGAAATTTTAGAAACCTAGGTCACTCTTAAAGGTCAGGGTAATGGGGATAAAATTCACATTACATTTGGAAAGGTCTTGTTACAGGTAATGCACTTGTTAAATAAGTATGCCCTATATTCTCTCTTTCAAAAGTTAGCAGCAATGATAAAAGTTTTGAAAATTGGGTCAAACTTGAAGGTCAAGGTCACAGAGTCAATATCATGGCATATTCGGAGATTTCTTGACATGAGTAATGCACTTGTCAAATTATCTTGTCTCATTCAAAAGTTTTTATTTTACCTATGTTAAAAAACTGTTGAAAAGTAGGTCAAACTTCAAGGTCAAGTTACGGGGTCAAAATTCATGTTACATTTGGAAAGGTCTTGTCACAGATACAGTTACTGTAATGTACATGTGAAATATGGAATCCCTATCTCTTCTCAATCAAAAGTTATGACAAACGTAAAAGTTATATTTAAATTTTTTGAAAAGTATCTCAAACTTCAAGGTCCAGGTCACAGGTTCAAAAATCATAGTATATTTGAAAAGGTTTTGTCACTGGTAATGTACATGTAAAATGTAAAAGACCCGTCTTTTTTCCATTCAAAAGTTATGACCAATATTAAATTTTTTTAAAGTAGGTCAAACTTCAAGGTCAAGGGCCAAAAATCATGGTACATTTGGAAAGGTCTATTCGCAAGTGATGTACATATGAAATA
Organism: Saccostrea echinata; assembly: GCF_033153115.1. Lineage (NCBI taxonomy): Eukaryota > Metazoa > Mollusca > Bivalvia > Ostreida > Ostreidae > Saccostrea > Saccostrea echinata. Next base: position 7,375,526 of record NW_026889774.1, read on the forward strand.
TATAAGCTTTCTAGATTGAGAATAGAAAACAAAAATTCCAGCGTTCGAATTCTTTCATGTACGATCTCAAGCTTGATTGACTAATTTTAAGTACAACTACTTGAATTCCTGCTAATCATAAAAACGTTTTTAAGACATAAGTTTCGTATTGAAATTCAAAGAAGTAGTTTGACTTTGAAGCTCAGAAAGAAAAAAAAAATACAATTTCAGAATTTGCGGCTTAGTAGTTAGTTTGCCAAGATTTGGCAAACCGTTATGAAATAGGAGACCAAAAACTTCTGTATTTTGCGATGGAAGTAGTGTATACCTGTAGTGATGAGTCGCACAGCAATGTCAAAGACTGGATTTCAGAGGAGAAGTGTTGCACCTCATTATCAAGCCAAAACGTGCTGGCAGTCAGCAGACAGAAAACAGCTTCACATAAAAAGAAAAGGTTGGCTTAATTTAATCCAAAGTTCATCTCGTAGTCTTTTCAAAGTAAAGAGATAAAAGACAAAATTTAAGGAACATAAAACACTTCAATCTCTCCAGTTTTAAAATTCTGCATGTCATCAATAAGTTGATCTGTGAAATAAGAACCTAATTTAAATTAAATCTTTCACAAAAATTTGATCGATCATTATGTACATGTAGATGCCAATTCAATTTTACTCTACTTCTGTCATCTTTTAATCTACAATAATGGTGAAGATAACAGTGATACATAATAAGAGTGAAACATAATAATATTAATAAACATAATAATAATAATCAATCTCAAACAATCTACCAACAATACAGATCTGTGAACAGGGCACAAAACATGGACCCCTTGAAATTCCAGAGATGGGATCAGTAGCCCTTTTCACAAAAAAATCTTACCATTAATTTTCATTGTAGAGAAATCTTACTATTTTATTCCATTTCACAAAAATTGTTATGAGATACTTATGTGACTTTGTCATAACTTTACAAGAACTCTAACCATCTGGTAGTATCTTATAGTCAATTTTGATTTTAAAGTATAACAGATAAAACCCAAATAGATATTTAACAGAACTTTTTATGCATCATATAATCATGATAATAGCATTTCATATTATTTTACAATTATTGTCAAAAACTTAATTACCCAGTTAAAATGAAATATACTCAAAATATTTACAATGGCAATTTCTCTCTTAAGATCTTCGTATGACCTACTTTTATGTCAGACTTGTCATTATGACATCAGATTTCAAACTTCCAATTACGCTGGACTTTTTAAGCATAATATTTGTTTCACTAACAAGTGTTGAAAACTTTACTTCATTTTTAATCTTATCCTTTTTTTTAAGGATTATAAAGCATATTGAGATTGTTGCTAGGAAAGAAGTCTGTCATAAGTAAAAATCTTAAGTTCAACCTGCTACAAAATTAATGTTTTTGTGAAAAGCACTCGAGATTTTTCGTAAGAGATTCTTAAGTTAAAATCTTATGTGAAAATGGCCACAGTTGCCTTGGAGGAGTAAGCATCCCCTGTTGACCAGTCACACCGGCTGTGTAGATATCATTATATAACTAATGCACAACATGATCATGATGCTTAACTTCATATTATTCCAGGGGACATGAAACTAGCATGACTTATGAGATTGGTGTGTTTGATCTGGATAAACCATGGGAATGGTTCACTGTTACAACTTGTCCGGCTATGGTTACCAATCTACAGTGGGACAAAACTGGAACCAGGTTATTAATCACAGATTCCTCTGGTTTATGTCAAGTGTGGCAAATGCAGGTATATTGTACAATAGGATATGGTAAATAATGTGTCACAATATTTTAAATCTATCAAAAAAAAGATTAATTGATTGATTGTATGTTTTATGTCTCATTCAAGAATTTTTCACTCATATAGAGACGTCACCATAATACTGGTGAAGGGCTTCAAATTTAGACCTTTACTTGGCATTCAGGGCCATTGAGCAGTGAGGGTTTTTTATTGTGCTAATGCCTACCCTGACACGGGGCCTCATTTTTTTTAAGGTCTCATCCAAAGGACCTGCAACTTTCCCTTCAAAGTGCCAAGCGCTTAGCGAAGGAACAGTTGCTACCTATTTTTTATGGACTTAGGTTAGTGGCTGCTGTGTTTGGAACACATGACCTTCCGATCTTGGATCAAGCGCTCTACAAAAAAGAAAATGAAAGATTTATATATGTGTATTTTAAAAATACACATGTACTGTATATAGCTCTGATTTTGCTTCAGTTTCGTTCTTGATCTGGTTTAAGTAGGCCAAACGGGCAAAGTATAGAAATTAACACTGCTGTAGTTCAATAGAAGAAATAAAGCAAATGTTGATATTTATATGGATGACCTCAGATTCAAAAACAAAAAATTACATTTACTTGAGCAGGACTTTTTGGCAGATGTATTACTTAACGTTTAAATTATGTTTACTTGAAGGACTTTCTTGTGAATAAATGGGAGTGTATGGGATCATCCTCACTTCCAGGAGAAGATATTTTGGCTGTTGCTTGGTTCCACACTGGTGTTCAGGTGGGTATTTCAGTGTTTTAAAACAGATTATTTTATAACAATTAATAGAAGTGCATGGATATACAGATTTGAAGGAAATGCTTTAGCCTTACATTGTGATTCTTACTGATATCTTAATATAATTGGTACTTGTTAGTTTAGTATCCTAACAAAAGTGGTAAACATGACAGTCACTGTCGTGATATTCAGAATCCTGGATTTCAAAAATGCTATAAATATAAGTCTTTAATTTTTTCCAGGTTTTATTCAGCCCAGAAAAGAAAGATGCTGCCACTTATGATGACAAGTTCATCAGAGAACGGTATCAGCCATCCGTGTCACAGTTTGGAGGAAAACCTGTAGATGGATGGATAGTGGTTACAGCCAGTGGACTGGTATGTCTTTAATATAGACATATGGGCAAGATTTGACACTAACCTAAGTTCAATAGTCACAGACTAAAACTTTTTTAATTCAGACCAGTAAAATCTATGGTTAATTAGTGCATATGGACCAATAAATAATGTAAATAAATTATCGATGTCAGATTGTAGACAACGTTTACTGGGAAATCCTAAATGTTTGTTTTTGCTTTTTAGCTTTACAATGCATAAATTAATAACATTTGGCTCTGGCACCATACTTCTAAAAAAGATTATTTTTAAGATTAACTTGATATCAAAATATCTTTGTAATTCCCTTGTTTATGATTTTAACAAGTGTACTGTAAACCAACTAATATTCACGACATTTTTTATTCACGATTCTTAAGTTAAGAATACATCTGCGACTACATAATTTTTGCTACTGAGGCAGCTTTCTACATAAATACAAAGGTGAATAATTGGTTCGCGATGATAAATAGTCGCGAGTAAAAGAAGATCGCAAAAATCACAAATATTTCTCGCTCGCGAATAAAAGTTGGTTTACAGTATTTTTTGAAACAAAGCAAATCTGCATTTCATAATTTAATGTTCATCAACCCTCTGTTCATATAAAATTTTGCTTCATTTGCACATATGATTTTCAAAAAGAAATCTCATTTGTAATTAAATACACACAACTTCAGCATATATTGTGGTGCAAAAATTGGCAGTTCAATCTGACAATTTTACAAAGGAACAATAGTCGAACAAGTTATCTCTCTTGTCAGAGGGTCAATGAACCAAAAAACATATTGGAAAAAATACCATCATCATATTTTTCGTAGATTATCATAACCAATTTTCTTTTTCATGAAATTTATTGAGAATTGGGATGAGTATTTTATTAATGGTTTTTACAATCAGGCATGGGGTAATCGTAATCAAGTAATCATAATCGATTGTAATGATTACTTATTTTCAAGTAATCAACAGTAATCTGTAATCTGAGATATTTTCGATTACTTGTAATTTAATCGATTGCAGGCCCCGAGACCATAAACTGAGAACATACTTAAGTCAAAATTATGATTTTGAATATCTTGAGTTTTATTCAACATGCATACTTAAAAAATTGCTGGTTTGTATAATATTTCAATGTAAACATATGATGAAAATTTTGTTCCATTATCAAAATTATTTCAAAAGTTATATTGATTTGAAATTTTGACTTAAGTCTGTTCTCAGTTTATGGTCTTGGGGCCAGGTAAAATTTTCAGAGTAATTATAATTACTTTTTCGATTACTTTCAATTACTTTATACATATATGATTGTTATTTTGGAGAATTGTTTCCAGTTATAGTCGCATGTAAATATCAAGTACAAACCACCAGTTCATAACTTTTATTATGTGGTAAATAAACTACTTGGAAAAATAAAATGGAAATTATACTTCATTCATTTCTGGTAATGTTCAAGCAACTTCAAAGTTAATTTTTACTTACTTCAAAATTTGCAAATCATTTTCATGTTTTCATTCATAACTGTGTCAGTCACTGAGAAGTTATGTCTATATAAAGAGGGGTATAAGTGTATGTTTATCTTGGCTAATTGATTGGGACATCCCTGACTGCAGATAATGAGGTGTGAACTGTGAACTAGATAGTGTTCAACTCTTATAATTGATAGCTCCAATGAAGATTAAACAATATTATTAGAACAATTAATAACTCTCAGAACACTTGTTTCAGCACAGAAAGTAATTGCTGCAATTAGTTTTACTTGGTAAGTAGAGGAATGTATTATGTGTACTGACAATATGCAGCAGCCCAAATACTTTTAAAGAACAACAAAAAATTAAAATAATTTCTGCAACAAAAGTCTATGAATATGGATGTTCAGATCCAAAGTCGAAAGGAATAATGAATTCCTTGTAGCATTTCATTGTAGGAACCATGTCTCCACTCTTCATGGTAGAGAATCCCTCATTAAAGCATAACTGTATTTTAATTGTCATCATTTTAGGTCAAAAGTAAGAAATTAAACCAGTAAAAACCTTATGCACTGAAACTGTACACAATGAGTACATTCAAACTTCAGTGGATATCATTCCATTTAAATATTTTTCTGCTTTGATATTTGAGGAAAAAAATGCTTGGAAGTAATTATATTTCCCTAATTACAATCGATTACAGGACAAAAATGATTGTAATCGATTTAATAATAATCGATTACACAAAATTTCTCTAAGTAATCGATTATTAATCAATTACATTTTCAAGTAATTGTGTCCATCCCTGTTTACAATGAGAATTCAGTGCATTAAATCAACTGCACTGTGTCCATTTCAATTAACATGTAAAGCTAATAATCACAAATCTTTGATACAGAATTTTTTCTTCCTCACAAATGAATATGAAAGGTAGTTCAAAAATGGATGACTATTTTGTTTTCCAGTGTTCTTATCTACAAAGCTTTACAATTGCACAATTTGATTGTGTTCATAAATTGCATTTTATTTTGTCTCGCAAGAATCTTTACATAATCACACTCATCAGTTTCAAATATAACAAAATATGTATATTTCAGGTGGATTGCTGTGTGATAAACAGACAAGAACCTTTCATCACATCCTCTCACAAATCCCTGTCTCTCACCCCACAACGACTCAGTCTAGCCGCCATAGCTTACTCCAACATGGGGGGTATCGTCATTGCCACCAGTGATGGTCAGCTCTCCTCACTGGTCCAGTGCTTCCATGTGACCATACAACTGACCACAGAAGGCATCCAAATCACGAGCAAACCTACCTCCAGTTTGCATATGAAGAGTCGCATGGAATATTCTACCAATGACAGTCAGCAGATGACTGTAATCAATTTAACCTTTATGAACCCTGAGTCATGTGACACACTTATTGTTAGTTGTGGTTGCCATGGTTATAGTTCTATGGAGATTTGGCAACTTGTAGAACAACATACAACTCTTCACCAGCTTTGCCAGTCTGGCCAAGGGATTGATAATGGATTCAAAATTCACAAATGGATGCATCATTCGACTATTCAGCACACATCATACCTGTCCTGCATAGCAACATCAAATCTCCCTGTCAAACATGTAATGGAGACAGGCTTTTCACCATACATAGCAGCAGCTTATAAAGATGGGTCCATCAAACTTATTCATCGACATAATCACCAAGTTCTGCACACATCAACTGATGTATTACGTATGCATGCAGTCAGCAGTTCTCCAGCAAAGAAGTCCAAAAAATCGGTCAATATTACCAACCTTGTACAGACATTTTGTGGGTGTGGCCTTGTTGCAGTGCATGATGGGAAAGTGTCAGTTCTTAAAGTTTACAATGTTAAAGATGGTGCTATTTCTTTGTCTGCTCTCTTAGTCTGCCTATTATTTGAGTACGCTTTAGTCACTGGTAATGACTGGTGGGGAATTCTGCTGGCAGTCAAGCCAGGTAAGTTAAAATTTATCATTGTAGTACTGCACTCATACTTAAAAAAACTTTATGACTAAACTGTAAATATAGATATTATAATGATGACTTGAATCTACATTTCATTATAAGTTTTTAATTTCTTAATACAAAATAATTAAGTATACCAGCAGATATTTACATGTTTCATTTTAAAATCATGCTGTACACAAAAAGTTTCTGTAGTATTTTCTTGTGTTTTTAGCTCACCTGAGCCGAAGGCTCAAGTGAGCTTTTCTGATCAAAATTTGTCCATTGTCTGTCGTCGTCATCGGAGTCCTCTGCGTTGTTGTTTTCGTAAACTTTTCACATTTTCATCTTCTTCTCCAGAACTACTGGGCCAATTTCAATCAAACTTGGCACAAAGTATCCTTGGGTGAAGGGGTTTCAAGTTTGTTCAAATGAAGGGCCACGCCCTCCTCCAAGGGGAGATAATTATGAAATAGCAAAAAATTAATGGCATTATTGAAAAATCTTCTTCTCAAGAACCAGTGGGCCAGGAAAGATGAAACTCATGTGGAATTATTGTCAGGTAGTGTAGATTCAAATTTGTTCAATTGTCCAATATATAGGAAAAATCTTTAAAAATCTCAAGAACAGCAAAGCCACGGTTTGTCATATTTATACGGAAGCATCCTCAGATAGTGTAGATTCAAGTTTGTTCAAATCATGACCCCCACTCCCTTTTTAGGGGTATGTTGGGATCACTTATGCATTTAAGCTTTTCAATACTAAACTGATTTTTCCTTTTTTCCTAGCCACAATGCTCAGGTGAGCAATGTGGCCCTTGGGCCTCTTGTTAATGTTATTGTAAATAGAAAGTTTATATGAATCATTACATTCCAGGAAATATTGAAGCAATTTGCCAGAAGCTGATTGACAATTTTTTTAAACAGTCTTCTGCAATGCAGGAGGCTGTTGCCATGCGACTCCAGGCCCTCAAAGTAGCTCTGTACAGTACAAATTTTTCCAGTCGGGAGAAAGCCTCAGACTGTCATACCAGGCTAGTTTTACAGGCCATCAATGCTTTGTTCAGGGGCCTTCTGAGACCAAAGGTTATTACTTCACAGGATAAGGTGGGTTTATAATTCACATGTGTTTGCATGTTCATGCATGGCTCTTGTACATAATGTGTAAAACATAGTGGAATCTAGCACAAGATTCTTGTTTGTGATGAATTCATAGTGGGCATCGTAATGATTTGGCTTTATCTGTGTTAATTAATTAATGAATCACTGTCTAGTTAGTAGAATATGCCAGGGCATCAACGATAGTTGGAAACGTGGGATAATTTGCATAACGGGCAAAGCCCTGGCATATTCTACTAGCTAGACAGTGATTCCTTATATTTCCATTTTATTGTGAAATAAAATTGTAAATTTAGATTTTAAAAATGTAGACTAATAGATTTAAATTACACGAAGCCTCCCATGTCAATTTCAATAGTCCCCACCCACTGACGTCAAACACAAGACAGCCGCATGAGATTTACACGCATATTAGGCCTCCTCAGCGTCAGACACAAAGAGAGCCGCACGAGAATTACATGCATATTAGGCCTTCTTAGCTCCTGACCTTTCACTTGGTGAAATTTACATTCTGGTAGATGATCAAGAAATCAACTGAACTAACTTTCAAAGAAAAGAAATAGAAATGGAAATATTATGTAATCAATTATTAGATCTTCAGTGGAAATGGAAAGTTATGGAGCTACATGTAGTTTTATAATGAATTAATCACCGTTTTTTTTTGTGTACATGTTAAGCAAGTTTTTTCTGTATTATGGGATGAAAACTCATAAATTTAACAGTAATAAAGATTAATAATTATAATCAAACAATATTTGTTCTTGTGAGAGGATGCTCTGCTTGACCATGCTGTTTTAGTATTAAGCTCATTTTCCCAACTACATTTAAAAGTCTTTCAAACAGATAAATCTTAGTTGGTCCTGTGAGTCTTTATTCTTAGAAAAAGATTACAACCACACATTTTCCAATTTTTGGGCTACATTGTATATCATTTTTAGGAGGAATATGTGGATAATTCACTCATACATGAAAAAAAAATTCTTACACAGAAACATGTATACATGGTTTAGAAAAAATATCTTATGATCTTTACCCTTTTTTAGCTCACCTGAGCTGAAGGCTCAAGTGAGCTTTTCTGATCACATTTTGTCTGTAGTCCGTCTGTCCGTCTGTCTGTCTGTCCGTCCGTCTGTCTGTAAACTTTTCACATTTTCGACTTCTTCTCAAGAACCACTGGGCCAATTTCAACCAAACTTGCCACAAAGTATCCTTGGGTGAAGGGGATTCAAGTTTGTTCAAATGAAGGGCCACACCCTCTTTCAAGGGGAGATAAAAAAGAATTAGTGAAAAATTAATAGCATCTTTTAAAAATCTTCTTCTCAAGAACCACAAAGCCAGGGAAGATGAAACTCATGTGGAAGCATCCTCAGGTAGTGTAGATTCAAGTTTGTTCAAATCATGACCCCCGGGGGTAGGGCGGGGTCACAGTGGAGGATCAAAGTTTTACATAGAAATATATAGGAAAAACCTTTAAAAATCTTCTTCTCAATAACAGCAAAGCCATGATGAGTCATATTTATATGGGAGCATCCTCAGGTAGTGTAGATTCAAGTTTGCTCAAATCATGACCCCCGGGGGTAGGGCGGGACCACAATAGAGGATCAAAGTTTTACATAGAAATATATAGGAAAAATCTTTAAAAATCTTCTTCTCAATAACAGCAAAGCCATGATGAGTCATATTTATATGGAAGCATCCTCAGGTAGTGTAGATTCAAGTTTCTTCAAATCATGACCCCTGGGGGTAGGGCGGGGCCACAATGGAGGATCAAAGTTTTACATAGAAATATATAGGAAAAAATCTTTAAAAATCTTCTTCTCAAGAACCACAAAGCCCTAATTGGTCATATTTATATGGAAGCATCCTCAGGTAGTGTAGATTCAAATTTGTTCAAATCATGACCCCCGGGGGTAGGGCGGGGCCACAATGGAGGATCAAAGTTTTACATAGAAATATATAGGTAAAATCTTTAAAAATCTTCTTCTCAGGAACAGCAAAGCCCTGATTGATCATATTTATGTGGAAGTATCCTCAGGTAGTGTAGATTCAAGTTTGTTCAAATCATGACCCCCTGGGGTAGGGGGGACCACAATGGAGGATAAAACTCTGAAATAGAAATATATAGGAAGATGTCTTCTGATGAAGAACTGCAAAGCCATGATTAGTCATTTTGATATGGAAGCATCCTCAGGTAGTGTAGATTCAAGTTTGTTAATATGATGACCCCAGGGGATAGGGATGGGCCATACTGGGGGATCAAAAATTTTACATAGGAACATATAGGAAAATATCTTCTTCTCAAGAACTGAAAAACATGTTTAGTCATTTTGATATGGAAGCATCCTCAGGTAGTGTAAATTCAATTTTGTTCAAATGATGACCCCCGAGGGTAGGGTGGGGCCCAATAGAGGGATTGAAAGTTTTACATAAGAACATATAAAAAAAAATGTCTTCTCAAGAACAGAAAAGCTGTGTTTGGTCATATTGATATGGAAGCATCCTCAGGTTGTGTAGATTCAAGTTTGTTCAAATGATGACCCCTGGGATAGGGAGGAGCCACTATGGGGGATCAAATTTTTACAAAGGAATGTATGGGAAATTTTTTTAAAATCTTCTCAAGTACAACAAAGCCATTTCTTGTATTGACATGGAAGCATCATCAGGTAGTTTAAAATTCAACCCCCCCCCCCCCCCACCCCTAATCTTTTCAATACTAAACTGATTTGTGCTTTTGCCATGCCAATGTGCTCAGGTGAGCGATGTGGCCCATGGGCCTCTTGTTCTATTTATATCTGTTTTAAAAATCTTATGACAATTTCAGTTACTTTAATCTCTGGAGTCCTGGAGAGAGCTGAGTGTTATATAATATGAAATTTTCAGTAAACTCTGAGTGCTCTATTCTTTGGCATTTTTTCAGTAACCTCTGATTTTTTAGAGTCCAGGAGAGAAGCTGAGTGCTCTCTGTGTAAAATCTACTGATGGTGACCTTGACAAAGTTCTGTATGGCCTTGACAAGGACGAGTTTCAGGTGGACACAAAACGAAGAGATAAAGCTGGAGATGGTAAGATTTGGACTCAGACGTTATCATGATCATATAAGATCTATGCAATATTCAGTAATTCTCCTTCAAAAACTTTTTCTATTTTGTATAGAAGAATGAAAATCTTTTTCATGATAAAGACATGATTTTGTGTGCTATATGCATGGGTTCAATTCAGTAGTATGTTTCCGACAAGGGACAAGTTTCTTCTATGGATACACATATATAATTTTCATTTGTTTCCTTGTCTGTTTCAGTAGTGATGATGCAGTCGTTAAAACCTCTGATCCAGTGGATTGCTGATTTCTGTCTACATCTGCTAGCCTCCATTCCTCTGTACCAGTCCTACCCTACGTTTCCCGGCTCCTCTCTACTGAGCGACAGCTCCCTTCTGAGGACACTGCGAGAACTTCTGGTCATCATTCGGATCTGGAGCACCACATCACCCAGTGTGGCACCTGTGTTCACCACCACATCAAATGTGGACTGCTTAGCTCACCTCTATAAAGTTCTTACTAAAGCTTGGTTATGTTGCAAGGATGGCACAAAGCTAGAATATGATGAAACTCTGCTTGATGAGTGCTGTGTTCTTCCAAGTAAGCTGCTAGTGCCTGCTATGAACCAGAGTTTCAGGCTTTACAGCTCTGGCTATACAGTTTTTGGACAGTCATTTCCTGTCAGCTTTGTTTGGGGCGAATTTCCAGAATATCTTTACAGTCAGAAGAAGTCAAAGTTGATGTATGTATCAGATGTATTGACTGAAAATCAACAACATCATGATATCATCAGGCAGATTCACCTTGGAGTGAATCTGTCTGAGAATGTCCGTCAGTGCTGCCGATGTGGAGGGTTTTCACTGCTTACAAGTGTAACCAAGTCATCCATTATGAAAGCTTGGGAAAAAAGATGGCAGAGACACTGTCTGTGTGCAGCTCACTGGAAGCTATTCACTGAGAAAGAATGACCCCCCCCCCCCCCCCCCCAGTTTTTCATGAGATGCATTGTTATATATTCACAGTTCATGTTTGATTTTAAGCATTTAAGTAGAATCTCAGATTGTGAATAAATTTCAACAAAATATTAACTCGCTTTTGTAAATACACAGCAGAAGTAATTTTTTTATTGTTCACCACTAAAGCACAATAATTGGATTGGCTGCATCTATCAGTCAGTCAGTAAAACTCTTTCAGCAATGTTCAGGCCAGGGGTCTGCAATTTGATAATCAACTTTATGATCATCTTTAATTGAAGTAAAGAAATAATACATTAATTTTTAGCTCACCTCAACGAAGTCGAGATGAGTTAATGCTATACCCCTGGCATTGACTTAAGCCTCGACGTCTCTGTCACTTAGTGTTAGGAGCAAGTCCAGTTCCAAGTAACTATAACTCCATCCTGGGCCAACCTTGCATGGACGATGCATCTAGGGATGGACACTATCAAACTTGCTTCAGATGCTGGATCTGACCTACATTTTCCAGATGAGTGACAAGATTAAAAGTTTTTGGAGTAGGTCCATTTCCAGGTAACTATAACCATAACCCTACCGGGACCAAACTTGCAAGGATGATGCATCTAGGGATGGACAATACCAGACTTGCTTCGAATGCTGGATCTGACCTACATTTTTCAGATGAGTGAATAAGTTAAAGTTTTTGAAGCAAGTCCATTCTTAAGTAACTATAAGCCCTACCTTTACCAAACTTCAATGGATGGTGCATCTGGAGATGGACTTTACATGTACCAGACTTGCTTTGCATGCTCGTTCTGACTTACATTTTTAGCTCACCTGAGCTGAAAGCTCAAGTGAGCTTTTCTGATCACATTTTGTCCGTAGTCCATCTGTCGTCTGTCCATCTGTAAACTTTTCACATTTTCGACTTCTTCTCCACTGGGCCAATTTCAACCAAACTTGCCACAAAGCATCCTTGGGTGAAGGGGGTTTAAGTTTGTTCAAATGAAGGGCCACACCCTCTTCCAAGGGGAGATAATTAAGAATTGGGGAAAATTTGGTGTCATCTTTTAAAAATCTTCTTTTCAAGAACCATTGGGCCAGAAAAGTTGAAACTTATGTGAAGCCTTCATTACATAATGTAGATTCAAATTTTTTCAAATCATGACCCCCGGGGGTAGCGTGGGGCCACAATGAGTGGTCAAAGTTTTACGTAGAAATATATAGGAAAATTCTTTAAAAATCTTCTTCTCAAGAACAACAAAGCCACAATTAGTCATATTGATATGGAATCATCCTCAGGTAGTGTAGATTCAAGTTTGTTAAAATCATGACCCCCGGGGGTAGGGTGGGGCCACAATGGGGGATCCAAGTTTTACATAGGAATATATAGGAAAATTCTTTAAAAAATCTTCTTCTCAAGAAAAACAAAGCCACAATTAGTCATATTGATATGGAATCATCCTCAGGTAGTGTAGATTCAAGTTTGTTGAAATCATGACCCCCGGGGGAAAGGTAGGGCCTCAATGAGGATCAAAGTTTTACATAGGAATATATAGAAAAAATCTTTTCAAGAACAGGAAAGCCATGATTAGTCATACTGATATTGAAGCACCCCCAAGTATTGTAGATTCAAGTTTGTTCAAGGCATCCTCCAGTAGTAGGGTGGGGCCATAATGGGGGATCAAATTTTAACAAAAGAATATACTGTACAGGAAATGTCTTTAAAAATCTTCTTCTCAGGAACAATAAAGCCATGATTAGTCATATCGATATGGAAGCATCCTCAGGTAGTGTAATTCAAGTTTGTTCAAATCATGACACCTCCCTCCCCCCCCCCCAGGGTAGAGTGGCAGACATCTTTAAAATTCCATTTTCAAGAACAGCATCCTGGGGTAGTGTAGATTGTAAATTGTTCAAATCATGACCCCCGGGGTTAGGGCGGGGCCACAATAGGGAATCCAAGTTTTACATTGAAATATATAGGAAAAATCTTTAAAAATCTTCTTCTCAAGAACCAATGGGCCAGAAAAGCTGAAACTTATGTGAAAGCATCCTGGGGTAGTGTAGATTCTAAATTGTTCAAATCATGACCCCCGGGGGTAGGGTGGGGCCACAATAGGGAATCCAAGTTTTACATTGAAATATCTAGAAAATATCTTTAAAAATCTTCTTCTCAAGAACCACTGAGCCAGAAAAGCTGAAACTTATATGGAAGCATCCTGGGGTAGTGTAGATTGTAAATTGTTCAAATCATGACCCCCGGGGGTAGGGCGGGGCCACAATAGAGAATCCAAGTTTTACATTGAAATATATAGGAAAAATCTTCTCAAGAACAACTGGGCCAGAAAAGCTGAAACATATGTGGAAGCATCCTTGGGTAGTGTAGATTCTAAATTGTTCATATCATGACCCCCAGGGTAAGGCGGGGCCACAATAGGAAATCCAAGTTTTACATTGAAATATGAAGAAAATATCGTTAAAAATCTTCTCAAGAACCACTGGGCCAGAAAAGCTGAAACTTATATGGAAGCATCCTGGGGTAATGTAGATTGTAAATTGTTCAAATCATGACCCCTGGGGGTAGGGTGGGGCCACAATAGGGAATCCAAGTTTTACATTGAAATATATAGGAAAAATCTTCTCAAGAACAACTGGGCCAGAAAAGCTGAAACATATGTGGAAGCATCCTTGGGTAGTGTAGATTCTAAATTGTTCATATCATGACCCCCAGGGTAAGGCGGGGCCACAATAGGAAATCCAAGTTTTACATTGAAATATGTAGTAAAAATCTTTAAAAATCTACTTCTCAAGAACCACTGGGACAGAAAAGCTGGAACTTATGTGGAAGCATCCTGGGGTAGCGTAGATTCTAAATTATTCATATCATGACCACAGGGGGTAGGGCGGGGCCACAAATGGTATAACAACATAGGAAATCAGGTGAAGAACAGCAGGGCCAATTACTCAGGTGAGCGTTATGGCCCATGGGCCTCTTGTTTTAACTCCTTGCCTTGACTGCAAATGTGATTTATATTTCAAAATCCCTTTATTATCCTTCAGGTAAGTTACAATTAATGGAAGAGTCATTGCAACAGCTGCTGTTCAATGTGAGCGTGAATTTTGATCACGTATTACGGAGAAATAACTTCCATATCCACCTACAAAACTTTGCTTTTTCCATTTACATATTAAATTTTCTTTGATTTTCCCTTTGACTGTGACATCTGATGATAGTTGAGCAGTTGAGACATAGCTATAAAGCCAACTTTAAAACATTATTTGTCCTCTCCTGACTCAGGATGAAAAAAATGGGTCATTAGGTAGGTAAGGAATATTTTCCTCAGGATGTTTCGCATATATCTATATCAGTCTTTCAATAAAAAAAAATCAGCAAAAGTATCTGTTCTTTGATGAGAACTTAGCTTTAAGTACTGTTATCAGAATATATTCTGTTTATCCTTCTTGGTGCTTATCTGCATCACTCTTAAAATTTACACTCATCAGTCAAACACGAGAGTTCTCTTTTTTTCAATCTTTCATATACCCAAACTAGGCGTTGCATAAAATAATCAATAACAATGAAAAAATTTGTTGAAAAATTCTTTGACATTATTACTGCATTGTTAATTTAGATTCGTATGAAAGAGAACAATCATATAAGAAAATGTGAATGAAAATATTCCATCCAGTCTGTTTTTCAAAAACTTTTTAAAAAATAAAAATACATGTATATTAGAAAATATGTTAATTTACACCTTATTTTCAATACCATAACGTAAAACAAAAATGGACTTCATTTTATTGAATGACATTGCATTGTAGTGCAGTGCAATAAAATGCAGTTAGATTCTTATTATGGTAAACAGTATAAATTCTCTTGCAAACAAGAACACCCACTCATCAGTCAAAAAGGAGTGTTCATTTCTTTTGGATCTTTTATGCATACTCAAACTAGTCATTCAATAAAAAAAAAAACCCAGTAACACGTAACTTTGCAAAAGTCCTTCAACTTAATTACTGATTGTTAATTTTGATTCATATCAAAGAAAACAAATATTTAAGAATATGAGAATAAAAGAAATTCTCTCTAGTCTGTTTTTGAAACCTTTTTCTTTCAAAGCATAAAATGAAAAAAAAACGTGTGTGTATTCAATCAGTTTTTAAATTCAATTAAGAAAAAAAAATGACGAAGTTAATTTTGATTGGACAATTTGGCAGGCATCACAATGTATCGCATTGTATTGCAGCAGAGTGCAGTATGGTACAATTCTACTTGTTTTTATACAAGCACAATTATTTTACTTGTCAATGTATTAGAAACATTCCCCACCATCCACCCTCCAAAGACAGCTTTTATATACAATTTGTCCTTGTGATTGAATGTTTATTTGGAAATTTGCATAATGTAAGTTTTGTTTCAAAGTTCGATAACTCAAATTATGTCCCTTTGAACAACGTAGATAAAACGATCATTGATTTCTCTTTTATATTATGTAAATGTTTAAGCAATGCTAACGAGTAACAGGCTTGTATACTATATATAAGACGTTAGAGAGATATTCACAAATGACCATGTGTTAAAGTCAGAGTAAATAACGGTTACGGGTAATGTCGCGTGTAAAGGACTTAGTGTGAGCGTATCTCACTAAACAAGTACTGCTATGCAGTATTGAAAAGCGTCTTTGATTGTTCTACAGTCATCGGCGCTTTGTTTGAGGCTCAAAATATTCACTCATCAGTCAAACAGGAAATTTTTTTTTCTCCACTGTTTTGCCTAATTATAAAAATTGATCAAGTATGTTTTAATTAGACAACACATCAAGCATTACAATGCAATGTATTGTAGGACAGTTATATTTTTATTTAAAAGCAAAATTAATTAGCTTGCAATTAAAGATCTTCATTCGACATTCCAATTTGCCTCGGGATGTTTCGCATATATCCATATCAGTCTTTCAATAAAAAAAAAAAATCAGCAAAAGTAACTGTTCTTTGATGAGAACTTAGCTTTAAGTACTGTTATCAGAATATATTCTGTTTATCCTTCCTGGTGCTTATCTGCATCACTCTTAAAATTTACACTCATCAGTCAAACACGGGAGTTCTCTCTTTTTCAATCTTTCCATTACCCAAACTAGGCGTTGCATAAAATAATCAATAACAATGAAAAAATTTGTTGAAAAATCCTTCGACATTATTACTGCATTGTTAATTTAGATTCGTATGAAAGAGAACAATCATATAAGAAAATGTGAATGAAAATATTCCATCCAGTCTGTTTTTCAAAAACTTTTTAAAAAATAAAAATACATGTATATTGGAAAATATGTTAATTTACACCTTATTTTTCAATACCATAACGTAAAACAAAAATGGACTTCATTTTATTGAATGACACTGCGTTGTGGTGCAGTGCAATAAAATGCAGTTAAATTCTTATTATGGTAAACAGTATAAACTCTCTTGCAAACAAAAACATCCACTCATCAGTCAAAAAGGAGTGTTCATTTCTTTTGGATCTTTTACGCATACTCAAACTAGACATTTGATAAAGAAACCCCAGTAACACGTAACTTTGCAAAAGTCCTTCGACTTAATAACTGATTGTTAATTTTGATTCATATCATAGAAAACAAATATTTAAGAATATGAGAATAAAAGAAGTGCTCTCTAGTCTGTTTTTGAAACCTTATTCTTACAAAGCATAAAATGAAAAAAAAAAACGTGTGTGTATTCAATCAGTTTTTAAATTCAATAAAAAAAAAATAGACGAAGTTAATTTTGATTGGACAATTTGGCAGGCATCACAATGTATCGCATTGTATTGCAGCAGAGTGCAGTATGGTACAATTCTACTTGTTTTTATACAAGCACAATTATTTTACTTGTCAATGTATTAGAAACATTCCCCACCATCCACCCTCCAAAGACAGCTTTTATATACAATTTGTCCTTGTGATTGAATGTTTATTTGGAAATTTGCATAATGTAAGTTTTGTTTCAAAGTTCGATAACTCAATTATGTCCCTTTGAACAACGTAGATAAAACGATCATTGATTTCTCTTTTATATTATGTAAATGTTTAAGCAATGCCAACGAGTAACAGGCTTGTATACTATATATAAGACGTTAGAGAGATATTCACAAATGACCATGTGTTAAAGTCAGAGTAAATAACGGTTACGGGTAGTGTCGCGTGTAAAGGACTTAGTGTGAGCGTATCTCACTAAACAAGTACTGCTATGCAGTATTGAAAAGCGTCTTTGATTGTTCTACAGTCATCGGCGCTTTGTTTGAGGCTCAAAATATTCACTCATCAGTCAAACAGGAAATTTTTTTTTCTCCACTGTTTTGCCTAATTATAAAAATTGATCAAGTATGTTTTAATTAGACAACACATCAAGCATTACAATGCAATGTATTGTAGGACAGTTATATTTTTATTTAAAAGCAAAATTAATTAGCTTGCAATTAAAGATCTTCATTCTACATTCCAATTTTCCTCGGGATGTTTCGCATATATCCATATCAGTCTTTCAATAAAAAAAAATCAGCAAAAGTAACTGTTCTTTGATGAGAACTTAGCTTTAAGTACTGTTATCAGAATATATTCTGTTTATCCTTCCTGGTGCTTATCTGCATCACTCTTAAAATTTACACTCATCAGTCAAACACGGGAGTTCTCTCTTTTTCAATCTTTCATATACCCAAACTAGGCGTTGCATAAGATAATCAATAACAATGAAAAAATTTGTCGAAATATCCTTCGACATTATTACTGCATTGTTAATTTAGATTCGTATGAAAAAGAACAATCATATAAGAAAATGTGAATGAAAATATTCCATCCAGTCTGTTTTTCAAAAACTTTTTAAAAAATAAAAATACATGTATATTAGAAAATATGTTAATTTACACCTTATTTTTCAATACCATAACGTAAAACAAAAATGGACTTCATTTTATTGAATGACACTGCGTTGTGGTGCAGTGCAGTAAAATGCAGTTAAATTCTTATTATGGTAAACAGTATAAATTCTCTTGCAAACAAAAACATCCACTCATCAGTCAAAAAGGAGTGTTCATTTCTTTTGGATCTTTTACGCATACTCAAACTAGTCATTTGATAAAGAAACCCCAGTAACACGTAACTTTGCAAAAGTCCTTCGACTTAATTACTGATTGTTAATTTTGATTCATATCATAGAAAACAAATATTTAAGAATATGAGAATAAAAGAAGTGCTCTCTAGTCTGTTTTTGAAACCTTATTCTTACAAAGCATAAAATGAAAAAAAAAACGTGTGTGTATTCAATCAGTTTTTAAATTCAATGAAAAAAAATAGACGAAGTTAATTTTGATTGGACAATATGGCAGGCATCACAATGTATTCCATTGTATTGCAGCAGAGTGCAGTATGGTACAATTCTACTTGTTTTTATACAAGCACAATTATTATACAAGCACAATTATTTTACTTGTCAATGTATTAGAAACATTCCCCACCATCCACCCTTCAAAGACAGCTTTTATATACAATTTGTCCTTGTGATTGAATGTTTATTTGGAAATTTGCATAATATAAGTTTTGTTTCAAAGTTCGATAACTCAAATTATGTCCCTTTGAACAACGTAGATAAAACGATCATTGATTTCTCTTTTATATTATGTAAATGTTTAAGCAATGCCAACGAGTAACAGGCTTGTATACTATATATAAGACGTTAGAGAGATATTCACAAATGACCATGTGTTAAAGTCAGAGTAAATAACGGTTACGGGTAATGTCGCGTGTAAAGGACTTAGTGTGAGCGTATCTCACTAAACAAGTACTGCTATGCAGTATTGAAAAGCGTCTTTGATTGTTCTACAGTCATCGGCGCTTTGTTTGAGGCTCAAAATATTCACTCATCAGTCAAACAGGAAATTTTTTTTCTCCACTGTTTTGCCTAATTATAAAAATTGATCAAGTATGTTTTAATTAGACAACACATCAAGCATTACAATGCAATGTATTGTAGGACAGTTATATTTTTATTTAAAAGCAAAATTAATTAGCTTGCAATTAAAGATCTTCATTCGACATTCCAATTTTCCTCGGGATGTTTCGCATATATCCATATCAGTCTTTCAATAAAAATAAAATCAGCAAAAGTAACTGTTCTTTGATGAGAACTTAGCTTTAAGTACTGTTATCAGAATATATTCTGTTTATCCTTCCTGGTGCTTATCTGCATCACTCTTAAAATTTACACTCATCAGTCAAACACGAGATTTCTCTCTTTTTCAATCTGTCATTATGGACAGAGTAATGAGCCCGGAAACATGGAGAATTATAACTCCACTTAGAGACTGTAGGGCATAGTATTTGTCAGTCAATATCTCCAAAATAAGGTCAGAAACCTAATGATATAACCGCTTTAAGATATGTGGGACATACTAAATTAGAAATACACAAAATATGAAAAAAATTGAATGACAAATATTTTTTTAGCTCAAGGTCCTTCTCCTCCTTAAATACTATGTATAAGATTCATCATAATTTAGTTCCTGATTATCTCTGCGATATAACGCTTCCACTTATACAACAAGAAACTCTCAAAATTATAACATACCCATGTGTAGACTGCAAACTTATAAATCAACATTTGTTCCAACTGTAGTTAATGAATGGAACTCATTATCACTAGAAACTAGAAACTCGAGCTATCTTTTTGTCTTTAAAAGAACGATTTCACAAAAAATAGCAGTAGCTCCACCTTATTTCAGTTTTGGAAAAAGGCGTAATAATGTACTGCACACCAGACTTCGACATAACTGTGCATTAAATATTGATCTCTATAGGTGTAACATTATATCAAGTCCATTATGTTCATGTGGAAAAGTAGAAGACACGCATCATTATTTTTTCTCTTGTTCTAATTATACTAAGGCCAGGAAAGATTTTTTCGATAAGTTTTTGATATTTGATAATGTTCATATTGTTGACACCCATACTTTACTGTGGGGGGATACTTCATTAAGTGTTGCTGAAAATGAATATCTTTTTTCCATTGTGCATTCATATATTCAGCACTCTGGCAGATTTAAATAATTTATTGTAATTGTTTATGTATTGCATTTGTACATCACAAATTTTCTTGCAGTTTATAAATTCATGTTATGAGTTTATCAAATTTATTTCTAAAACTGTGTAACACATACTTTATAGACTTCTCATGTAGGGAGAGGGCGAAATAAGTTTTAAGAACTTGTGCCCAATCCCATTGTATATATATTGCAATAAAATATGTTCATTTCAATGTCTTCTTATACGGAATTATAGTAGGATTTTTTTTATCAATAAAGAAAAATATTTAAAACGTCAATTAAGTACCTGTACTGGGTGGTTTGTTGCTTAGCGGCGTTAAAGTATTGATAAACGACCATGGTTTTCATAAGATATTCAGTGGACGTTTAATATACGAGTTAAAGACATCTCGAGCGCTCCGTATATACACAATTCACGGGACAAAAAACGAAAGTGGATCAGATACGAAATAGTGTATGTGGAAGGAACTGGAATAAAATAAGGTAAGTCTTGGATATTGGAACTCGACGTTGCTCATTTCGTCCAAAATAGAAATCCGTGGACTAAGTGGTGCTTAGTGTAACCAGGTAACGTTACAAAAGCGTAGAAAATATAGACTATTGGATTTAAGGACCAATGGATAGATCTTTGAACATAGTTCCTAGATTCTAGTAACACTGAATTTTTTTTTTTTTTAAAAACTTTTTAAAAAAAAATTGGCAAAGATCGCATAAATCAAACAATACTAAAGATTTGTTATGGAGAGCAGACTGGGCTATAACAGCTGATCGATCATGGCATACACCAAGTTTGCAACAACGATTTGACCCTATAAACGACTTGGGGTAGAACTTGTTTTAAATAAATGAGTAAGTACAGTACGAAAGATAGGAGAGAATTTAAGAAAAATAAACGGAGATTGTCTCGATAACTTCCCAAGAAAATAATTCTAAGCTGTCTGATAATTTGTTTTACCAGAGTTAACGAGGCCGAGTCTAATTAATTATTTCTACCCTAGATATTTTGATAAAGTTTCTTGAATGAATTTTTACTATTATATTAATTATTTTAAGATAAAAATATCAAATGTTTACCATCTAAGAGGGTCATCTTAAAAGTTGTCAAATTCTACTATTGGACCGTACGGGAATTTGCTGGAAAAGCGCCAAATTATCACATTTTCTCCATATTTTTTGCATTTCTGATCTAGGGATTTCGTTTTCAGTCAAATACATGAAAGTTATTGTAAAAAGTCAACAAATTGTGAAATTTCAAAAAAGTTGACCATCTGGTTTGGTCTAGAAATTATTACAAAGTTTATTTTTTCCCAATGCCCAATACCTCTAAATTTGCCATATTGCGGCATACATTTTGTATATATCGGCGCAGATGAATTATTTTGGTAAAAAATAACGTTTAGATTGCTGGTATGTTTCTTTTGATGTTCTGTCAACAGTGTTTAATAAAATGTCCATGGACGTCCTGAATACTCAAGCGAGTCAAGCGTCATTCTTCAGCGTCATGCATTGCTTACAGAAGCGGAAAACAGTGACGTCGTGAAAGCCATTTCAGCATTTATTCGTAAATATTGTCTTAAAAGCACATTTTAAGACCCATAAACGTTACAGATAAAGTTCATTTTGTGTTATAATTACAATACTTGGATAGGTGTTATGTTGCAGATACGACTGCATGAAACTAAAAAGCTGCGCACTGGAATTAGACTCGGCCTCGTTAAGCAATGAGGACAATTATAGAGTCAATTCATTCAAATTTATGTCACACTATTGCCTTCTATTTCCTTTTACCAATTGATATTTTTAATACTTAATAGTAACCATTAACATTTGACCTTAAACATTTGCAGTTCTGCACCCAGTTCGATTTGTATTGTTTCAATCGACTTGAGTTTGATTACTGTTCATTATCTCCATACTTCATAAATACGCAATTGTAAGAGATAACTAAGTTAAAATCTATAAAGGTGTTTTTTATAACAGATAATTTTACATGCGCGAATCCATAAATTTTTTTCAGGGGGGGGGGGGGGGGCTAGCGTGCGTTCGATCAGCGTTCGCCCACCGTTCACTCTTCGTTCGCTCTTCGTTCAAGTGAGAATTAAAGTAGAACGTTTCAGGGACGGTTCAGCACAGTGGTTTCAAGAGTTTACAGTACCCGGCTGATGAAGATCCCGGCAGGGGTTACATTTTTTTCTTCCACAATTTTACACTAAAATGCTTTTTTTTTTTAGCGAAAAGCACATTTTGTATGTATTCAAAGAGTATCATATTTATCTTAGACTTCCCATATATTAAATTTTTTACTTGCAAAGTACATACGTTACAACGTATACCTCCTTAAAAGCATATGTTTGCAGTATAATCAAATTAATATGGTGGGCTTTAGGAATTTTTTTCTGTGTGTTTTTTTCGTGGGTTTGGGGGTTGCGTCTGCAAGCACCTGTCGTTTCTGTGTAGGTCCATTGAATGTATAAACTAAAAGATAATTCAAAGTACCCTTTTTATGAAGCTATATATTTAACTGCAATATCCGAATAACTTAAGCTTTTCTCATTTTATCTACTGATTTTTTTCCTCACAAACCAACATGTCCAAAGCAGAATACAAAAACTATTCAGTTAACAAATTGTAAAAAAAAAAAAAAAAATGATATGGTAATTGAAATATTTTCATATTAATACTTTTCCTAATAATTTTTACCAAAATACATTCAGATACCAACATGGCTAGCGGACTGGAGGAGAAGGTGCCTATCAGTGGACTGGAAGAAAGGGTGCCCCGAAAGGCTGTCCATGGCAGAATAGAAGAAGACAAGAAAGACAGCCAGCGAGACAGCAGAATAGTTATTGCTGCCATAGATTTTGGAACAACATATTCAGGCTATGCTTATGCATTTAAAGATGAACTTGATAAGACCAAAAGTACCAAAGAAATGTGCAACGTTTTATCGAAAACATGGCAAAGCGGAAGTGACGCAGGGCTTATTTCTCACAAAACTCCGACTTGTCTCCTTCTCAATCCAGAAGGAAACTTCGACTCGTTTGGGTTTCAAGCAGAGGAAAAGTACAATAATCTAACTAACGATAATGCCCATGATGGCTGGCGGTTTTTCAGGAGGTTCAAAATGATTCTTCTAAATGAAAAGGTAAATTCGCTTTTAACTGTAAACGATTTTTGATTTTGATTTTTTTTTCATTTAAGATTAAATTTGGTTAATGGGATTTATTAGGGGCCACAGAGCTAGACTGTCCCATTACCTGATGGGAAATTAAGTTTTACAGGCCTCTATATTTATGCTGAGCTGCACAGATCAGTTTAACAAATGTCACATTTTGCATAAAATGGGATATGCAGTTTCGAAATTTGTATCAATTTGCGCACCGGATACGTATTATATAAGCAAATATATAGCAAGCACAATGATTTTGAGAAATAAAGGACTCAAAAACAGAAAATATTTTAGGTTAAATTTTTAATTTGTTTCAATGTAAAAATTCACTGCAAAGTGATACTGATACATGTAAATGTCCAATTATAAAAAGAGAACTTCATTCAGATATTGTAATATATATTTGTAGCATCTTAACAAAGACACTGTGATATCCGATGATCAAAACCAGAATTTGGAAGCTGTAACTGTTTTTGCGCATAGCATAAAGTACATTAAAAACGAATTGTGGAAACAGCTCTCAAAGACAGGATACAGTATTGAAGAAAAAGAGATTCAATGGGTACTAACAATACCAGCCATATGGAACCCAAGGTCCAAGCAGTTCATGAGATTTGCAGCAGAGCAGGTAGGGAAAGGAATACGAGACAGTTTTTAAATGGAATCTCATTTTTTTTCACATCTAAATCAAAGGAAGTCGGCTAATTCAAATACTTAAACAAGTCAAAACTTCACTTCTGCAGTTGATCAAAAGACCTTATGTCTTTAAAAGATTTTTACGTAGTTCACTTTACTAAATATTCACTATATAAGTTTTTATTGAACATTCATGATCTTTCAAACTTCACATATGTATACTTTCACCTTGACCCTTTCACCTTGACCTTGGAGCTTGACCTACTTTTGCAAAACTTTAACCTTGGCCATAACTTTGAACGGTTAGTGCTAGGGCTTTCAAACTTCACATATGTAATCCTTGTGACAAGACCTTCCTTTGGATACCAACAACTTTACCCTTTGACCTTGACTTTGGAGTTTGACCTACTTTTGCAAAACTTTAACCTTGGCCATTACTTCTGAATAGTTGTTGCTAGGGCTTTCATACTTCACAATCCTTGTGACAAGACCTTACTTTGGATACCAACAACTTTGACCCTTTGACCTTGGAGTTTGACCTACCCTTGAAAAACATTAACCTTGGCCATAACCTTTGAATAATTGGTGCTAGGGCTTTCATATTTCACATGTGTATTTCTTGTGATAAGGCTTTTCCTTGGGTATCACTAATTTTGACCATTTGAACTTGACCTTGATGGTTGACTTACTTTTGAAAAACTTTAACCTTTTCCATATCTATTCAATGGTTGCTTCTAGGGTTTTCCTATTTCACAGGTATATTCCTCGAGACAAGACCTTACTTTGAGTACCAACATATTTAATTTGCATTTGAGAAAGTTTAACCTTTGTTATTAGTTGCCATACGGGGGCATCAGTGTTTCACAAACACATCTTGTTTAGAACAAGAAAACATGTGTACAAAGCATCAAATTTTAAATGATTATTAGTACATGTATATCATGTTATAAACTTGGATTCGTATATCTAGATAAATCTACTTCTTTCAAAATGTGACATGGAAATAAACGTCCATTTTTAGCAAATGTGTAAATGAATATAGCAAAAAGAAACCCCGACATTTTGGAGCTAATGTTCACTTCAAGTTGTTTCTTGTCATATCCCATACTTACATTTGCACCAGGCTGGAATACCCGGAAACCAGTTGGAGTTTGCCTTGGAACCAGAGGCGGCAGCTGTCTATGTCAAAGAAACTAAAGTGGCCAAAGAATCCTTGTCAGCTGATGAGCACCAGCTAGTTCCATTTAAACCTGGAACACAGTTTATGGTGCTGGATCTAGGAGGTATGTTTTGATTAAAATACATGGGTATAAACGATGAAGTATTTGGATATCAAGCTTAAAAGAAAAAAATCTTTTTCTTAGAGTCTTATTAGTTTAATATCATGAATGCAGAGGTTAAGATATTTAGGAATTAATAAAATTTATGACGTATTTTAAAGGAGGTACAGTTGACATCAGCGTGAAGGAGGTTCTCAAAGACAGAACATTAAGAGAATTGCACCGAGCTTGTGGAAACGGAATGGGAGGGGAATCAGTTAACATCAGATTCTTCGAGTTTTTTGAGAGTGTATTTGGAAAAGATTCCATGTCTACCTTTAAAAACGAAAATAAATGCAAAGCAGCATTTTACGACCTAGAAACAGAGATAGAGCAAAAGAAACGGACTCTTAAATTCGACAGCAAGGACAGTTTGAAAATAAATTTACCTGCAGATTTGATTGAAATCTTCACCAACAATGATAATAATTTCGAGGAACATATCAGTAGTTTGAAAGGTCTGCGCTATAAATCTGGGAAATTGTATATTGATAAAGAGATAGTTAAGAATGTATTTCAACCCTCTGTCACAAGTATTGTAAAGCTAGTGCGCGAAATTTTAGCGGATCGTCGCGTCGATCATGTGAGCGACATCATGATGGTAGGAGGATTTTCTCAAAGTTCTATTGTCTCTAAAACTATAAAAGACGTATTTAAAGACATAAATGTTATTGTTCCGAACGATCCAGACATGGCTGTACTACAAGGAGCTGTTATTTATCGCCATTGGCCGGAAGTAGTACGCACGCGCAGATCACCGTTCACTTATGGTTCTCGTTTAATGCGATTATGGCTCGAAGGTGATGACGTCACCAAAAAGGTAAAACGAGGAAAAGAAGTACTGTGTGGGGATCATTTCGAAAAGTTTGTTACCATCAACGACGAATTTGAAGTGGAAGAACCAGCAACACTTCCTGTTTTTCCCTTGGCAGCCGATACAACTGAAATGGCGATTGATATTTACACATCAACAGAAGAAAATCCGCGGTACACAACTGACCTTGGTTGTGAAAGGCTTGGACGTTTAGTAGTGCAGATGGCCGACACGAAAGGGGGACTCGATCGGCAAGTGGACGTTACCATGACAATGGGGAGCACGGAAATTACGGTAGAGGGCAAAATGATGCCGAATGGAAAACCAACTAAAGTTGTTTTTGATATGCTAAGTTCAAAGTAGTTTTTGCCACAGTGCTGAAGATATCGGATGCTTAAATATATCCGAAAATATGATTTATATAATACTATCCTATTTAACATATTTATTACATTTTCAAGTGAAATACTGTATAAAAGTGAAATTTTGTCACAATGCGAAAGAATATTGGAAGTGCGTCAAAGCTCTCAGTTTTCCCTACCTTTACAAGAGTGTTGTAAAAAAAAATAATCCTTGACCTGTTATAAGATAGGGAAAGTAAACCATCCTGACAGAGACTAAACTGCCAAAGTTTCTCCAAATACGATGAAAAATATTCAATGGCGCTGTGCTAAGTAGTAAAAGACGACTCTAGGAAAAAGTTAATTCAAATAAAATGTAATTGACAGGAAAATCGATGTTTAGTAGTTGGATATGGAATTTATTTCACTCGTGAGACAGGATGATTTGATATTTTCACTCGTGCTTCGCACTCGGGGAAAATATCAAATCATCCTGTCCCAATTGTGAAATAAATTCCATAGCCAAGTACAAAACATTGAATATCCTTTATCTATTTAATTATTTATTGTTTCATTTTTTCCATCCAATTTTTCTCAGTATAAATGTTTATAGAATTTTCCAAAAAGGAAAATTACTCTTTATTAATTTATTTTTTACTAATTCATATTTGAAATATACATACATGTTTATCTTTAAAAGAGTAAATACGCTTTATTTTACTATGCTGCGCGAAGTATTGCGCAATGAAAACCCCAGTCGGCTCCCTTAAATTAATTTTGTCTGTTGAACTTTATTTACGCTGAAGGACTATTCTCTATAAGGCCGTTTTGCGGCCTACAATGACCTTAAATTTTCAAGTAGTATTTTTCCTTTAAAAACTGCATGAATCAGTAGGCTAATGATCCAATTTAATGATAATTGTTGATTGGTTAATGATGCTATAGTATTTGTTATGAAATTCGTCCGTATTAGCATTAGGGTAATGGGAAAACTCAAGAGGGTGGGTGTGTTAGGCAACTCCTACACATGTCATAACCACTTTAAACCAACACCAAAATTTACATGTTAACCTCTTATAAACATAAAAAGTAACTTCATGTTTACTATATTGCAGAAAAATCTAATAAATGGAAGTGAAGGCTATCAGCTTATGTACATGTATATTATTTCATATTCTAAACTTTCAGTTAAAGCACGTGTTTCTTTTGAATAAATACACACAAAAAAAAACGTTTAAGCTATATCCAAATAGTTTGGGTTACCTGAGTGTTGAGAGGACTCAATCTAATTGAATTTCAGGAAGCAACACACATCTTTAGTAGCATTATTAGCTACAGGAACAGCAGCCTTGTCTTAAAAAATGAAATGCCAAGGGTGAGAGGAATTTCCTAAGGTTACATGTGATTGATAATTGAGTGTTGCTTTACGCCATTTTAGAATTATTCACCCAAATAAAGAGCTTATCCGCTTTAGGTGAAGTATCACAATTTTGATTTATGCACGGTATCATTATTTATGCGACCTCCTTTTTAAAGGTAATATCCAAAAGACCCATGACTTTTACTTTTAACGCCGAAAACTTAGCAAAGGCAGTCACTAAATGCCTTAGATTTTGACGCGGCATTGGATTAAAAATTGAATCCTCGGACCTCAAGAGTTCTTCTAAGCGAGCGTCTAACCCTTATGGCCCATTTCGTACATGATTGTTAGTCCATGGATATACTAAAACTTTTGATATGCATAGTGAAAGGAGCTGTTGAAAATCATCCCCGTTTTTATGGAATGCCATTAAAAGGGGGCAGAGACTTGACTTTTATATATACATTTGTGTATTATATTTTAGATAACATTTTTAATTTGATATATATTGTTATACATGCGAAATAAAATGAAATCAAAGCAATTCTTACGATGTTTATTCAATTTACGTACCAGTATATATTTTTGATACATTCAAGCCGAGCATTTGGCTGTCAGAGGTCAGAGAGGCCCGAGAGGTTGCGGTGGTTACTCGGTGGTTGCGCAAGACTTTTGGTTACATGACATAAAGCGTAAAACAGCGACATCTGCTGAAATAAATATGTACAGTATATTCAGGATCTCTCTCCCCCCCCCCCCTCTCTCTCTGTATATGTAGTAAAATTCCCTGTTTAAGGCCTGTTTGCTCATTATTTTCCCTAAAGCCTAGTATTAGTAATCGATTGGTCTATTAAATTGTAATGATAGAAACGCCATCTTAATATGTAAAGAATGCATTGTCTAACCTTAGAGGCAATGTTAATCCCCTTGACATTTAAAATTGTGTCTGAATGAATATTTCCAATAGGCAATTGTTAAATAAAAAATAAACAACTTTGGTCATAAAAATTTGTTTTATTTTCAGAAGCTATCAAAAGCACGAGCCATGATGTGATTCAGTACATATCTATAGCTGTCTCTTTCATCGTTATTTTATTTGCATAAGATTATATCGGTACATGAAACCTTCAAACAATTCTTCTCCGAATTTTTCGTTGAACATGGAGAAAATAAACTCGAGCTTCAATTTCAATCCGTCATTTTGAACTGCAGCTTTGTCAACGGTGCATATTCTATACGTGATGTCCTCTGGTGACGTCATTTCCTCGGTCTGTGTAAAGTAGTCGGATGTTAAAATCCAAGTATCCCTAATTTTCCTCGTCATATTCAGATAACAATATGGAACACTATTGCAATTTTTTAACATGATCTTGAAAATTACTTTTCCCTCGGGATCTTGCTTTTGTTGAACTCCAAACTGACATGAATTTCCATTAAATCTGATTTGGCTTTCTTGGGATGAGATTTCGTTCATTTGGAACGAAAATTCATCGTTGCCAGCCGAGAGCCAGATTTTAGGTATTCTGTATCCCGGCACTGACACGCTGTTGTTCAGTGTTGCTTCAAACCGCGAAACGCCATTTACTGGGCCCTCGGATACTACGAACAGATATAAAGACGTCATTGTAAAATATAAAACATAGGTGATCAAAGATTACAAAGCTCACCTAGACGAATGTATCCCTAGAATGCTTTATCCATGCAATTTTGGTCCAGGTTGGGCTTATATAGTTACTTTAGAATAGGCTTGCTCCAAAAACTTTAACTTGGTCACTCATCTGGTAAATGTAGGTCAGATCCAGCATCTGAAGCAAGTCTGGATGTGTCCATCCCTAGATGCATCATAGTGCCGAGCTTATAGTTAAATGGGAATGGACTTAACTGCTCCAAAACTAATCTAATTACTCATCTGGAAAATGCAGGTCAGATCCAGCATCCGAAGCATGTCTTGTAGTGTCCATCCCAAGATATATTATCCATGCAAGTTTGGTCCAGGTAGGGCTTATAGCTACTTAGGAATGGACTTGCTCCTCAAACCCATACCTGTACGCCAACGCCAAGGACATAGCGTAAGCTCATCTCGACTTCGTCGAGAAAATTATATAACAGTTTGACGAAAGAAAATAAAATTTCATCATTCTATACGCTAGTTTCATTTCACTATAAATTTATTGACTATAGTTATTCCCCCTATTATAAACTTACATTTGCGCCATGTCACTCTGTCGTCACTTTGAGCGGGAGAGGCATTATTTGGTGCCTGCATCAGGATAGTAAAGAAAGCTTTCTTGCCTCCATCTGGCAATCCCTTTATTGTTCGGGTGATTGAATCAAACTTGTACTCCATGTCTCTCGTCGGTCGAAGTGTTGTCCATTCACCCTGATAATGCCATATTCAAAAGATTATATTTGTGAATTTAAAAAAACATTATTGACATACTGCGTCATTTGCAAATTAAAATAATAGTAGAAAACTAGATCATTTCCTGTCGCAAGCAGCAGTGTATGTCACCCCGAACGGACCTTTCTCTGTTTCCAGTTGAAAGTATGCAATTATGGAATAGATATGAAAAAAGAGAAATATTCAGTATGATATAAATGGACAATTATAGAATAGAAATGAAAAAGATTGAATATTGCTAAGTTTAATACGCAATACACGCACTTTGTTGAGTGGGGAGGATGATTGTTCTTGCAAGTTGATGTTTTGCATGTCACAGAACTTGCCATACAAATGTCATTAAAATAAAATGATGGCATATCAAACGTTGCAATATTCGATCTTTTCCATTGTATAACTATATAATATTTTTTTGTATTGTAAAATTTTCCGTTTGTATATTGTATAATTTTCATTTTTACTGTAAAAAAAATCATTTATATTGTATAATCTTTCATTTGTTTGGTATACAGTAAAACAGGCTTATAACGAAGTGCCAGGGAAGGACGATTTTACTTCGTTATAATGTAATTCATTATACCCCTTCAGTTTACAATATACATTTAAAGTCATGGGGAATGAAAATTGCTTTGCTGTAAGAGTCAATTCATTATAAACGAGTTCGCTATAAGCGTGTTTTACTGTTTTGTATTGTTAAAAATGCAAAATGAACATTTCGATTAATACCCGCTGGTCAGCACTGCATCATTCTAAATCATTCGAATTGAAGCATATGTTGCAATTAATTTTAAAATTCATACCATTGAATTGTAACTTGGGCTATAATGAACAGAAAAAGTTTATGAACCTGCAGTAAAAACTTGATGACAGATCTTGGTTCAGAGTGTTATCATAAATACCAACAGGAAAATTATGTCATCGTCTGTATTTTTCTGAACAATAACATTTCATTGAGGATAACAACATGTGCTGCCTCTAACTACCAAATGTTGAAATGTAAGACTTTAGTAGAAGGCAAACCTCGATACTATCAAAGTTGGTATTTATTACATATAATCGAAATTTATTGTTCATTAATATTATCAATTAATTCATTTCCTGTCTACAATAATATTTTTAGTTCTGCTTTTTGTAAGTTATTGCTGGCATTTGAATTGAACATATTTTATCGACAAAAAGACACAAGTTTGTGATCAGATACAATTATTTGATATAATGTCTTCTCAAACACAACATTCTGTAAATTGCCATAATATAAATACATGTAAATACATGCAGTATCAAAAACTGAAATCAATTTCTTGTTTAATGTAAAAGAGAATTGTTTTTTTAAAACTAAGATTTATGTTTTTAAAGGAAAAAAAGACCGTTTTTGTTATGATGAGCTACATTTACATACAGACTTTATTTCTACCAAACAGTGAAAAGTCAGCTTGTATACATGGTAAATGTTCGGCTTACGTTTTGAATATTAACTGTAACGAAACTAATTTGTACATGATTGATACTAGTGCTTTACATCATGTGCGGGTTTAGATGGAATAGAGTGGGTCCAGACCTTCCCGAAATTTTCAAAATTATTACATCATTATACATGTAGTATCAAGGCTTTTTTTTTTTTTGGTTTATCAATATTTTTATAATATTCTTTTGTTCCATCATTCCAAAATTTCTGAAACGGCCACGTAAAGGTTTTTCGGATTTTGACTAGTTGTTTATGGTTTTGTTATCTTTGTTCTTTTTTTTAAGTTGCATTGTTTTGATTTTCAACAATTCTGAGTCGGATTTTTGGGGGTGGGTAGGTTTTGAACCCCCTGAGAAAAAATCCTGGATATGCGCGTGTATATTGTAATATAATAAAAATATGAAGACTTCATGCGCGGATTCAGAATTTTTTTCCAGGAGAGAGGGACTCACTCCCACTCCAAAAATAAATAAATAAAATTAATAAAAAAAAAAAATAATCAAAACAACGAAAACAAAACACCAAAAAATAAATCAGAAGTTTTTGGTCAAGCAAAAAATAAAAACAAACACATTAACAAACAAACAAAAAGAAAAGATAAACAAATTGTCTGTATTCGAAAAACCTATTTAATGGGGCTGGGGCGTTTGGGAATGTAGAACACGTAGTATAGAATAATAATCAACCCTTGGATCCCACTAATAGATACATGTATTAAGAAATATTACAAGTTAACTCATAAAAAGTGAAGTAAATTCGTACCTTAACAAGAAGACAGGAGGCTAGAAATACCACCAACGCACTCAAGTTTTTCCAAGAGAGAGTTTCTATGCTTTTCATGGTGAGGGTCTTTAACACAGAATGATGATGAATGTCAAAAACAGCATTATATATAACATACAGAGTATAATTTGATGGATTATTCCTAAACTTAATGATCAATTAAATGTGCAGTACAGTGATGGGGATTTTCTGTGAAATTATATGTGTACGTTATTTCATTTGCCATTTATTGCTGCTGAATTTTATAATACTGTAATTTACTTAAACTTTATAATACTGTAATTTACTTAAACAATTGGTAAGTAATTTCTACGTTATTTCTCTAAAAATTTATGCTAAAATTTTAACAGTAACACTCACATGGAATCGCACTACTGAGAACATGCAGGCCTGTAGAACGCGGGGGTGGGGGTGGAATATTCTCTTTAGAGAAGTGGACAGGCTTTCGCCTAAAAGCCTGTCCACTTCTCTAAAGAGAATAGGGATGGAAAGGAAGGCTCAGTCCCACTTTTTTCTGAGTATAGTATTTTGCTCTACTAAATTTTCATTTAGATGCTGCTCCCCTACTTTTTTTTTTTATTATATTACTAGTATATTATTTTATTCTTTTGCTTGTCAGATTTTTAGCTTCTTATCTGGAACCGCTGAGTCAATTTCAACCAATTTGGGTAATAGCATCTATGGACAAAAGGGGGAAAAAAATATCGATTTCATTGTCTATGTCCCCTGGAAACTGAGGGATGGGGCAAAACCATCAAAACTAATGCAATCTTCAAAAATCTTTAATTTTCTTTTCATGTGAAATTTGTGGTCCCTGGGTCTGGAGTTCTGAAGTTTAAGGGCGGGGAACTATTGGTCATATAGTGGAAATGCATTTTTTTTTAATCTTAGAATTTCTCTGCTCCTGGGTATTTAGCAAACAAACTAAGTGCATGATTATGACGAACAAGAGGGCTTCTTCCAAAATTATGAAATTCATGGTTCTTGGGTCAGGGATTCTGGTTGGGGCTTTGTTATGATCATGCACGGAAAGAAAAGAAGTTACCTTTTACTATTTACATATTTTAATTAATCACTGCAGGTATAGTGTAGTTAATAGGCATATTGCATTAAAAAAATTATACGAAAATCTTTAATGCATAATAGGACAGTTTTTAAAAAGTGGTATGTAAACATGTAAATAATAAATATTAAATTAACTTACCACAAAAAAATATCTTAATTATATATTTGTACATTGAATATTATTCTAAAACCAAAAGAGGCCAGCGGTATAGGGAATCTGCTGGTCTACAATATGTAACTATATATGTGAATATGTAGTATTGCACGAGCACTGTTGTGTTGTTGAGTTTGGTTAGCACTGGCAGATACAGACAAGCAAACAGACCTCCTTTCTGATCAAGCTGTTGCTGTTTTTCCAGACTAACTATCTTGTTGATCTCAGATCATATCCTATATTTCTCTTGTTTTGAGCAGCATATCTCAATCAGTTTAATTTATTTTGTATGATTTATAATTGAGTGTATTGCCTGTTCCATTGATCCTTTACAATTAAGTTTGTATTATGCTCATTTGATCATTAAAGCCATTAAGGGCCTATTGTATTTCATATACACTGTAGATTTATATTTATGTTCTTTTCCTGTTCGTGGCGTAACATGTACCTGTTTCTGTATTTAAAACGAAAGTAGATATTTAATAACCCTTTGCGTATGGCTGTGTTACACCGTGTATATGGCTTAATTATTAACTTATCAAAGGCTCTTTGAAATAATTAATGGTACGTATTTTGGTATTGTAAGATTTTAGTGAATCATACATATGTTAGATTATTCATTTATTGTGTACATTTTTACCCCACTTTCATTATAGAAATCAGTTGCCACAATCTATTTTCGTTTTATAAATGATTCTGTTGAAAAGCACTGACCCTTTCAGAAATCATATCGTTGCCATAAAGCAGATTATACATATCAAAGCTATTATTTTTACAAGGGCATACTGATACTAATTGGTATTCACAATATATCAAGATCGCGTACGATATACCGTAACCCAAATGATTTGTTACATGTACATTGAAAGTTCGTCTCTACTTTCCTCCACCGACCTTGTAAAACACACAACTGTATCATCGATTCGGTATTTTTGTAATTGCAACGAAACTTCTGACATTTTTTAAGGGACATTGCCACATAAAAGCAGAAGAAAGAAATGTTTGGCAGTTTTTGTTGACACTTTATGAATTTTCCTCTTTATTTTAAATAACCAGTTTAATAATATACTGAAACGCAAAAGAAACGCAACAAGCAGTAATCTACAAATATTTGAACCTTTTAACTAATGATTTTCAAAACTGATTACAGTTAAGTTAAACTCGATTTAAAAGCATCAAAGATTTGATAACAATGTTAAATGATTACCTTTTAACTTTAGAAAGTAACACATGACTGTTAAAACACCCTCCCTTCTCAGCCATTCAATTATAGCGTGGAAGACTGCCATGCACAACAATTGCAGCTTGATCTCCACGATGCAGTAAGTTCATCAATCTCGGGATCTGAGCGAAAAAAATATTCTTTGCCATTTTTAAATGTCCGTTTTTCAGATGATAAAGTCGAATTTTCTCTAACCTAGCGCAGTGTAGTAACACTTGGACTTCCGGTCAACGGACTATCATTCATGCTAATGATACGTATGAGCCTGTTGAGGCGTGTTGTCGTGCATTTTTGCATCTGCAATTCTCCATCAACTTTATTTTCAGATTTTCCAGTTAGAGCACTTGAAATGCGTACTTAAGTCATTTTCAGGAAGCCTTGCCATCTCTTCCGGAAACGAAAGGAGAATTTATTTTGCGAAATATTGCTGAATTACTTGTGTTAAACAGATACAAACCCTTAAAACCCCATATTTTTGTCAAATGTTTTGTTAAATATGCAATTTTTGATTTCTGTTCAGCGGGCTCAAACTTAACTTCGGTTATGGCATGAAAATCATTCAACCGTTAAATTATCGAAACTTACAATGTTGAAGATATCCGTACTTTTTAGATACAAAATTATATCCTTTATATGATTTTCCCCTCTAAAATAGGATGTTGCGTTTCTTTTGCGTTTCAGTATATAAATTATGATAAAAATTCTCAATATTCTATGACAACGACATTCTAATTCATAATCAAACACCAAAAACATATATGTTCTAGACTTTTAACCGGTCACGGTAGCCCCTGCGCAGCATTATGGAAAGGTCAAGAAAAGTTTGCGCAGCATTATGGGAAGGTCAAGGAAACAGGCTACCGGTCACGATAGCTTAATGGTACATGTAGGCCGGGCGCTCGCTTCGTGATCGGGAGGCCCGAGTTCGATTCTCGTTCACCGCGCCGCGTCAAACCTAAGACGAATACATAGGTAGTGAATGTTCCTTCGCCAAGCGCCCGGCACTAGAAGTGAAAGTCACGGGTCTTTCGGATGATACCTTAAAAATCGAGGTCTCGTGTCACAGTAGGTGTTGGCACGATAAAGAACCCTCACCGCTCATAGAGGGATATCGGGGGGGGGGGGGGGGGTTGGGTTCCAGACCCGCCCTGGAATTTGCAGAGTTATTAAATGTATAAACTAAACCAACTAAAAGTGACCTTGAACCCCCCTCCCCCTAGAAAACGCGGATCCCCCTCAAAACGCGGATCTGTGTTGGTATGAAAAGTCATAGGTATGAAGCTTTAGAAGTCAGCGACTACCCCTCCCCCCTCCCCCCCCCCATCCCACCCCTATGAAATAGGTTTTTCACGTTTCGGGAAGGAGTTTATGTTTTTTTTTTTTGTTTTTATTTATTTATTTATTTTTTTGCTTGTCAAGAATTTTCTAGGTTGGATTTTTTTTTTTGGACTGGGGTGGAAACCCCCCCCCCCCTCCCCCTGCACCCTGCAAAAAATTCATAGATCCGCGCCTGGTATAGGTCTAAATTTGAAGCCCTTCACCGGCATACGGTGACGTCTCTATATAAGTGAAAAATTCTCGAATGAGACGTTAAACAACATTCAATCAATCAATCGAACTCTCTCGTCGTTTATGTTTACATTTAAAATGCATGATGTATTCGATTTGCTATTAGCCTGAACAAGAACAGATTGATGTACGTGTTAGTTGTTTGTTGTTTACTTTTTTTTTTTTTACATTTTTTTTTTTTTTACATTTTTTATATTTTATTGATTATATTCTTAATATTTTTTATTCAATAATGCAGGGATGCATGACAATCATAGACTTTAAAAATTGCATGGTTGGTATCTGTTTTTTTTTTTTTTAAGGAAAAGGAAAGATTATAAACCAACACAAGAATATTTTGGTATTTACTAAGGAGTAATATCATTATTTACACTTCTTAACAAGAAATCTTCATAATCTAATCTGAAATGTCATCTTCGGAGCAATTAATATGTCTATAAAACCAACACTTTTTATTGCTGAGAAACAGGAAAGGAGAAAAATATAGCTGGACCGGAAATAGGGCCGGGGACCCTCACTGTGCCCTATTTTACAAAAGAACTTACGACTAAAACCAACATCTACTTTTGCAATTTATTTCATTTCTTACATTGTTTAAATTGTGGTTTTCAGTTGAAAAAGAAGCATTTAATTTTATAACTTTGTTTAAGTATAATCATTTAAAATTATTAATTTGGTGAGATTTTACAACTATTTTATATTTTTAGTCTTAGTCCTAAGTTCTTTTGTAAAACAGGCTCTGCATTTCTGTAGTCAGGTTCTTTAACCACGGAGCTACCCATGTCAAAATCCACAACCCATGTACCCAAAAACACTCTATCCTAAAATTTCACCTGCAAGTCTTGGGGTGGTAAATAAATTTAAAAAAAATGAAAATAAATATGTAATAAAGGAGAAAAATTATTGCTGTGCCATGGGAATCGAACCTGGGACCCCTGCATTAATAGTCAAGTGCTCCAACCACTGATCCACCGAAGCCGACTCCCCAATCTACTCTACCTAACCACCTTTTCCAGGCGCGGATCCAGGATTTTTTTCCAAGGGGGGGGGGGGGTTCCATCCCCGTCCAAAAAAACAAAACAAAACAAAACAAAAACTACGAAAGCCCATTGAGCTCATTTTGGTAGGTAAAAAAAAAATATTTTTCGCGAATAAACGCGAAACTTTCGCGAATAAACGCGCAAAATGAGCTCAATGGGCTTTCGTAAAAAACAAACCTATGAACAATTCAATTTCCCAAACGTGAAAAACACCTATTTCGTGGTAGTGTTGGTGGGGTCCACGTTTTCTGGGGGGGGGTGTCCAAAGTCATTTTTTATTTGCTTCAGTATATACATTTAATATCTATGCAAATTCCAGGGGAGGGGGGTCCCCCCCCCTTCTAGATCCGCGCGCGTTTTCAAATCCTGGTCACGGCACCAATTGTAACAGGGAAGAAGAAAATTTAATTATGGCTGGACCCAGAATCGAGTCCGGAACCCCTGCATTAATCATCAGCCCTAACCTCTGGGCTACCCAGGTCGATACCCACAATTCATATACTTCTCAGACAACTACATTTGATAAACTGTGAAGAGATGTTGATGTCATTGTGCTATGCTAATTATGTGAGTTTTTAAGTTAGTCAACAGATCAGTAGTTGTCACTTGTTAGATATTGATTATTACTTTATAACATTATTCATGTTCATCTGTTGAGCTGTATATTTTTTTTCAATATAATCTGCAAAAAATGGGTTAACACAATTGGAAGTTTATCACTTTTGTACGTACCGTATATAATAGTTTAAACCGAAAAGAATGAAAGAAAAAGTGAGCAAGCTCACATACCCCACGCTCCACCAAAACTCGACAATGCAACACGTAATGAATGGCATAGAGCATTTTAAATACACAGTATAATGGCCAAAAATCTAAGTTGAAAAGTGCCGAAATTCCCAGAAAAAATAAAGGAATCAGAATTTCCTGGTAATATGCACATCTACAAATTGTGTCCTAAATATCTGCAAAGTTTGACGAAATTCTGTGCAGCGGTTTATGAGGAGTTGCGCTGACAAAAAAAAAAAAACAGGACTGACGGACTGACTGACTGACACACTAACTGACTGACTGACGGACGGGTCAAAACATTATACCTCACGCAACTTGTTGCGTGGGGTATAATTACTCTACAATGTATATTGTCTTTTATTGTATTTTTTCATATGTGACAAATGATATTTCCATTTTGGGTTCTGCTTTGGTACTAAATTCGATTTTGTAAAATTGATGCCTAGGGACAAAATATGAAATGAAATAAAACGTCATACGTGTTTATATTTCGTTTCAATTTAGTTTTCAAAACTGTTGCAGTAACTAGCATGGTAAAATTGAAACACTAAAGCACCGTAATGGCTAATGGAAATCCAAGTAACCGTTCTGGAAAAATTATAATAGCTGCCATCGACTTTGGGACAACATACTCCGGCTATGCGTACACTTTTAAATCTGATCTTGAGGAGTCGAAATCAGCGCAAGAGATGTGTAAAGTTCTAACTCATAATTGGCAGTCAGGAAGCGGGGCTGGGCTTATCTCTCACAAAACTCCTACAAGTTTACTTCTTACCCAAGACGAGGAATTTGATTCATTTGGATACAAAGCAGAGGAAAAATATGTTCAGCTGGCCAATGAGAATAAGCACACAGGATGGCGTTTCTTTCGGAAATTCAAAATGATTCTGCACAAAAACGACGTAAGTCTTGTTCTTCAAATATATATACTGATGCAAGTATTGTATTCAAATAATATTCACATATTTTTTTAAATATATATAGTAGAACAAGCTTCAAACACTGATTACTCATTTTTTTTAGGTTCTTACAAAAAACACAACCATAAATGATGACCAGGGAAATCCAGTGCTAGCAGTGGACGTGTTTGCTCACAGCATACGATTTATGAAGAAAGAGCTTTTGAATGAACTCGAGAAGGCTGGCATTGATGTTAAAGAAAACGAAATTCTCTGGGTTCTTACTATACCAGCAATCTGGGATCCCAAGTCCAAAGAATTCATGAGAGTTGCTGCGCACGAAGTTTGTATCAGCGTTATTTTTATGTGTGTTTTTATGCCCCTGGATCGAAAGATCCCGGGGGTATATTGTTTTGTTCTGTCTGTCTGTTTGTCTGTTTATCTGTTTGTCTGTTGTCAACTTTAACCTTGCCCATAACTTTTGATTGGTTGGAGCTATGACTTTTATATTTCACATGTGTATTCCTTGTGACAAGACCTTTTTTTGGGTACCATCATATTTGACCTTTTGACCTTGACCTTAGAGTTTGACCCACTTTTGCAAAATTTTATGAGACTTTAACCTTGGACATAACTTCTGAACAGTTGGTGCTTGGGGTTTCAAACTTCGCTTGTGTATTCTCTGTGACAAGGCCTTCCTTTGGATACCAACAACTTTGACTTTTTGACCTTGGAGTTTGACCTACTTTTGAAAAACTTTAACCTTGGCCATAACTTTTGAACAGTTGGTGCTTGGGGTTTCAAACTTCACATGTGTATTCCTTGTGACAAGACCTTCCTCTGGATATCAACCTCTTTGACCCTTTGACCTTGACCTAGGAGTTTGACCTACTTTTGAAAAACTTTAAATTTGGCCATAACTTTTGAACGGTTAGAGCTAGGGCTTTCATACTTCACATATGTAATCCTTGTGACAATACCTTCTTTTGGATACCAACCATTTTGACCTTTTGACCTTGACCTAGGAGTTTGACCTACTTTTGAGAAACTTTAACCTTGGCCATAAATTTTGAATGGTTGGTGCTAGGGCTTTCATACTTCACATATGCAATCCTTGTGACAAGACCTTCCTTTGGATACCAACCACTTTGACCCTTTGACCTTGACATAGGAGTTTGACCTACTTTTGAAAAACTTTAACCTTGGCCATAATTTTTGAATGGTTGGTGCTAGGGCTTTCATGCTTCATATATGTAATCCTTGAGACAAGACCCTCCTTTGGATACCAACCACTTTGACCCTTTGACCTTGACATAGGAGTTTGACCTACTTTCGAAAAACTTTAACCTTGGCCATAACTTTTGAATGGTTGGTGCTAGGGCTTTCATACTTTACATATGTAATCCTTGTGACAAGACCTTCCTTTGGATACCAACAACTTAGACCTTGACCTTGATGTTTTACTTACTTTTAAAAAACTTTAACCTTCGCCATAACTTCTGAACAGTTGCAGCTAGGGCTTTCAAATTTAACATTTTTTATCTTTTGGCCTGGATTTTGACTTGCATTTTAGAAATTTTAACCTTCGCCATAAGCTGCCATACGGAGGCATCAGTGTTTCACAAACACATCTTGTTTTTTTTGGCATTGGTTGCTAATTTACTAAAAGATTTAATTTAGGTATGTATTATTTCTCTAAATTTAGGCAGGAATCGCTAGCAACCAATTAGAATTTGCCCTTGAGCCCGAGGCAGCCTCTGTTTACGTCAAAGAAATGACGGTCTCAAAGAAAGAAACATCAGGAGAGAAGGAATTGGTGCCGTTCCATCCTGGAACTCAATATATGGTTCTCGATCTTGGAGGTACATAACGTGCCTTTGTGTTTTAGCTATTCTAAATATTAGTTTGCTTCAGTAACTGTTTGATTTTGTTTTTAGGTGGCACAATCGACATTGTCGTTAAGGAGGTTCGGGAAGACAGAACATTACGAGAACTACATTATGCGTGTGGCAATGGTCTGGGTGGTGAGTCGGTGAATATAAGAATTGCAAGCTATTTTGAAGAAGTGTTTGGGAAAGATGTCATGAAAAAGTTTCGAACAAATAATGAATACAAAGCTTCATGGCTTGACTTAGAAACTGAGATAGAACAGAAGAAGCGGACATTACAATTTGATCTTAAAGGCAGATTAAAAATGTCAATTCCACCAGTTCTCCTAGAAATATTCGAGAGTTTGCGTAAATTGAATCCTCGTGAACATTTTAATTCTATAGAACATTTAACATTGAGCAGAGATAAATTGTACATCAACAAAGACTTGATCTATCAACTTTTTCAGCCGTCGGTGGAAAGTATTTTGAATATTATGAAGGAGATTTTGGACAAGCCCCATTTGTATAGGATATCTGACGTCATTATGGTGGGTGGATTTTCTCAATGCCCTCTAATATCTGAGCAGATCAAAAGCACTTTCCATGATCTAAAGGTCGTAGTGCCAAATGATGCTGACCTCGCCGTGCTGAAGGGAGCAGTAATTTATCGGCACTGGCCTGAAGTCATCTACTCACGGCGCGCCCCTTTCTCCTTAGGCGCTCGCTTTGCGCGATGTTGGCTAGATGGAGACGATATTCAAAAACAATTTAAAAACAGAAAAGTCGAGAAAATGTGCGGTGATTGGTTCTGTAAATTCGTCACAAAAAATGAAGAATTTAACACCACCGACAAAGCTATTCTACCGGTGTCCCCCATGGAAGCAAATACGAAATTTGTTCCTGTCGAGATTTTTAAGTCGGACGAAGAAGAACCGCGTTACACAACAGATACTTCTTCTAAGAGTATGGGGAAAGCATTCAACGTGGACATGTCAGACTTGACTGGCGGCCTTGACCGCGAAGCTCACGTCACATTGACCATGGGCAGCACGGAAATAAAAGTTGAAGGACAACAAATACCAAATGGAGTGGTCAAAAATATTAAACTTGACCTCCTAAATGATTAGAACTACTAGATTGTTCAAGTTTCCATGTGTAAAAGTATCA
This sequence comes from Saccostrea echinata, assembly GCF_033153115.1. Classification (NCBI taxonomy): domain Eukaryota; kingdom Metazoa; phylum Mollusca; class Bivalvia; order Ostreida; family Ostreidae; genus Saccostrea; species Saccostrea echinata. The sequence goes on from NW_026889774.1 coordinate 7,418,121, forward strand.
GTTTATGATTGAGAACAGGAACTCATCGATTTTTAATTTTTTTCTCCACTCTTGCATTCAATGTTTACATATATATATATAGAGAGAGAGAGAGAGAGAGAGAGAGATTTTTTGTGTGTGTGTGTGTGTGACACAGCTAGAGTGTGCTGAAAATGACTTTTTCGGGACTTCAAAACATACTGCTGTCTGCATTATATTGTTATTAAAGATTTCAAGAATATTTATTCTTGAAAGATCTTGTTTAACCTGAATTAACCATACATGTATGTGTATTATTGTCACACCCTTTCTTTAAAGGTAAAAAGTGTGGAAATACCTCATTTTTGTATCATAAGAAACCTGTTTTAAATTCTATTGATACCGGAATATTTTCTATAAACGGTATACACTGTAAATGTGAAATGAACATGCACCACAATGAAGTCAATGTAACTGAAAGAAAAAAAAAGCGTTATTGACAATTTAAGTGATGAACAGTTTTGAATAAGCAAATTTTCCATAACAAGGTTATTATAAATGTACCTTCTAATGTAATACATAGAGAATATTACATACTAAAATCCATATAATATGTCATTTCAACCCAAGGGCCAAAGGCTCGAGAGCTAAATACATGTATATGGAACCTGAGGGCTGATATGACATATGATATACATTTTTTTTATTCAAAATACTTAATATGTGAGATCACATAAAGTGTCTTTCTATCTGCAACAGGGTGCTGAAAATAGTTTTTATGCCTCGGTCGAAAGATCCCAGGGGTATATTGTTTTTGTCCTGTCTGTCTGTTTGTCCGTTTGTCTGTTTATCTGTTGTCAACTTTAACCTTGCCCATAACTTTTGATTGGTTGGAGCTATGACTTTCATATTTCACATGTGTATTCCTTGTGACAAGACCTTTCTTTGGGTACCATCATATTTGACCTTTTGACCTTGGAGTTTGACCCACTTTTGCAAAATTTTATGAGACTTTAACCTTGGACATAACTTCTGAACAGTTGGTGCTTGGGGTTTCAAACTTCACATGTGTATTCTCTGTGACAAGGCCTTCCTTTGGATACCAACAACTTTGACCTTTTGACCTTGACCTTGGAGTTTGACCTACTTTTGAAAAACTTTAACCTTGGCCATAACTTTTGAACAGTTGGTGCTTGGGGTTCCAAACTTCAAATGTGTATTACTTGTGACAAGACCTTCCTCTGGATATCAACCTCTTTGACCCTTTGACCTTGACCTAGGAGTTTGACCTACTTTTGAAAAACTTTAACCTTGGCCACAACTTTTGAATGGTTGATGCTAGGGCTTTCATACTTCAGATATGTAATCCTTGTGACATCATCTTCCTTTGAATACCAACCACTTTGACCCTTTAACCTTGATATAGGAGTTTGACCTACTTTCGAAAAACTTTAACCTTGGCCATAACTTTGGAATGGTTGGTGCTTGGGCTTTCATACTTTACATATGTAATCTTTGTGACAAGACCTTCCTTTGGATACCAACAACTTTGACCTTGACCTTGACATTTTACTTACTTTTAAAAAACTTTAACCTTCGCCATAACTTTTGAACAGTTGCAGCTAGGGCTTTCAAATTTAAATTTTTTTTTATCTTTTGGCCTGGATTTTGACTTGCATTTTAGAAACTTTAACCTTCGCCATAAGCTGCCATAGGGAGGCATCAGTGTTTCACATCTTGTTAATACTGTTGCTGTTCATATTACCAGTAATGTCTGTTTACAGGTGTATTTAATACCTGTACATACAGTATCTGTACTGTCTCACTGAACTTAATTTGCATATTAAAATTTAACTAAGATGAGAAAATAATACCTTTTCATTATAAAATATATAGTATCATAATTATAAATCACAAATTATATACATTGTACATAATATTTTATTTGCTTATAAAAATTATTTATATACATTTGTATATTTTTATCCATTTTCTCATAAAATAAAAATGTTTACAAGTTCACATGTAACATCATAAAATAGTAGTTCCTGAGGATGAGACTCACTTCCACAGTAACAATTATCTAATTTCACTCACATTATCACAGGAGCATTCAGTCTTGTACACAAACAATCACACAACATCTATCAAATCAGCCTAGTAGTCTTTAGACATTCCTCTAAACTGTTGTCTTCGATCAAACTGAAATTGAATTAAAAATAATTTGGAATTTTAAAGTGGTATAAATTTTATGTTAGAAAAAATTTAATTGTTACAGGCACTCATTCATTGAATGTGTTTGGCCAGAAAATGCAATCTGAACTGAATCCTTGTGTGTTCTTATTATTATGATAGGTTTTGTGTCCATGGACAAAATTTAATTGATCTGTATTACTCCAGTCCAGCCATAAATAATGGCCTATCCAGTAAATTTTGCACCACAAAATGAGTATAATTGAGAAAACTTATCAAATCACAGGGATATTGGAGGAATTCACAACTTTAAAAACAGGTATGTTTGAAAATGTTTCAGTTTCCCAAATATTTTTGAAATTCATTTTTTTTTCAGATAAATTAAATGTTACTTCTGTTTTATGAATTTGAAACATTAAATTTCATTTTTTTTCTTTTAAATGTTAACTTACAGTTCCATGTTTACATCTATATAAGGAGTAGACTAATGTCTGACAGTGTTCCACATCTGGATGTCGTTCTTTTAGGCACTCTTTAGGTGTTTTTCTTTCCTAAAAAAAAAATAAGAATTGTCCATGTTTCATCACTGTTTTGTCCATCTTAACCTGGCCATGGGACCACGAACGTTTTATTTTACTCAACTCAAATCCGAGTAGAGTAAACTTTATTTTACTCTCTTCTGAGTTTTGTGCCACGAACACTGGGCCAGATTTCATCTGTTCAATTTCTGCTTAATAATAACACAGGTAACAAAAAAAAACTATTGGATAAAATAATGAAAATACTTGGTTACGTTAAGTGCTTGGCTGTTGCTTTTTTAAAAATCTGGACATGATATGACACTAATACTAGTATATATATGTGCATAATGTTTCATTGGTCTGATATAAAATTTTTATCTAATTTTTTTAAAGTTGAAAGGTTTACATATATTGATATGGTGTTGACAGGCAGCTAGTTGACAAGTAAATAAACCAAAAATACTATTTCTCCTATGTTTCAGCCTTCTAGTCGACATTAAACATGTTAAGGGAGCTTTTCCCATCAAAATAAGTTAATACTTGTCTGAAGGCACATACGTGAACAACATGTATACTTTTTTATTTAGTTATAGTTATACAAATGCATTGTCACAAAGAGCCCCTTGTCACTGCGAGCTCTTACAGCAAAGCCTAGGCGAAGAGAAAATCCAGACTTTGCACATTGATCCAAACAAATTTTTTTCTGCAGTAACCTATGGTCCCATAATTGCGAATTGCATCTCGCCACAAATTACATTCTCATGGTAGCAATAAAAGTTTAACAAATAATAAAATCGCAATGATTTAATGGATATTGCAGAAAAAACAGTAGATTTAACACTCTTCATTAAAACTAGCACTGTTCAGGTTTTGATCTGGTAATGCAACTTACATACAGCGTCATGTGACATCAGAGACTAGACGTACCAAAAATCCACATGGGGTTTGAAGATACGGATGTAAATTAAAACTGCATAGGTATCTACGCTCACCCTAACGGTCGCACTGTCAACATATTATAACTTTAGAAAAAGTAATCCACATCAATGCCTACAAGTCTTGTAATAGACATTAAAGGTACACTGTATGTCATTAAAACAATACCTTTTGACAACAATCAGTGACTATCACACATTCATACAACTCTTTTCTCACTCTGTCACATTTTCTTCCCCAGTTTCTCCAGAAGAAGATTGATTTCTTTTCTTCTGTGTTTTCATCAGCAGTTGCCATTCTTTTTTCTAAAAACAGAGGATATAAAAACTTAATGTATTGTATGAAAACTTGAACAGTTAAGTTTAAGCACTTGTACCCATGGTACAGTCACAGGCCTCTGAATTTCTATCAATAATCCGTTATATGATTGATCAGAGTGATATATATACCCCCTCTATATATAAATACATATACAGAGGGGGTATATATATCACCCTGATCAATCATATAACGGCTTATTGATAGAAATTCAGAGGCCTGTGGTACAGTTTATGTCTCCTACACAATCCAAATAATCCAAAACCATAGTTGTATTTTCATCAGTTTACAATGTTCATCTAATACAAAGGCCAAATAGTTAACATTCGGCGACTCTTCTGCCAACTTAGACGATGTCTGACAAACAACAATTGTTGAGGAATTTCGAACTTGGGTCTGAAAAACCACTTTAGCATTAGTTTTCTGATCTGCAGTCTTGTCATCATGTTGACTTTTCGTGTCTGATTTGCTTTTATCTCTGTTTGCTTACAATTTAACTATAATTCACCTGAATTAAAGATTTAGAACATCAAGAAGATTCCGTCAGTCCAAGGGCGCAGCCATCTTGTTCTTTCGTAATCAATTTGTTTGGAAAATCTAGAGGGCCTTCGAAAGATAAATTAATTTAGCCAATCAAAATTAAGATAAAATTAACAGTGATACATACCAAATATTTTTATATTGACAGACAGTGAATAAGTGAGACACAGTTTTGAGAATAGAGGCCTGTAAGTGTTACAGGTACTTACAATTACTTATTAGGAAGAAGAATTTTCTTAACAAGCTGATGGAAAACTGATTAGTAGCAACATGCCGGTAAGAGGTTATTTTGATCTCATAGGGCTACAAGTCATAAATTTACTTCGAATTTTTAGGCCTAGTGAAATGGCATAACTTGAAATCTTTTCTTAGAATCTGTTATCTATAAACACTGCTTAACACTTGATGATTATTTTCACTGATACACATTAATAATAATGTAGCAATTCAATGATGAATGTCACATACGTATACTCCATTTTTATTTGAAGGAGAAAAAGAGTGCTAAGGACTCGGACTGTGTCCAGGTTTGTGTCAGATGTCGGCCACTGAATGACAAGGAGAAAGAGCAGAGCTGTACACAGTGTGTCAAGGTGAGATACAGAATTTACCAATGTCATGATAATTTCATTGTCCATCTTGGGAAGTACATTTGTAACTGGTACGGATAAAAATGTGATGGACCAGACAAGAATTTGAACCTGCCACCTGAACCACTGGTGCTGTACCAACTGAGCTTCTGGCCACCAGTGATCAAACCTGTCAGACCACCACATTCCTACCTCCTTAAAGGTATTCACTCCTGAAGGCACCAATGCCTGGTAAATATTTACCTGTCACTTCCAGGATGTGGCTTGGCACCAAATGCATAACAGATAAGGAGAAAAATGCAATGGACCTGGCCAGGATTCGAACCCAGGCCCCCTGAATCACTAGTCAGGTGCTCTACCAACTGAGCTATCTGGCCACTAGCAACCAAACCTGGCTGATCGCCACACATTTTTGACTTATGCAGATTCTGTATTAAAAATCATTTCAAATTTTCTGATTGATCATAAATTATTGATGAATGTGTAAGTATGACCAATGATTGATAAATGATTTAAGAGAAATCTAAAGGAAAAAAAAAATTGAAATTAAATTATTTATCAATCTTCAACTGTTTACTCTTTTAAACAATTTCTTTATAACTTACAGGTTGATGAAGTGAGAGGTACCATTGTAGTGAAACCTCCAAATGCTGGATCAGGGGAGCCTCCCAAAACCTTCACCTTTGACACAGTGTTTGACACAAACTGTAAACAAGTAGACGTGTACAATAAAACAGCCAGACCTATAGTGGAATGTGTCCTAGAAGGCTACAATGGTTAGATTTTCTTTATGCCAAACATTTATGATCATAATTTTTAGTTAATGGACCTTAATGTAATTTAATTTTAAATATGCTTAATGAGCTTTGAAAATCAGAATCCTTTTCTGTCTAGTTATTAATATTGTACAGTAAATGTTACTTATGGTATTTTTTCAGGAACCATATTCGCCTATGGACAGACTGGTACAGGGAAGACTTTCACCATGGAGGGGGTCAGATCTGTGCCGGAGTTAAGGGGGATAATTCCTAACTCTTTTGCTCACATATTTGGTCACATAGCAAAAGCAGAAGGGGATACTAGGTACATTTATTGATGAATAATTATAGATTTGAAATATAACACAAGATATGTTCATTAGAGTTCAGTTTAGCACAACATCTTAAAAATATAGCAATGAATACATCATTAGAATAGGAATTCCCTATGCATTAATGATTTTTTTTTTGTTTAGGTGCTGAGTATAATTATGGTGAATTATAATAACTGTATAACTGTTTGTTACAGATTTTTGGTCAGAGTTTGCTATCTGGAAATCTACAATGAGGAAGTCAGAGATCTGCTGGGTAAAGATCAGTCTGCCAGACTAGAGGTAATTGTGTGTTTACAGCCAAATTTCTATGTTATGTTGAGTTCCTATGTAATTTTAATAACAGATTTCAATAACAGATAAAACTTATTTCTTTAAGCAATATCTTTTACTGAAGCAGTTTTACATGATATTGGGCTTTAGCATTTATCCATGAGAACAGTAACTATGAATTTAATGCACTGTACATGTAGGTGAAAGAGAGACCAGACGTTGGGGTGTATGTGAAGGACCTGTCAGCATTCAGTGTCAATAATGCTGATGACATGGACAGAATCATGACAATTGGAAACAAAAACAGTAAGTATTGGAATGCTAGAGGGAAATTTTCATCATATGATATAATTCTTTGCCAGTCAGTTTGGAGTTCTTTTATATTATATTCCTTTAATAAAACATTTGAACTATTATAAATAATTTAAAATGTACATGTAATAACTGATCTATAAGTAGGCTTGTCTGCTTCTAGGAATACTCCTCAGTTTATGTTGTATTTCATCAAGTGGATAAATTTGAAAAAAAAAAAATCTGGCATAAAAAAGCTGCAACAATTAATTCACTCTAGTAGAAAATGTAGCTTAAATATGAAATTTTTCTTTTATGTTATGATTGTATTTTATTAGGACATGTGGGTGCAACAAACATGAATCTCCACAGTTCTAGATCTCATGCCATCTTCACAGTCACCATTGAATGTAGTGAGAAATATCCTGATGGTAAACAGCATGTACGAGTCGGCAAACTACATCTAGTAGACTTGGCAGTAAGTAAATAAAGAGTGCTGTGTTTTGGTTTGTGGTCTATTGATAAAGTTTGACGTTACCAAGATAACAATGATACACAGAAAGTTTTGATGTGTTAGTTTATCTATATAATACACATTTGACAGCATTTTGTTTCCATTGAAATGAAAAGGCATCTTGTGTGCTTAAACATTTTGTATGTACTGACCAGAGATTTTAGGGAATTATTTACACAGACTTCTTGATTTGCTAAGTAGAAATGTTTTTAATATAAAAACAAAAAACTCTTGAGGTATTTGCAAAAAGGGGGTTAATGAATTAACAGTGAAAGGCAGTACTTAAATTAAATATCAAAACATTAAATTCAGGGATCAGAGAGACAGGCTAAAACAGGAGCTACTGGACAGAGACTGAAGGAGGCCACAAAGATCAACCTGTCCCTCTCCACCCTGGGTAATGTCATCTCCTCCCTAGTGGATGGTAAAAGTACTCACATTCCGTACAGAAACTCCAAACTTACCAGGCTCTTACAGGACTCACTGGGAGGAAACTCAAAGACAGCTATGGTAAAACTAGTCATTTTAATAATGTAAACAAAGATGATTAAGGAAAGTTACCTGTAGTTAGGATTTATTGCAATATTCAGACCTTTCAAAATATGCAGGTACCCTGTACTTTTACCCTGTTGAAATCATGAATGTAATGGCCAAAATATTCGTTAAAGAAAAATTTGATAACATATTTAATTAAAATTGCTTCCTCAGGTATTTCTTACTTTTTAAAAAGTACTGCCTGTTTCTAATCTTTTTGAAAGCCCTGAATATTATTAACCATTTTATACATGTACAGTAGTTGATAAAAAGAAAACATTTTGAAATGAGTTACAGGAGCAACTACATGTAAATGTGAACTGTAATACTCTCTACTTGAAATATTGTGTGTTAATGACATTGAATGAAATCTTTTAGATTGCAAACATTGGACCAGCAGATTATAACTATGATGAGTCCATCAGTACTTTGCGCTATGCAAACAGAGCTAAGAATATCCAGAACAAGGCAAAGATCAATGAGGATCCCAAGGACGCATTGTTAAGACAGTTCCAGAAGGAGATAGATGAGCTCAGGAAACAGCTGGAAGAAGGTCTGATTTACAAAACACAAGACTGGTGTGGTTTCTGTATTGAAAAGAGTTCTTTAAGCATGTTCCCATTTTATTTAGAAAAAAATGTCAATGTAGTTTGAAAAATTATATTAAGTTTATGACATTGAGATTGACATGTACTTCTTTTATATTGCAACTTATAGTTTCTCTCTTTTCTGAAAATGGTGCCAGATTTGGAGAGATTCAATGTTTTTTACATGTAGGATGTAGCAGACTTAGTTCAGATTTTTTGTCTGACAGGAATTTTACACATGATTAAAAGTTTTACTTTTGGTTAGTTTTGACCCAGTCTGTTGTTTTGTTGCTCTAGGATCAGATTATGAGTCGGGGGACTCTGAGGAGGAGGAAAGTGAGGAGGAGGTGGGGGAGGACGGAGTCGTCAGGAGGGTGAAGAAAAAGAAGAAGAAGCGAGGTTAGTATTCTATACTTGTAAAGTTTCATTGTGTTCTGTTCATTCATATCATTCATTCTTATAGCCAATATATATCAGATACATGTACATGCTGTATGTACTGTAATTAACATGTTTGAAAATTTTGTGTCACTTGTATATTTATATGTATTCACATATACATAAAGTTTTATGTAGATTAGTTTAAAATATATTTCCTGTGTAGATTTATTTACAAAGAATTAGATATTGTACTAATATTATATTTACTTTGAGACACACACAATGGTATGAAGAATTTAAATTATTAAAAAAAATATTTTAAATCATTCTAAACTAAATGCACAATACATGTACATGTGTATGTATATTCCAAAAACAAATTTGACACTACCGGGTATGTAGGAAATATTTTCAATATATTTGAATTTTGAACAGGAGTAGTCGTTCATATTCCTCACATTCATGTATCTGTACAGTAGCTGTTCATTATTTATCACCACAAGCTTTGTTCCTTTTAAACATATAATCATATGTGTGTGTGTGTATTATATCACCACAGGAAAAGGACAAAAAGGTAACAATGTGTTGATTCTGTTCATAAGCTTGTTAGATAGCACATTGCACCTTTACGTGAATATACATCCTTGATGATCTGTTATTCTCTGTCTCAGCTTCAAGATTTCATCCGTTATACAATGTAACAGGTTTCTTGGGCCATGCTATTGAAACATAAATAAATCTATCTCTTCTCTTTTAAATATTATCCCTTATTTTTCCCATTCTGAAAATTTAAAAAGATGTTCAGAGTCTATTCCACATTTCTGAATCTTGATGAACATTAAAAGCACAAACTTTAAAATATCAAAAAGCATACACTGTCACAGTAATATCTTAAGTTTAAGGTCCGCTGCTGTTAAAATACTTGATAGACTAAAAGAACACCTACGTCTTTTTATCCAACATTCTTCAAAGCTAAAATGTACATATGTACACTGCTTTTACTTTCCAAACTAGCATTAAATAACACAAACCAGCTTGTAAATCTATGCCAGTAAGATTGGGTTTATTAAAAAAAATTCACTGTAGGAAAATGTTGTGAACAGACTGTTCATTGTGCAACTGTTGTCAGTATGTGTAATGTCCACAAGGTAGAAGAGCATCTTGATACACAACATACATGTACTATTACTGTACTGTAGTTAAAATTCAAATTTAAATGTTCTTATATACTGGATCCTTCACTATTTTTACATCAATTCAATGCAATTGTCACATTTATCCTATAATTTTTTTGTTTTCAAATATTGGATTTCTACTCATAAGAAGATGGTAAGTTTAGCAACAAAACGTATTTCATTTTGAAATTCATATTTTACTTTTTTTTAATAACATAATACACATATGTGTCTAATGAATTTAAAAAAAATTGAAAACCTTGATTTCCCATTTCGTTTCTTTGAAAGAATGCCCCAGGCATGCATAGTAACAGCCCATTTTGATTTATGTACAGTTTGAGATAAATTACAATGCTGAGATTCTTTTGGATGCAGCTTATTAGTTTTGTTGATGAGAGACTGTAGATTTACTGTATAATATTGTGAAGGGATATTTAAAAATTTGATTCATACTTGCATCTGGTCATAACAGCCATGTTGTTAAAATCAGTTTAATTCTTTTCATTGCAGTCTGTTATATTTGCTTTGTAGCATATTTATTTGAAACCTCATATTGAACATGCCCAAGCTTTTATTTTTGAACTAGATTGCATTTTTAAAGGGGCAAATAACAATTTTTTTGACACAGCCTACAATAATTTGTAGTAAATTTGTTTTTTTTTAATAAAGTTTATGAGCTTGAGAAAATTTAAAAAAAATAAGAAGCATTGTACATCACAGCAACATTGTGTATCTTATTTGTCAAATTTGTTTAGCTGTTGATAATTATTTTTATTTATCTCAGAGATGAATGCCATTGTGCAACATAACTACATACATTATAACTGGACCACTTAGGGGGTTTAATAATTTTTTAAAGATTTTATGATTGGACATCAAAAATAAATAAATAAATACTATAAATCATGTATTATTTGTGAGACTTAGACTTACAAGTAATTTGTAAAGTTGAATGGGAAACAAAGACTTTTTTTTTTACATGGATGATACCCAAAGTAACTTGTTTGTCTCAAGAAAAAAATGAATTTTATTGCCTTGCAATTATAAAGTTAAGCAAAATACATGTATATGTGATTTACAGTGTTGAACAATATACATGTTTATGCATTCAGAACGTAAACACATTTCCAAGGAGAAGATGGCTGAGATTCAGAGTAAAATTGAGAAAGACAGGAAAATTCTGGAATCAAAGAAGGACATGGCCGAGGAGGAGAGAAACAAAGTGAAGGAGGATCTAGAGGAGAAAGAGATGGAACTCAAGAAATTCCAGTAGGTTTATCTGACAAGAAATTCCAGTAGGTTTATCTGATAGGAAATTCCAATAGGTTTATCTGATAGAAAAATTCCAGTAGGTTTATCTGATAGGAAATTCCAGTAGGTTTATCAATAGGAAATTCTAGTAGGTTTATCTGGTAGGAAATTCCAGTAGGTTTATCTGATAGGAAATTCTAGTAGGTTTATCTGATAGGAAATTCTAGTAGGTTTGTCTGATAAAAAATTCCAGTGGGTTTGTCTGATAAAAAATTCCAGTGGGTTTGTCTGATAGGAAATTTCAGTAGGTTTATCTGACAGAAAATTCCAGTAGGTGTATTGGACAGAAATTTCTAGTAAGCTTATTTCACTGGAAATTCCATTCAGTTCATTTGACAGAAAATTCCAGTAGGTTTATCTGACAGAAAATGCCAGTAGGTGTATTGGACAGAAAATTCCAGTAGGTTTATCTCATTGGAAATTCCATTCAGTTCATTTGACAGAAAATTCCAGTAGGTTTATCTGACAGAAAATTCCAATTCTTAAATGAAATTTTAGTAGGACTTTCTGACAGGGATTTCTTGTAGGTTTATTAGGACTCCAGTAGGTTTATTAGAAACATTCCAGCAAGTTTTATTCAAGAATATATCAGAAAGCTTCTGAATCCTTAGATTTATTAAGAAAAATCTAAAAAAGTCTTTTATGGAAATTCCAGGAGATTTACTAGGAAATTTTAAACATATTTAGGAATATTAGTGTATTAAGTATGTCATGAAAAATCTAGTCCAGTCAATTTAGTGAAAATTTGGGACCAAAGTCAAACTAATTGCAACTTAAATTATTTTGACAAAAATGAAATCTAGTAACATATACATAATATTTGCAGTAAAAAATTTGAAAATGTAATGAACAGAAAGCATGATATGGCATGATGTAATTTGCTATGGGAATTACAATGTATTATTATACCTCTACTGTCTAATATTTTCCTTATATTACATAAGATCGTTAGATGTGACTAATTCCCTAGAAATCGTTATGAATGGCCTAATCCCCATGTGTTAGTCAAGTGAGCTAATCCCTGCTTCGAAAGCTAATTCCCAGTTATCCGTAATCCTCTAGATTTTACTTTTACATTGGTATGATATGTGAATGGAATAATCACCTTGTTAGTTCAGTGAGCTAATCCTTGCTTTAAAATCACACTATCTGAATCCTCTAAATTTTATGTTTGTATCGGTAAAATAAAACAGTTAAAATTATATCATTGCGGGAGTTAGCAAGGTTCCAGTTCCCCTTGACCAGGACTATTTCCCTTGGCTTTGCCTCAGGAAATAGTCCTTGCCTTGGGGAACTGGAATCTTGCTAACTCCCTCAATGATATACTTTAACTGTATACTATAGAGAAGGGATATAACTCTGTTAATTTTCATCCCATGTTTTGCTGGAGTAATTGAAAGAAAATTCCTGTTTTTTTATGAAAGCATAATCTAATTAAAAATTTTTTGATACAGTTTAATAGATCAGTATAATAATAAAAACATATCCATAAAGATTTAGAGACTAAATTTAATCTGTGTTTGATAATCTCTACCCTAAATTTTATTATCATGAGGCTAAGAAATGCAACATCACTCTGAAGTGAGCTTAAACATCTGTATTATTTTGTTTTCTTTAAGTATAAAAGGTTTTTACTGCATCTATAAATGTCATTATACACAATTATACATAGTTTAATTCACTTCTTCTTTCTTCAAGATTGATAAATGCTTCAGAATTATAACCAAAATTTACTAATTGACAAGAGTTATGCACCTTTCCTATAGTAATTTTCATAGAAAATTTATGAACCCCATGTAATGATTTCCCCTCATCTGATTTTGATAGGTTTTTTAATTACATTTATTTTGTGCATTCTAGAGTTTATTTATGACAAAAGAAATTGTGTTGCAATTAGTTTGATGTTTCATGATAAATTGACTGGACTAATCAGCACATTTATTAATTTCTCAACATAGTACATGTACATGCATATACATGTATATTGAGTACTGACACCATAATCAAATTTTCATTAAACTTTTCAAAATGTGCTGGACTTTATATTATTTATATAAAGGTAAAATTTTAGTATAGTTAATATCAAGCATCAGCTTCGGTATCAACTTTCAGTCAAATTATTAGGAAAAGTCAGTGGATGCATCATCAATTATGAAAGAATTTCTTTGCATAATATGCAGACTTTCTCTGCGAACCATCTGTCTTTGAAGGCTTATGAGATTAAGTAAGTTTCATTAAAATAAAAATAAATGAATAAAAAAAAATTTATTTAGAAGATTATGTAAATTTTTCTTTCAGAGAAGAACAGGATCAGCTGGCAAATAAACTAAATGCTCTGGAGAAGAAAATTATAGTGGGAGGAGAAAATCTGTTGGAGAAGGCTGAGGAGCAGGAACGGCTGCTTGAGGAGTCGGCCAAAGAGTTGGAGGCCAGGAAGGCCAAGGAAGAGGAGCTCCGAAAGGCTCTGCAGGAAAAAGAGGTTAGGCACCATATACCTTAAATATTGTAAATCAACTTTTATTTGCAACTCATCAGTTTGAAATCAATTTGCAACTATTAATTTGTGCTTCTGAGGAAACATTTTATATCAGTACACAATAAAATAGTCGGCTTGTGGCAAGGAATATACACAAGAGACTAAAGGAAGGTCTCGAAACTTAAGGATACGTGTACAGTGTGAATTTCTCACATAGAAATGAAAGTTAGTTTACAGCAAATTATCTTCACTAAAAAGATAGCATGTCCCTTAAATGTATTAAAAAATGTTTGTAAGTGTACTTTCGATTAATATCAATTAACACCATTCATCATAAATATTAGATTTTGCCCAATAATAACTGGTATGTATCCATAAAGCATGACCACACTAGATATAATTCTAGTGTAGCCACTTATTACGCTACTCAGTAATAAATACAGGTTTTTTGCATATTTGATATGACTGATGTCTCAATAACTGAATCAGCTTCTCCAGGGCTGCAGGGCTGATACAGTTCTTTATTGCACACCTATTTCTTTCATTAAAATTCTCTTGATAAGCTAGTCAGTGTTTATTTATTTGTATTTGCTCATAATAATTGATAGACATACTCTTTTCCATATCACACCCTGGATCTGCCCTCGACCAATATCAGTCCTTGGGCCTTAGGCCCTCTGTCTGATATTGGTGTCTTGGGCTGTCTCAGGATGTGATATGGGAAAAGGGTGGGTATTATTCTCTATTTTAATAAACTCAATTACAGCAAGAACAAGTAGACATTGAGGAGAAGTACAGCTCACTGCAGGAAGAAATCCAGGGCAAGACCAAGAAACTGAAGAAGGTGTGGACCATGCTAATGCAGGCAAAGTCTGAGGTGAGTGATTTTCCCATATGCATGAATCTCAGTGTTATATTTCTGGTATCACAAATATTTGAGCTTACATAAAAAAAAAATCACAACCCTGAGCAATTTTATTTTAATTTTCAACTCAAAGGAAATTGAATTAACATGGTGTATTAAGACAGCTGTATTTATACCTTGTATTTCAGATAGCGGATCTACAACAGGAGCATCAGAGAGAAATGGAGGGTCTGTTAGAGAATGTCAGGCAATTAAGTCGAGAACTCAAACTACAGATGACACTCATTGACAACTTCATACCTCCAGAGTATCAGGTAAATGTAAACATCAGACTATGCAGGCTTATACACTACAACCAGAGTATCAATTAAACACTAGCACCAGAGTATCAGTTAAACACTAGCACTAGAGTATCAGGTAAATGTAAACATCAGACTATGTAGGAGTATACACTACAACCAGAGTATCAGTTAAACACTAGCACTAGAGTATCAGGTAAATGTAAACATCAGACTAAGCAGGAGTATATACAACACTTAATTTATAAAGAACATCTACATGTAATTAATGTGCTGTTAAGAATGTCAGATTACACATTAATGTGTGTAGTAGATCTCAGAAACATTTAAAAATATTGATGGAAGAATTGACATGTATGTCTGGATTTGTCTCTAAATATAATTGTTCCTTGGCCAGAACATTCCTTTTAAGGCTTCTTTTGAACAAATGAAAATGCACAAAAAAATACATAGAGTTACACACTATACCTACTTTATAACTCCATTGGAGATGCATCATAATGAGATCCTATGAATGAAATATTTCCTCTTTTCATCATTTAATTACTGTAGTCTTTTGTATTATAAGGACATGATTGAGCAGAATGTGACATGGAATGATGATATCGGGGAGTGGCAGCTCCGATGTGTGGCTTACTCCGGTAATAACATGAGGAAACAATCACCACAGCCAGAGAAGGACAAGGAAAAGGTAGATCTCGGTATCTACAAGGTTAACAGCTGCAGTTTGTTGTTGAATAGTAATACTGAGTAGTGTAGACATTGAAATAAAAGTTTTTTTCTGATGTTTATTGTTGTTGACAGAATCAATTGTTTTGCAGATGTATGTCATTAATGATGAAAAAAGGCATTTTAGATAGGATACTGCAAAAGTGTACAATCATGTGTTAACCTTTTTCTGCCTTTAGCTTTGTTCTGATTACCGTATGTTTTTTTCTTGCAGTATTCAGCACCAGACCTCAGTAATATCTACTTGGCATACACAGCAGAAACAGCTGAGAAAGCTATGGAGAAGGCACTGCGACCAAAGTCATCCAAATCAGCCAGACCAAAGTCCAGTCGGCCCAAATCCAGTCGACCAAAGAGCTCTAAAAAGTTAGTCCTCAGCAAATCTTCTCACCAAGTATTGTAAACCAACTTTTCTTTGTAGACACTGTACATTTATTTTCATTCTAATTTATCATTCAAATTCACATACACCATTTTTGGGTTGTAAACTTTTAACATTTTGAGCTTCTTCTCTGAAAGTGCTGCACTTCAGCATCAATGGATAAAAGGAAACAAAAACTAGATTTCACAGTCCCAGTCCTTCAGGGGACTTGACCATAACAATTATGCAAGCTTCACAAATCTTCCCTCCAGTAACTTTTTAAAAATGTACATGTATACATATACAGTCATGTAATTATAATTATACCAATCTTAATGCAAATGAAATTAAAATCTACAGTCATCAAAGATGCAGTATAAGGTTCATAGTTATCAAAATCATTGTTGCATGTTTTCAGTAAGACAGAATGTTGTTGAGGGTAGGTAGGGGTTGGGGGTGTATCGTGACTGTTCTTTGATGTCTTTACTAACATTTTTGTCCATTACTGAAACATGTTTATGTGATATTTTAGGAAACAGAAGGAGGCCAACATAGAAGACGTGATACAGTGACTTACAGCAGCCTTGTGCACACTGATCATCATTGAGTTAGCAATCATTATTGGACTTTAGCCTACTACTGAACTCTAATAACAACTGTTGTGAAATCAAGTTTCTGTGCACATTGCTTTGCTTCTGTAGCCAGCAAGTTATACAATGTATTGATTTTTCTACTTTTCTGAGAAATCAAATTAGTGAAGTACCTGTGTAGATCTGCAAAACGATGAAGTCTAACGTTTATGAGTTTTTATTTATTTATTAAGTATTTATGAGTATTCATCGATGTTTACCTTTATATGTGATATTATTTTTGTGACTAGTCACAATCTGAATTCCATCCATTTATTTTTCTTATAATTTATTTTTACATGTATTTGCTTTTTTTTAATACAAAGAAATGTCTTTTTTCTGTATAAAATTAGTTTAAAGTAATTCCCAGATCTCTGTTAATTTCCTACTAAACTGAAAATGTCTTATTTTAAATTTGATATAATTAATACTTGAATGATAATCTCTATAAATTGGTTGTGAAGAGTTTTATGTTTATAAATTATGATGTGAATACATGCATTCATATATGAAGTACAAAGAAAATAAACATTTATTTCTTCCCATTGGCATGAATTCTTAAATAAATTATTAAAAAAAATGTATATAGCTGTCTTTATTTACTACATGTTTGGTTAGGACTGATACATGTACATTGTACATGCACTTCAAGATAGCTGTATATTTTTGATCTATTGAAAATTAATACATGTACATGTATGTCAGTTCTGTTGAACTTTAAATTAAATGATTAACTTACCAGAAGAAAAAGCCATACTGGGTACTCTGGTTTATCTTTAGTTATCATGCTAGAAAGGTCAAGATCACAATTGTGGTGGGTATGATATCTACAGGAAGAGGGTCATTTAACTTTCAGTTTTAAATTGCCAAAAGTTTGTAGCTGAATAGAAAAACAAGTCAAGGTCACAATTACATATTTCAACTGTTTTAATGTGATGTTAGGAAGGAAACCTTAATTTTTGACCTTTCAAAAGGTTAAGGACTGAATATAAGTTAATCATATAATATAATGTATACCATTTATGCTTATTTATTAGGGAATTGAAAGTCAAAGTTCAGCAGTATGTAACTCCATGGGTTTCAATTAATATAAATGTCTGGAAAGAAAGTAATTTCAACAAAGTGAATAATTAGGCCCCCACTGCGTTGGTGTTCTGTAGTGATCAGTCTGACTGTCCATCCATCAGTCCATCCAATTTCTTTTTGCAGAGAACATTTTTCTCTCTGCTTGGCCTAGATGAACTCAACCCATAGAGTGCCCATGGAGATCAAATATCAAGGTTAAAAAACATCTCTTTGTAAAATCATTGTCTGGAGCATATTTTCTCTCACCTTGAGCCCAGTTTGGCTTAAACTTCACCCATAGAGGGCCCATGGGTAGTGGGTGTTTAGTGGCCTTGACATTTTCTAGATAAAGTCAAGGTCAGAAAATCTTTGCATAAAATCCCTGTCAATAGTTTATTTTTTTATCTCTGAGGTCCAGTTGAACTCATTCTTCACCCATAGAGTGTCCATGGGTTGAGGGTGTTCATTGACCTTGAATGAATTAACTGGTGAAAGGTCAAGGTAAGAAATTTCTTTGTGTTAAATCCTTGTCTGGAGCATATTTTCTCTCCCCTTGGCCCAGTTATGCTCATACTTCACCCATTAGAGTGCACATGGGTTGACGGTGTGCAGTGACCTTGAACAAAATTTTTAGATGAAAGTTCAAAGTCGAAAATCTCTTTGTGTGAAATCCTTTTCCTCTCCTCTCTCCTTGGCCCATTTGGACTTGTACTTCATCCATAGAAAGCCCGTGGATAGAGTGTGCATAGTGTACTTGAGCCAATTTTCTAGAGGAAAGGTCAGAAAACCTCTCTGTGTAAAATCCTTTTCTGGAGCATATTTTCTGTAACAGGCCCCATCTGACTCAAACTTTAAACAAAGAGTGCCCTTGGGTAAAGGTATAATGCCCTTTGTTAAAATAGAGCTCTTAGGGATGGTCACCAACTCAGCTAAATGATCTATGAGAACCCCAGATTTTTATAGGCATTGGTAGCATCTGATAAATAATAAATATCCAGGCTGATAAGCATTACCTTACATGCACTGACAGACGGAAATGTCTAAAGCTTCAAATCCACCATATAATAAATCATTTTATCAAACAAAACAAAACAGTTTTTGTGTTACCGGTTTTTATTAATCTTTAACAGAAACAAATGTAAGGACATAACAAGGTACTTGGTCTAGGGGTTCTAATGTTAGAAGGAATATAAAAGTTAGGGAGTGTTGTCTTGTTCACACCATTCAGGAAACTCAGATGTAAATAATACAGGATACATTACAAAGTGATAAGATATTCTTTGATGTACATAATTATACAGGACAGTTTTTATTTTTAATGTGGGTGTTAAAAAAAATCCTGATATCCCACAGACTTTGTCTTCCCTGTACCACAGCATATAAAATGTAATATTGAAATATATGTCAGAGAATTTAATGTATTTTTTCAACTTACATTTAATATACTGGTTGCTTTCCACAAAGAATCTTATAGAATTTGTTTTTGTTGTGATAAAAAATATTCTTATAACTTTTTTCATTTAAAAAAAAAAAAGCTGTTTAATTAAACTTCCAAAAAAAAAATTCTCTATAGATTTTTTTAAAATTGCACAAGAACTATCTGTCTAGACTAGAAATACTATTTTACCCGTAAATGAGTTATTTAAGGAATAACTGTCTAATTTTTTGGTTTCATGATGTGATCAATCGATTGGCTTGAGTGATAATTTGCATAAATGCCGAAGGCGTTTATGCATAAAATTATCACGCAAGCCAATCGATTGATCATCTTCATGAAACCAAAAAATCTGACAGTTATTCCTTATATTTACATGCTCTTGATTCTGCAAATTCACGAGCTACAAGACCCGCTTCTGTCTCTATTTTTCCCGCCCCGCATGTGATTCTTTTTAACCACGCCTATCGATGAATCAGTAGATTTATGTAGAAATAAAGTATTTTTACTATTTGTAGTTTTATCTCGGACAAAGACATTGGAAATGTAAATATTTCGTTATAAACATCTCGTTATCACAGGCACTGTGCAATAAATCTATCTACAACACTTCTATGAACAACCTGTGCTTTTCAATTTCGGCGATGACATTAAATTAACTTATTAATTTTGTGACAAATTAAGACATGCGACTTAACCACACTGCAAAAATGAGATCTGTGAGATAAAGGGTGAGGGGTGGGGCTGTACACAGACATGGTGACGAATTGACAAACGTAAAGTAGTAAAGTAAAAAGCATGACCAGAATAGTGGAAAGTTTCGAACATGATTTGTGGCAGTTAAATGTGACTGTATAAAAATTTCTATTGAATTTCAATATACAAATTTTATGAATCTGGAAGAAAAGAGATTATAAAAAATAATACTAACTATAACTCCATAGCTTTGGTTAGATTTCTTGATGAATCAAATACATACAATGTAGAAGCTAGTACAGCTCTGCTATGTATAGAAATGTCATGAGCAAAATAAACTGGAATTTGAGTATCTGCAAGATACAGTGCATTTTGAGACAATGAAGTTAAAAATACTTAAATCATAGTTCCACATACATGTAGTAATACCTGTACATAACATTATACACTGTATTGATTATTATGCATTTCTTAACCATATACACACAAAAATTGTTATATATATTCAGTCTCTATCTAACATTCTTACAATAAGCAAGAAAATATAAGGAGGCAGGACATTTCTGAATAAGAAAATCATCCCTGAATTGACATTTCTGTAAATATTGATGTCTCTCTTCCAAAAAATTTAATGACAAATATGCCTAATGCATAGTAAATACTGAAATATTTTCAGAAGAGAGAAAAAAATGTTTTCAGAAGTATCCTGCTGTTTTGGGGAGATTAGCAAGTACAATTTTATACATGTATATATATCTGTACAGGTAATTATGAAATAATGTAAAATTACAATGCCCCATTTTTTCACAATTAATTACACAATTAAATGCCTTCTCTTAAAACAATCACAGTTGTATTACAACTTTTTAATCATTTATGAACGTACTTAAATCAATAATTCAATATTAGATTTAACCACTGTGCAAAATATTAAAAATATATAACACAGTTCAAGAATAAGCAACAGCTTAAATGGGTTCCTTTGATGTTTTTAAAATTGAAATCATTAGCCAACATGAAATTTATTTTTGAAGCTAGTAGACACAAAAAGAATTCAGATTAATATTAAGACTAGCTTCTGTACATTTGCTCTCCAAAATGGAACCATGTTTGAGTTAGGTACATGTACATATAGTAAGTTTAGCACATCTGTTAGACGTGTACATACTGTACTACGTGTACAGGTCTATGTAAATATTATGACTTACTTACATTATGGAAAGTATACAACTCATACAAATGATTACGATACTGTTGTACAGTTAAAATCAATATATTATACATAATTATAATTACTTAATTACTAGCCATATTTACACACACATTGTACTTGTTTATACAAAATTATACAGATCTTAAAATCTGATCAAAGTATTCTTTTCTTCTTTTTAAAAGAAAAAAAAGACCTACCAGTATTTGGAATTTTGCACACCAACTCATGTGTGAAGCTCTTTTTCAAACTTATAAATATTTTCTTAATTTCCATTATAACATCATTATTATTATATAATAATTATAATGAATAACTTTATATTAACCATTATTTGATACAAGTTACTGTGCACTTTATACTACATTGAATCACAATTAAAATATTCAAAATGTACATTAATCATAAAAATGTTTAACACTCCCAAAAAAGGTTAAATTTTCTATATTCTGATTGTCTATACATTTACCATAAAACATCACACGATAGGTTAAAGCTAAAGTTGACACATATTTTTTTTCTGTTTAAAAAAAAATCTATGCATCCTCAGCAACTTCTTTTTCTTGAGTTTTGAGAGCGAGAATGAGCTTTTCTATCAGGAATGATAACAGTTTGTCTAGTGGATCCATGAATCCTCTCTGCATCCATTTTGGAATGGTGACTCGAGCATGAGAAAATCCTAGCTTCTGTAAGACATAGTCCACTACCACTGTGTCAATTTCTTTACCTTTACTGGCCCAGTGCAGAAGTCTGTAAAATATAAGTTGGCCATTTCTATCTCAAATCTGCTTTGATTCTTACTGTACTTTAGAGAAAGCTTTCTAAAATTATTTTTGTGCATTAGGTTCATTATAATTTGCATATCATTCTTTTGAATGAAAATTAAATGCAACATACAGTCATGTAAATATATTTCACATTATCAAGAATGCAACAATCTTGTAGTTTGAATTATGTTCACATTTCATTATGCCATGAACTTGCAAAAAGCCTTATCATTCATAGTCTCTTACAACACTTACCTGACT
Source organism: Saccostrea echinata (assembly GCF_033153115.1). Lineage (NCBI taxonomy): Eukaryota > Metazoa > Mollusca > Bivalvia > Ostreida > Ostreidae > Saccostrea > Saccostrea echinata. The sequence continues at coordinate 7,440,126 of NW_026889774.1, forward strand.
GTGGGCTCTAGATGCCAAGTATTACATTCGAACACCCTCCAGTCCTCCTTCAGAGCAGATGTGGGGTCTGTTATCCTCTTTCTCTCTGTTTCTGGGGTTCGTGGAGATTTAGAACTTGTTCCGTATGGAGGTTTAGTCCCTAAAAATTGTTTTGTAGTCACTTTTAATCTATAATTAACCAAGTTTAAATCAACATTTCACATAATTTTGGCTACAGCTGGCTTATAAAGTGTGTCAACCAGTTGTGAAATATATTAAATGCCTTTTTTTTAGTAGAAAGCTTTATGTTTGGGTAATTTTTTTGAGATTCTCTAAATATGTAAAATAATGGTAAAGTTTTCATGAAAAATAAGAAAATACACTGTATTTTTAAGGATAAGCACCAAGTACATATAAATACAACGCTACTGTCCAAAGAAAGTAAAAAATACATATTTCAAATTATGAATGGAAATCTGAACATTCTTTTTTTTTTTTATTAACCTTAAAATCAAATAAGCCAACAGATGGAGATGTCTTTACAGAATGTTTTGACACATTTGTCTACCTTTATGGAATGTTTTGTCACAGTTGTCTACCTTAATGGAATATTTTGTCACAGTTGTCTACCTTTATGGAATGTTTTGTCACAGTTGTCTACCTTTATGGAATGTTTTGTCACAGTTGTATACCTTTATGGAATGTTTAATCACTATGTCCCTACCTTTGTCCTTCTCCTTGATATACGACAGAATAAGGTCATGAAGGAACAGAATGACCTCTGCATCCATGGCAACAAAAATATGATCCTCAAACTCTGTGACAAAACTGCACTCCACAACAGGACGAGGGTCTGGGAATAAAAATGAAATAAAATGTTGATAATCAACAAAAAGAAGTATGGTGACGATGATAAGAAATAATTCAATTTGCTTTCAACATCAACATTTTTTTTTTATCCAACTACATGTACCTGTGTTTTATTGTAATGTTTAAATGTTGAAATAATTTAACCTTTTGAATTTGAGCTTTTATTTCATGTCTATAATTTGGATTTTGGATCATACAAAATTTACAGAGAGCAAATTTGACTTCACAGTTGAAAAATAAAAATATTTCTTTTCTTTCCAATTTAACATTTGCATAAATACCATCAGGTTTTGGCTCATGTTGAGACTGGTTGTGAATGGTTTTTAGCTGGAGTTGGAGAGAGGGCAGGAGAAAGATCATCTCTGTGTCGTGACTATAGGCCTGTACCTTCCTGATCCGACGCGCTTCCAGAGCATCTTCTTCATGAAGCATCTGTGGGAAGCAGTCAAGTCCTGAAAAATACATAATTACATGTATTTGACAAATCTGGCACAAAGTTACATGTAGCTATTGACCAGAGAGACTGGGACTCTATATTTTTATTTGATGTATTGGTACTGCCATATATTTAATGTACAAGTACTACTGTGGAGAGAAAGATGCTTTTTTCAAACATGAGGCTTAATTAACACCACCTAGGATCTAGCTATAAATTTTTGAAGAGAAGTGTATGAGATCTTATCTTGAGGGAGGTTTTCATTATTTCTACCATTACCTAAAAGGATGGGGGGAGGGGTAACAAAGCTCTGTTGCCCCTACCTTTGATATCAGATGTGGCTAGAGTGTAGTGGAACCATTCCTGGACACTTGTGAAGGAAGGAGGCATAGAGTGGCCCCGACTCAGCATACAGATGTAGGCCATGTGCTGCTCCTTCGTATGCTGTGTCAGGTCATGCCCAATGTAAAAGTTCAGATTCTGGATCACATGGATTCCTGGGCATAAAATAAACATGTCAACCCTGAGTACATACGCACAGTGTAAATACTTTACTGTAAATGCTCTGCATTTTACTTTTAAGATACAGTCAAACCTTGTTATCTTGAACTTGATGAGACCAAGAACTTTGAGATATCTGAGGATTCAAGATATCAAGGGTAAAATTTTTAAAAAATATGTGGTTGGGACTTCCAAATCACTTCGACATATCTATGGTTTCGAGGTGTTAATATTCAAGATACCGAAATTCAACAGTACTACTTTATTGGTTTGAGCCATTTTTTTATAAACTGTACAATGCAGGCTGCTGATTTCAGCTTCCAATGGCTCTAAAGGATCTGTTTTTTCTACGTAATTTCTGACTTACCTCCTTCAGGCAGCTGTTGAGACTCAGTGGCAAATATTATGTAAGGTTCATGCATTGTAAATAGAGCCCATGACTTGGCTTTGAAATTCATCCCATGGAAACAGGCCAAGGTCAGGTTTTTGCCTTTCAAGGTCATGTTCCCACCGAGTATTGTGCCCTCCTTTGGCATCATGCTAGGCAGCATAGAAAAACGGCATCCAACCACTAGTTCTAGAGCTCTCTGCCAGTGTCTGTGGTGCCGAATGTCCCATATACCTAGAAGAGTGATATTCATGCATGTATGTCAATTCTGACATTATGTTAAACAGTTTTGCACACGAAGTTTCTGAAGCTACAAAAAATTTAAAGTTTTCAAATTTTCAAGCAAAGAAGTAAGTGCCTTTTCTTGCGAAAGGGATAAAATTCTTCTCCAAAATAATGTGACCATTTCGCAAAAAGCACCAAAAAAACTCTAACTAAATAACAATAAATGATCTTACAATCAACATCATCAGACATTTTTCTGCGTTCACTTCCTCTCTTTGCTCCTGACTTGGGGCCAAGAGTCATCAACACACGCCTGCTACTAGTAAATTGGTTCATGAAAAACTCTTCTATTTTGGAGACCATTTTAATGATATCTGGAGTGGTGGAGCGAGAGATCATCATGTGGAACTGTTCCCAGTGCAGGTCGCCATGAGCAAACAAGATAGCAGGCCTAAATAGAAGGCAATCATTTCATCATTCAAATACATTTTACTGCAGCGTATATCTTAATTACTTATGATGTTTTTCTTTCATGCTTTTAAAGTTAACTTCTAGGAGACAGAGTACACAAAAAATTTAACTTACACCATAAAAGTTTAATTAAACCTTAAAATGAATAAAATCTTTTTTCATTTTTTTTTTTTCAGAAATGAATGATGTTCACTATTCTATATACATGTACTAACTTGACTGTGTTTTTCCTTAAATATTTCATTTTGTAATATGATGTACCTTGTAGTGGCCAAAGGAGTGTCACTTGTTGGTTTATCTTGGACTAGCCATTCATCCTTCAGAGCAATTCTGAATTCATTGAGTCGAGCCATCAGGACACTGGAGCCCATGTAATCCATACGACACTCAATGGTGTACAGCGAGACTCCCATACTGTGTAAGGGTTGCTTCCCTTGTTCAGGATCTTCATTAACTTCCACTGTTTTTAGAAACATTATGTTTTTATATGTGTTTTATTTAACATACTTTATAACACATAAGAGAAAAAATACCAATACATATACTGTACACTTGAATGAGAAAATATACATAAAGACGACCTTGCCTGAATACCTGTTTTGTCTTATCTCTCATTCAGAATTTAACAATTTAATGCCTATCAAATTCGTCTTTGATCAAACAAAAGCTTTTATTTTAAAAAATTGTACATGTAATTAACAAATTTACCGAAGAGATTAAGGTCATTGAGGTCAATGGTTCCTCCTACTACTCCACCCCGAGAGTCAAAGTGGGAATTCCCTGTACCGGCGGTGATCCTCAGGTCACGATGACCGTTACTGTGAATGGACAGACTCCCCTGACTTTTGATTTCCTGTGTGGTCCACCTGAAAGACAAGGTTAAATTAACAACAAGAAAGTCTCCACAGAATTTAATTTGTTAATCAAATGTTCTTAATATTTTATGTATGTGTTTTTAGATTCTCATAAGTATGGTATCATATAAATTATACTTGTCCTTGAAATCAGGTTAAGAAATGGATGCCTTCTAGCATGTATGTACATGAAGTAGTCTACATCATCTGTTTTAGATTTGGCACTTTAAAAATTCTCCAAATCGATCACCATGTAATTCGCCTGAATTTGACCTTGTAATATGACCTTCAGAAAATGCTACATGTACTTCACAACCTCCCTTAGGTTGTTCTATACAGTCACTAATAAATTTACATCAAATTAATGTATTAGAATTGATTTCAAATCCTGAATGATTTAATGATTTTGATTTTTAAAGATACACTGAAAGCATTTCACAACTTAGGCCATAAGCAACAAGAGGCCCAAAGGCCTTGAATCACACTTCTGATAAACTGTACAACCTATCACTTCTATTTGAAGCCTTTAAGTATCCTGTATATTAGATAAAGCCTTGAAATTCCAAAGGCAGGTCATCATGACCTACATTTTAGATGAAACACTCTGAGAACCCAAGATGATTCTGAGCCAATTAGTACCTGAGAGTAGGTCATGGTGACGTACTTATCACTTGTCAATCTCTGAGGACCCAAGATGCATAACTAAGTTTGATGATTCTAAGCCAATTAATACCTAAAATATTTTTAGAATTATAACCATAAAATTTCAAAAGTAGGTCACAGTGACCTACTTTTCAGATGACATACTTTGAGGACCCAAGATGCATCGACTGAAAAAACTTGATGATTCTAAGCTCATAAGTACCATAAGTACCTGATATATTTAAATAAAGCCCTAAAATTCCAAAAATAGGTCACAGTGACCTCTTTTACAGTCAACTAACTCTGCGGACCCAAGATGCATCAACTGACAAAGTTTTGATAATTCTAAGCCAATTAGTACCTGGAATTTTTAAGTAAAGCCATAACTTTTCAAATGTAGGTCATGGTGACCTACTTTTCAGTTGACCTACTCCAAAGACCCAAGACGCTTCAACTGACAAAGTTTGATGGTTCTAAGCAAATTAGTACCTGAAATATTTAATTAAAGCCATAAATTTTCAAAAGTAGGTCATGGTGACCTACTTTTCAGTCCACTTACTCTGAAGACCCAAGATGCATCAACTGACAAAGTTTGATGATTCTAAGCCAATTAGTACCCAAATATTTAATCATAGTCATATAAATTGAAATGTATGTCACAATGACCTACTTTTCAGTTGACATTTTTGAGGAACCAAGATGCATCAACTTACAAAGTTTTATAATTATAGGCCTTAAAATGTCCAAATTATGCCTCTAAAATGCTTTGAAATTGAATGCCTGCAAAGTTCAAAAAGTGGGTCACTGTGACCTACTTTTTAATAAATATGTTTTATGGCCCCAAGATGCATCATCTTACAAGATTTAATGATTCTTAACCTCTCAGTATTCGAATCAATGACCTTAATTGTTTTGAAAAAGATTAGCCATAAAATTCCAAAAGTAGGTCAAGGTGACCTACTTTTTAGTCAACGTACTCAGAGGACCCAAGATACATCAACTGACAAAGTTTGAATATCATAGGCCTTATATTGTTCAAAATATGCCTCTAAATCATTTTGAAAAAGAATGGCCGCAAAATTTTAAAAGTAGGTCATCATGACCTACTTTTGAGTCAACATGATATGAGGTTCTTAGATGCATCAACTGACAAGATTTGATGATCCCAGTCCTTATAGTAAGCAAAATATCAACATTTTAATAAAATGTAATTTTTGGTCAACTTTGAAGTGACCTTGAGGCTGCACCCTTTGCCCCAGGGTGATGCCTTGAACAATTTTTAATCTACAACATATCCTGATCCTTTTGTGTAAGTTTGGTGATAATCTGCCCAGTGGTTCTTGAGAAGAAGATTTTTTAGCAACCAGTACGTTTGTTTCTTTTTTTCCTTATTATCTCCCCTTGTTTAAGGGTCACAACCCTAGTTTTAGTATAAACGGGAGCCCTTGGGTCAAGGATACCCTGTGACAAATTTGACAAAAATTGGCCAAGGGGTTCTTGAATTATGGTCCATATTCTAAAAAGTTTATGCACACCACACAAATGGCCATAGCCTTTGGCTCAGAAGAGCTAAAAATCATATTTTGTTGAGTATAAATAAAGATTAGCTTATACAATACATTTTAATTATTTGTTAATTAGTTCAGTACCCTCATTATGCCTTACACAGTGTTTCCCATGACATTGCTCATGTTGACATGTAAATCCAACTTGGCTAGATTAACAGCAAAGAGCACCAAGGTCTCCCAGGAAACAGATTTTGGTGTCACATGACTGCTGCTATGGTGACTTTTATGTCTCCCAGTTTCTGATTGGTGGAGAAGAGATTTGTGCTTCCCAGGAGTCTTTGCTGTTGAGCCTGGAGTTCCTGTGTGAGGATAAGTGAAGGAATCCTGGGACATCAAATCGGTAGGGGACTGTGGCATGGAGGCTAAAATTTAAGACATCAAGATTTTATTTTAGGAAACTGGAAACAATTAGAAGATGTAAGACAGTCACATAACACAACAACCATGTAAATGTAAAAATAGTAAATATACATGTATATACATGTAAATTACTGTAAAATCACTTGTTTTTGTGGGGTCAAATTTTAGTGGTTTTGAGGAAAAAGTATTGGTTTGTAATTTGATTTCTTGGGTGAAGAAACATATTGAAAGCTTAACACTTTGAGAAGGACAAGAATTTGTGGGTCTCTCCATACTATGAAAACAACACAAATTAAACCCTGAATATTAGCGATTTCACAGTTAACATGTGTAAACCTAATTAAAAATCTACACTGACCTTACATCAGAACTTGTTTATACAAAAATATAACTGACATGCACGTATACACAGTGTATCTTTAAATATCCAAATTTACTGAAAAAAATATTGAAAACTACATATCATGACATATAACAGAAACTCAACATATTAAAAAACCATTTCTTTAATCCAATTTTTGAGCATTCAAAGTTAGTTGATATGTAATATAATACATCATCCAATTTTTTTTATAGTGATGCCTGAAAAGCTAAATATTAAAATCCTAAGTTTCATAATTTTTAATTTTTGCTATAAATAGAAGGCACTGATTGATGCTGATACAATCTTACTGCAACTGAATTATTTTGCTAGAAAATACATTTTGAAAAATCATGTCACATGCATCTGAAACTTTCAAATTCAGCTTTATATAAGAAATCTATATTTTTAAGCATATTTTCAGAAACTTTTATTTTGCATTCATGTGCTATTTAGAATTTTTTTTTAACTACCGTATATACTCGCCTATAAGTCGGTTATTTGGGAGTTAAACTTTGGTCCAAAACTCTATGTCCGACTTATAGGCGAGTCATAAAATGATTGGTATTTTAGAGGGTCAATCCCTCTAATATAAGCTTAAAGAATGCAACCGACTTATAAGCGGATCGACTTATAGGTGAGTATATACGGTATAATGACACATACAAAACAGATGTTCAGATTCTAGATCTATTTTAATCTAATCCAGTAGATCATACAGTCATATATACATTATATATATGTATCAGACATGTGTTTGACATGTGCATTAAAATTCTGATTAAGGGCAACTTAAGAGCACCCAAAATTTGCTTCAATCTGAAATGTAAATTGATGATACATATTTTTCTAAACAAACTATATTTATATTGATATTAAAGACACCAAACCTGTTCGCACAAATTTGCTGTCAATCTGTTGTTTAAGGTCAGAGCTGAGTTGAACTTTGATCTTGTCCCCTGAGGAGCTTCGCCGATGGTGACCGGGGATCACAACATTCAGGTTGTTGGACTGGGAGAGGGAGGGGGAGGAAGTAAAGAGTTTAGAGACGGGGCCCCTCACGGGGCTATCCCCCTGGGAGCTTCCGGTGGAGGTTGAATCAGATTCTGTAAAGCATCACACAACAGCAAAGCTAAACATAAAAGCTGAAAGGTGTACAATCCCTGGCAAGGCTCGATAAACTATTACAAGATTGCAGTCAGAATTAAAGGTTATACATTCAGGAAAGTTGACTGAATTTTTTTTTGTAGCTCGATAAATGAAAGGTTTGGAAAGCCAAGTATACTACTCTGTAATAAACTGCATATGACAATATCATATAATTATTATGTAAAAAAATGAAGTCAATAATTTTATGATTTATTTTTTCAGACTTTTTTTTTTTTACTATTTTTTAACTTTCACTGAAGAAATATTAAAAAAGGGTGTACTTGGCACTAAAATCTTAATTGAAATCAGCTTAAATGACATATAAGGAAGAAGGGGGGGGGGGTGTAAGTAATTGAGAGGACTTTCTAACTGTTAGAATTATATATAAGTCATATCTCACTTCAACACTTAGAACTTGTTACTGTGTTAATACCTGTTCCCAGGAACTGTACACATATCAAAGGAAAACATTGCTTTCCAGAACTTAAACTTCATAGAGATATTCAGAAATTATATCTAAGTGAAACTGAATATAAAACTTCTCATGCACAAATTGAATAAATCTCTAATACATTTTTTAACCAAATTCAATTTGAAAATGAAAATTATAATGCAACAAGCAAATGATCTAGATCTAGCAATTGAAAAAACCAATTTGCATAATTAAATGTAGCAATGAAAGTCAACAGAAGAGGAACAACTTCCAATACACAACAAAACATCCCTAACTCACCGTCGTCTGCCACATGGATGTAACTTTCATCTCCCAGAAACATACGCCTGGCCAGACTTCTGTTGTACCAGGCTTTAGGGAAGGAGAGAATTTCTGACAATCGCCTCATGTCGTACTTAAATGCTGCAGACCCAATATCACAAATAGCTACAAAATGACAAAAAAACAGGAAAGTTATAAACTTCTAAAAAGTGAGATTCATGCTTGCCTAGAAATCATGAACTTTATAAATAATCACATAATAATGCTGTAATCAAAATTTTATTCACATATAAGAAATATCCATAAGTTTTTCAACTTTCTTTCACTTAGCAATGCATGTTTTTTTTTTTTGGACTGCAAACAATTTATATGATTAAAAGTATTTTTATGTTGAATATTTCCATTAAAAAAAAAAGGCAGATGAGATCAAACTTTCAAATCACAAATACATGTATGAGTCGTCAAGAATAACAGGTAGTTTACAACACTGCATTACTTTGAAATCTACTGTGCAATTCTTTAAATGGTTTTTAAACTTTCACAACTATGAAATATAACAAACTGTTGTAAATGTTAACTGGATTATCAGTTTTTATATGCTACAATTATCACCAGCTCTCTACCTGAGAACCTGACAATGTTTGACTTGGCCTCTTTGTCCAGGGCTCGTAGTTCTATTTTTCGACTTCTCGAGATGTTGATCTTTACAAACTCGACATTGAGACTGAGCATGTCACGTCTAGTTTGTTCTGACCATGCAGGTTCATTTTCCTGAATGCTTCCTTTTGAAAACAAAAATAGAGAATGAAATACAGTAAGCTTCTTTCAATTGTTTCATGGACATGTTGTCCATCTCAAGATCTGTACATGTAAATAAATGATAATTAAAAGTTACTTGTATTCAGGTTTAAATATTCAATATAAAATAAATATAATTCAATTTTGATATATGCATGTAAGGACCTTAGAGATCTTCAATAATCCTACCTAGGTTATATCCTGTGGTTGTGTTTAATTTTCTCTGTACCCCTCCCCCATAAGGATGGAATATATACAGGGAGAAATCTGACATGGCTCCAGTGAAACTCAGACCCCCTGTTGACATTGAGCTACCATCACCTGAAGAGTTTGTACTGCTGGCCCGAGGGCGTGCATCACCAAGGAGACGAGATCCACTCGGGTTCCTTTCTCTCAGTTTTGATGCTTAAGTATAATACATGTACATGTATATTAGAAGTGTTCAATTTCAAAATAATGTATCAAAAGTATTCAGTTACATCAGAGTTTATACACTTTTTTGATGAAAAGTATCATTAGAGTACACCAACACTTGAAATTTTTACCTCATGCAAAAATATACAAATAGTAAATACATGTACATGTATCAAAGACAGATCTCTGAAAGCTACCTTTAGATTTGAGAGGAGGTGTACCCTCAGCTAGGGAGGTATCAATATCAGTACTCTTAGTGGAGAACACCGTCTCTAGTGCTGGGACCTTCAGCAGACACTCCACACGTGAGCTGGGCAGACAGTTAAAGCGGATGATGGAGGGCTCCACGCGGATAAAAACTACCACATCCACAGGGAAAGATGTCTGGGTTACCATGGTACCCAGTGAACTGTAGGAGGTTTCCATTTCTTCATGATCTTCTGCTGAAAGTAACCATTGAGAAACAACATTTAATGTAGTATATAATGTCATTTTATAAATAGAGTTGAACTTGAGTACATAAAACATCCATATGTAGAATACCATGGATATACACTGTATCAAAGTGAGCTGGAAAGCCCACCACTTTTTCTTTATGCAAATTATCCTCAGATATCTTGAAGCCCCCCCCCCCCAATCTTGTTTGAGATAACAAGGTTTGACAGTGGCACTCTCATATTATGGCTCTATTTTTATGGCATTTATATGTACATGCAATATTGTTTTATGTTCAGACCTTTCTTGTTCTGCTGCAGCATGGTGACACCTATGGGAATTGGCTCCAAAGCTTGTTCCAGAAAATCCAAAATACATGGGCTGATGACCATTTCCTGAAGAGAAATAAGCAAAACTTAGAGCAGATTAATACATGTAAATTATTCAATGATGGACAATTATGTTTCACAATTTTTTTTCAATTCAGGCATCCAACCGGAAGTACATGATTGTACAGATGTAGATAAAAATCTAAAGAAACTATCAGATAGAGAGAAATAATTTGAAAATATCTAAAAGAAATCTTCTTGATTACATAGTTTTAAAAAAGAGTTTTGAAAAAATATAATACAAATATTGTAACAAATGCTTGAGTGGAAGGTAAACTTTCCTTTCTGTATGCTGACACTTAACAGTAAGAATAAGAATTCAGGAAAAATAATTAGTTAAAAAATAAAGTGCCCCACAACAGCATGATATGCCCGTCAAATATTGTTCAATTATCATAAACAGTTTAGGGTGCAAGAAAATCATGTCAACCTTAATTCAAAGATTTCCATGATTCCTTATAATATTTGATGTTTATACATTTCCTGTAGTGCAGGCACTAATTATAATAAATTTCTCAACTGGTTGTGTTAGACCTTGACAAATGGCCATCTGCAGCCCCCCCCCCCCCCCCCCCCCCCAGTTTTTTTGTCTAATTCCCAAAGGATACAGATAAGAGCTGCTTAATCAGAGATGCTCTAACAGAAATGATTGAAGCAGCTAGCCTTCCTACATTGAACTTATTAATTAATCTTTAACTGGATGCATGCATGTCCATTCATTACTCCCAAGGGATGAATGGATCTGCACTATCTACTTTAATAGCCTGTACTGTAATAAAAATGCATATTTATGTCATTCCTTTGAAAACCGAGATTTTTTTTTTAATTTGTTACAAAGATTTATAAAAAGAAACAAAAACTTGTGTAATCTTGATGCAATATTTTAAATAAGGTTACTGCATGACTCTTAGATTTGTAGGGACTATCTACCATTAACATTTTAAAAAAAAAATACTTGATGATTTTTTTTTTAGATTTAATGTCAGACTGGTTTTAAGCTGCAGTTCATATTGACAAACAGACAAAACGACATGCCCCCCCCCCCCCCCCCCCCCCCCGGTCTAATTAGTTTTAATTACTGGTATGTTATACAATATCAAATTAGTTTATTATACAATATTAAGTCAGTTTTCATTACTTTTCACCAAATTCATTTTAAAAGTTAAAAGGCTAGCCAACTAGATTCATTTACCAACACTGATTCCTTTGCCCAATTCCCAGAAGATATAGATAACACCTGCTTGATCAGAGATGCTCTACCAGTTTAGTTCCTCACACTAAAACTTATTAATTTCTCTCTAATTGACATGTAATTTTCTGTTATCAAAATTCTCCTTGACGAGTGCCTGATGATTACACCCATGGGAGAGGTGGAATTTCTCTTATAACATTACATTTGTTATAGATAGCTGTAAAGTATATACATAATGAAAAAAAATAAGTATTTTCTTGATTTAACATTTTTTAATAAGGATATTGCAACATTCTTACACTTTTGGGGATTGTGTAATTGAATAGTATAGAGACACAGTTTTTAAAAAAAATTTCACTAAATTAAAGGTCACAGTGACCTTGAAATAGGTCACGACACACCTTCTACCTAAGATGCATAAATTGGCCAAGTTTGATGATTCTAAGTCCAGTAGTTTTCTAGTTATGAGCCGGACAGGATTTTTCCATATTTGGCCATAGCATCTTAATTAAAGGTCAGAGCAACCTACTTTTAATGCGCAACACACCTTCTACCCAAGACGTATCAGCTGACAAAGTTTGATAATTCTAGGCCTAATAGTATTAAAGTTATGAGCCGGACAGGAAAAAGCTAACAGATGGACGGACGGATGGACATGAAGGCTATAACATAATACGTCCCGTCTTAAGACGGGCGTATAAAAATTAAAATAGTTAAATAAATGCAGATTATTCAAGCTATTTCTGTAATTCCATATACTGTTCAAGTTGCATGATTTGTGTGTCCTTTCCACATAATATTCTAAATGACCAATCAAATAACAGAAATAATCCTGCCCTCTGGTTACAAAATAAAACAACATACAATTAAGAATTGGATTGAAGAAAACAAAAAAAGAGAAGTTTCTGGAGTATGAGGAAAGGAAATTCTGGTTTTCATCTTTAATTATTCTACAAACCTTCTTTATCAAATCAGATCTCTGTAATAATTATCAGTAAAAATAAAAAAAAAAAGATTTAATCAAAAGTTTTATGTCAAAAACATTAAAATATCTACATGTATATTAGTAAGTTTAATTTGAATTCTTTATTGTTAGTAATGACAAAACAGCTTTGGATTGGGATAACTTCCAGGAAATTTGAGTACCGCTTACATATGATTGCATCATTTAGTTTTCAATAAGTATACCTGTATCAATATGCAGTACATACATGTACATACATAATTATGAATATTCATTTATTGACCGGGGTCGAGGGCAACATGCGTTTTGTAAGCCCCAATGCAAGAACCAAACTGCAAACAGTTTGGTTCAAGGGATCGACAAAACGCATTTTGCTCGAGACCTTAAGACAGTACGGATTTATATAGGAACACATTTTTAAAGGTGTAACAATATACATTTAAACATGTTGAAGAAAAAAAAATATTACTAACAGTAGACTGTATTTAATATCACTCTTAAGCTAATAGTAATCTCTACAATATTTAACAAAATCACTCTTGGGTCACAATATCAGTGCATATGATACATAATTATGTACAACTTACCTCTGGCAATGACTGCAGTGACAACCAGGCATACAGATTAGCTTTCTTGACACCAGACTTCTTAGATGGCATGGATGATGTACTCTCTCTAGATTCTAACGACTCCAAAGTAAAATGGGGTTGAGGACGAGGAGGGACCTTTATAGGAGGGGGAGGAGGACTGCACCTCCTCCTCAACATCACCTCCTCCTGCTCCTCATCAACTGTCACTGTTACTGTGGGGAAATGAGAGGGAGGCCAGGATTTCATACGAGGGACCGAGTCCTGGTCTAATGGACTCGGTTCAGGAGAGGGTGATTTTCTCTTTCCTGTTTCCTCCGATTCAAATGAGTCAACAGATGACTTAGACTTAAGTTCTGAGTCACAGCTGTGAGTTTTGGAATTATAATGCACCTACAATGGAATGTTAAGGTTTTTCGGCAAGCAGAAACTCTGTAGGGTGCATGAACATACTTTTTAAGCCCTTAAAATTCTTCCAAATCTGAAAATAGCAACTTTCTATAATTGTTAATTCCAGTTTATTATCACAGACAAAATGAACCTTACTTTGAGATCAATGCTGGGTAAGAAGAAGATCGTATCCTCTATCTGCTGAACATGCTGGGCTGTCTGGGGCTTCTTCCCTGGGGCTGACATAGGGGTGGAGGTCATCTTCTTCTTAGATGTCGGGGACAACATGGGGTCAGGTGTCTTCTCTCTCTTTTGTTGTCTTTGAAAATCAAGTATAAACTCACTTAAAATGGTTAACCGTAAAAGACCTGTATAATATATTGCTAGAACAAAAAATACTGCCATTCCCATATACTTGTACTATTAAGTTCACTTTCATTTCCAGAATGTTACTTGTAGATTAAAGTACCCTATCTATTAAATTACACATGTATTTGAACCTAGATTTTTCATACATGCAATACTTGAAGTTCAACTGATTCATTTTATCATTGGCATTAATATTATGCCGACTGTATAATGTACATGTATTACATGTAATGAACTTCATTGCAACCACAATGTACATGTATATCTACTGTAAATAGGGAAATTTTTGCCCCCATTTTATTTTTGCCCTTTTCACTCTACTCACAGGTGGGCAAATTAAAAACGAGGCAAATTCAAAAAACTCAGTACATGTATAATTTCTTAAACAGAATTGTGATTGGGCTAATTTAAAATGTGACAATATTGTTTGCAAGTGTGAACAGGCAAAAATAACATGGGGCGAAAATAACCAAGGAACCAGTATTAAAGCCTATATACATCTTTGCATAATCTTTTATTTTAGAATTTTTATGCCCCGCCATGAATATGGCCAGGGCATATAGTGTTTGTCATGTCCGTCTTCCGTCCTTCTGTCCTTCCGTCACACTTTGCGTTTAGCTCTGTTCAAAGCTCAGTTTCAAAGAAACTATCCAAGATATTTTTATCAAACTTCATATGCTGATAGATATTGATGAGAGCTATGCAACTGCATCAACATTTTTTGACCTTGACCTTTCCTTTGACCATGACCTCACTTTTCTTAAATTAGTGTTTAGCTCAGTTTTAATGAAACAATTCAAGATATTTTTAACAAACTTCATATGGTGATACAAACTTATGAGAGCTATTCAACTGCATCAATATTTTATACCTTGACCTTTCCTTTGACCTTGACCTCACTTTTCTTAAATAAGTTTTTAGCTCAGTTTTAAAGATACCATTCGAGATAGTGTTATCAAACTTCATATGCTGATACATACTGATGAGAGCTATTCAACTGCATCAATATTTTTTGACCTTGACCTTTCCTTTGCCCTTGACCTCACTTTCCTTAAGTAAGTGTTTAGCTCAGTTTTAAAGAAACCATTCATAATATTTTTATCAAACTTCATATGCTAATACATACTGATGTAACCATTTCAACTGCATCAACAATTTTTTACCTTGATCTTTCCTTTGACCTTGACCTCACTTTTCTTAAATTAGTGTCAAACTTCATATGCTGATACATACTGATGTAAGCTATTCAACTGCATCAATATTTTTTCACCTTGACTTTCCTTTGTCCTTGACCTCACTTTCTCAATTTTCGTTAAAATGTTGCATTACTAATATACTATATATTCATGTCCTATGGACATATTTCTATTTTTTTTTAGTTTTTGCTATTATAAAAACAAATAAATTTATTTTTACTTTTTGTTTTTTTTTTTAAATTCAGTAATTAAAATAACCTTACTTTTTAGCTGTGTCCTCTTCTTTGACTTCCTTGGGATGCAGCACACATTTCCCATTGTCAATGAATACCTTGACATCCAGTTCAAAGTCGATGTTGGGTTCTGGGGCTGTGGTGGACTTTGATGACGACCCCCCACTCCCCAGACTGGGGGTCAGTGTGTTCTGTTTACTAGAAAAATCCAAGCTTTCCATGGAATTTGTCCTAGATGAAGGAAACAAAGCATTTCAGAGTCTGTAGAATATTGTGCAATATATTTATAATATAGAACTTTTTCATTTTTCAGTATGATTATACAATTTCATGATTGTTTTATCTTTCATTTATCATAAGAAATAAGGTCAAAGTTTGTTTGCAACTTGGTTTAAACGAATACTCCAGAAGGTCAGATACCTTGGTCAAGGTCACAAAGAAATTATTTAACTCTGACTAAACAGTAATTAAAAGTGAAAGTGTATCATATACACAAGTAGCCAAACCCACACAAATTTTTACTTACTTTTCACCCTCTTCAAATACTACATCTCGTGTGAGGGTGCCCTTCCCCTCCTGATCGTCAGATGACTGGGACGATGACTCTGAGGATAAGGAGGAGGAGTCTGAATCTCTGACCGCCCATCTCGGGGACCTTTCATCTAACATAGGACTGTTAGAGTACTGGGAGTAGGGCTGGGACGATTTAGACAACATGGAATCTGGAGTCCTAATAAAATATAATAGCTAGGTTATTTCATGTGCATATTTAACTTCTCCACAGGTGCATCTGCACATGTACTTAAAATTTCTCTTTGCTATACAGTCATATATTAAATGACTGCCGTCATGAGAAAAGGGCCCTTAAGGTCAAAATTTCACAAATTGACTTTTTGGTAAATATTGATAGCCTGACTCTTTCTGAATGCAAAAATACATAACTTTTAAAAATATCTAATTTTTTCACTACTTTATGATCATTTTTGTAAGGTGCATCAAAACAACGTTGACGTTATTCCTTAAGACGTAATGACGTCGCGAGCGTAAAATTGAGTTTTAAATTATTTAAATAAACTTAATAATACGTACAATTGTATAAACTCTAGATGATATTTGATTTCTTCATCCAAGATACTTTGAGTTTGTCAATATAAACCCTGAAGTTGCCTTTGTTCTAACATGTTTACAATTTTAGAGGCAGATCCAGTTACATGTATTTCGAAAAAGGAAGGGGGGAGGAGGTGATAGTGGGGTTCTAGACAGGCCCTAGAAGAGGATTATGTTCATTCGGAAAAAAAAAAATGCATGCACTGTACAATTCCATACCAGGCATTCTATTCTAGCTCAATTAAAAGAAAATTGTAGCACTTGTACACTAACATATAGAAAAAATCTACACAGTTCTGGAGTAAGGAAGATCCAACCCAAACAAAACCTTGCATATTATCTGTATCAGAGATGAATTATAATGGACAAAATATCATGCCACGATATGTAAAACTGTTTCAAAAAAGTTTTATCCGTAGTACAGTACCAACCAGACCCAACCTGACACAAAGCAGTCCCAGAGCAGTTCCACAGCGGTCCCAGAGCAGTCCCAGCTGTCCCAGAAAGCAGTCCCAGCAGTCCCAGAAAGCAGTCCCAGCAGTCCCAGTGGGCGGGGTTAATTAATTTAATGGGCGGAGCTTACTCAGAAATGAGATTACCAATAAACAATGTAACTATAAAAGGCAGTTGAAATTGATGATCCATTTCTTTCTGAGCAGTATCAATTCTCATGCGACAGTCATTTTTTAACTGTTAAGAAAATCACACTACACGTATATAGAAACATATAATAAATATTGAACAAAGAAGACGTTCACACCTATAAATAACATGAATATTTAAACACAGTTTTGTGGTATATTAATTTTTCACCAAAATAAATCAATTTCTAAATTACTGTGATTGATATTGGTCTCCATATTTTTTTATTTTTTATTTTTTTTTTTTTATAGATAATTAAGCTTGAGTTATTTTTTTCTATCAAAACTAGCTTTAAATAGGCCTTATAATTATAGAGCAAGGTCGATTTCCATACTATACTCTGAATGCAAATTTCTTAAGTACTGGAGCTTTTGAAAAATTCTTTGTGTATTATATTTCAGTCATGATTATTTTCACTGACTTGCCAATTTAATTATCGTTAAATTATCTATGTAACAGAAAACAATAATACTTTTATTATATAAACGTTTGAGTGTACATCTGTAAATCACGCAAATGGAACCCTCAGATTATGTTCAAAATTAATTAATCCCGAAATAAATTTATACACATTTATTGAAACGAAGATTTTTTGCAGTACATAGATTGAAATTAGTGTCATTGTTCACCAGCATGTTCAGTGATGTGTAACACTGATACCCAAGTAACATGCATTGACTTTCTGCTAATCATGCCCGAAGGCGATTGAAACTTCAGGTGTTGACACCATTTTATACATTTGTATTGCTTTTTATTAATCGGCCAGGAAAACACAAACAAAACAAATAAGAAATAAGTCACAATTCCCAATATTTTAAAATGTTTATAAATTTACTCTATTAATTACTTGTTTATAAATCAAAAACAAATTCATAAATAAATCCCCCAATAATTGTTCACAAATATAATTTTTTAAATGACTGAAGAATGGTAGAATAATTTTATTTCATGGTCATTTAATAAATTATTAGGTTTTATTTGAGGGCGGAAAAAAATAGCAAAGAATGCTCTTTTTTAGCATGCATATGGTTTAAGCTTTTTAAATTAAAAAAAAATCCAGTACAGTACGTCCCTCTAAATGTCTCATTGTAATGACAAGTTTGTTTGTTTTTTCGTTTGTTTGTTTTTAAATAGTGCTAATGCAAACTTTGAGTACATTCCGTAACTTGACAGCATTAATCAATTAAATAGGCCTCGATATTTTTTTTCAAACACCTGTATTAAAGTTTTAATTAGCATTAATTAATTAAATAGGCCTAGATATATTTTTTTTCAAACACCTGTATTAAAGTATAATTTAAAGGATAAAAGTAATCTCCTGACTTCCCTTTTAACTACTTTCATTTTTTAAAATTAATTCTAGACTACAATTGTGTAAATTTACAGCCCCTGAAGACATTTAGTAATTACATGTATATCTATCTCTACTTATTAAAATGTTGTAAAAAATCCTTGTTTTTTTTTTCATTCTTTATCTTAAACACCTCTCTGCTGAAAGTAAACAAAACAACAACAGGGAGCCTGCAAATTCAGAATACACAAGGGGCGGAGTTATCATGTCACTCAGAACCTTTTTCATGCATGAGTGAACAAAGCAGTCCCAGAAAGCAGTCCCAGGGACTGCTGGGTCTGCTTTCTAGAGCAGTCCCAGAGCAGTCCCACAGCGGTCCCAGAGCAGTCCCACAGCAGTCCCAGAGCGGTCCCAAAGCAGTCCCAGGGACTGCTTAGGTGTCAGGTTGGGTCTGGTTGGTACTGTACGTAAAAATCACATATTAAAATATATGTTTTCTACACATATTTCCAAGCGCATTTTCTTTTGCTGAAAAAATTAAGTTTTTATTGTTCATACAATTTTGTTTCTGCGCCTGCCTTACTTACGGAGTAGAAACAGAAAATAGAGGCACAAAATCAGGTCTTAGGATTGTCTCATAAAAAGTTTAGCCCGTGCATGAAAATTGATACGTGTGTCAACTTATTTATCTTTACAAGTAAATCACACGTTATATGTATCAATAGCTGTTTTAAATGCCTCTGTCCTGTATTTTTTTTCTTTCTTTTCTTTTCTTTTTTTACCTTTGCTACAGTGTATCTTTAATCATTACTGTGAAATTTCAAACATTTTCCTCTTCTCAACGTTACTAACATTTGTACACAACAAATCAAACATTAGTATGCAGCAAATGGTACGTTTCTTAAAAGAGTTCGCTACTGTAATTTCAAAATGAAGTTTCTGTAATAAATGTTTCTAAATGCGATTATATATTAATTCTTACCTGCCAAGCATAGAAAAATAACCGGCAATCACCTGTAGTATTTTAGCTTATAAAGGCTGAAAGGTGTGTGCGTGTGACTGTGCGTATTTTTTTTTTTTATCCATTTCTTAAATTCCATTTATTGACAAAAATTAAATTCTTCCTTATATATTTCACAGGCATCAATGTTTTTAAAAAAGAAGTAAAAGAATTTATTAAACCTCATTATAATTGTTCAATATAAGGCGTTATCTGATTGGTTTCAGACAGTCAAGTGACAAGGCCATAAATTTTTATATATCCCTGTCGTTGTCATGCTTTTTGTCATATTCAATGAATTACACTCGGGAAATATGATTTTTCTTGACTAAATAAATCCTTATATTTCTCAGACCATCATGAAATAAAAGTAGAATGCATGCTAGGAATTCATCGTTTGCAATATTTTGAGCTGGCAACTGAAATATAGTAGTACAGAGAAAGAAACAAATATAAAGCTATATTTTCAATAGTTCGTGTTGTAACTCTCCGGTCATCTATTCTAATTTCCTTGTGCAGATCAAATAGCTACAGATCAGCAGCTACGAAGTTGTATGTGAAAACTATTTCGCTCAAATCATTACCTGTTCTATTTTTTTCCCCCATGATGTAGATATCTTGATTGCCTTTGTTGACCTTGCTGTTGATGTTAATTTAATTGACAATTTGAGAATTTTTATATCATTTTGAATCACACCCTCGACCACTTAAGCTTGTTACTTGTACTTTTTCTACCAAAATTGTCGTCATATCGCCATTTATCCAAAGTAAATTTCTTGACAACCTAATCTATTGTTTCTTCTGTTTCATACATTTTTTCAAGAATAAAACTATTAACGAAGTAACGTTTTTTTTCCTTCTTGGGGGGGGGGGGGGAGTTTTCCACCTTAACTGTATTTAATTCCTAAACAGAATGCAAGTTCAATTTCTAGCTGACTTTCATCAGATCAAATTAAAGAAAATAGAAAAAAGTAATTGATATCAAAGAATAATTTTTTTCGATGTTAATGATAACAATGTACTTCAACTTTTGTTGTCATTTTATAGTGTAAGTTTTTATACTATGTACACATGTTTATTACGCGCGATTTCAAAACTTACAAATTTACATATTTTTACCAGAGACATACGCACATCATTTTTCTTTGACCTTAAGGCAGTATAATCAAAGGGGAGAGGGGAACCCCTAATTTTCCCTGAGAATATTCTCATCGGTGCTGTTAATTATTTATGAAAAGGCCTTTCGCCACATACACACCCCTTCCATTGTAAGTTGTGATAGGAATAACAAAGAACTGCGAACGATACCTACCTCAAAGTCAAATTTCAAAAGTTTACAGATTTGAATGATTTTTCATATTTGTATAGATATCTATGTGAAGTTTCATAAAACATAACTTATTTGGGAAAACAAAGAGAGATAACTCTTTAAATTTGGTAAAAATAGCGTTTTTCACAATAGAAATCAACGGAAAACTTAAAATATTTTTAAAACATCCCCCCCCCCCCCCCCCCCCCCCCCCCGTGAAACAAAACTTCCTTTTTATGGGTTTTATGAATTATTATTTCACAAAATCCTACCAAAGCTTTTATTGTTTCACGGGGGGGGGGGGGGGGGGGGGGGGGGGGGCATATGTTTATATACAAAAAACTTTATATACAAAAATCATTTTATTACCAATTTCAAATGAAATTACATTTGAAATAAGGTCATTTATCAATCTTTTATCTTGAATTTTACATAAGTTAAACATACGGAAAGATTTAAGGGTCATTTATCCATATCCATGCGTTTTTTGAAAATCTACCGATTTTTAAGCCTGATTTCATTTATATGTTTGGATTATGTTATACAGAATATTTACACAGAAACCTGAATAAATACATGTACTAAATGGTAAAAATGTTATTCATTAAAATTTTCCGCTTCAGAATTCGTATGATTTTATTTTTTTCACACCAGGAAACCCAGTTTTATTTCATTCTCTACACGTGTATAAATTTTCTACAAAATTTCACTTCCGTGTTTACAATACCGCGACTTTGACGTCGTTTTCTGAGCATTGTGACGTCAAAAGATAAGGGCCCTTTTCTCATGACGGCAGTCAAATACTTTTTCTGTGTTATACATAGAAATACCACAGTATGTACATGCATACACTGCATATGCATATACTGCATTTGTCTGTTATGAATAGCCTGGAATCAATATACATGTATTTTGTGGGGTTCAAATTTTGTGGGTTTGCCTTCCAACTTACTCTGGAGGTGAATATGCCACTGAGGTTCCAAACTGGACTTTACTAGGGAGGGTTCTGGTGCCCTCCCATGCACTGTTTCTGTTATAAATGTCTCTGTTCTGAGAGATGATCTTCTCGTAATCAAAAGCTCTAAAATGGTAACAAAATTTCATCATGGTATCATGTTACTTTTTCAAATTTATTTTGGAACAAACTTGCATGTTTATCATTTCTGAATCAGTACTTTTTCAATACTTCATGTGCACTGTATCTACAACTGTAACAGTTACTGTACACAGAAGATTCTGGTTAAATTGTTACCCTTTTCTTTCCATTCTGGAGCCTCCATAAGACTTGGATCTGATGTGAGGTGGCCTATTGCCTATACCTAGCTGATCTTTCAGAGCTGAGGCCTGTTTAATTAAATACTGTACATGTATACAAAAGCATAGTTTAATTTATCATTTTTATTATATGTCTGAAATATCAAGAAAGTAAAATATGTGTAAATATACTCTGTACACTTTCATGAACTAAAAGTCAATTCTCCATGTGAAACTCAATCAACATGCACATACATGTATGTAAGTAACTGTTTAAATTAAGAACATTTACATTTTTTTGTCTTTATCCTTGATATACATGCATCAATTGATTGGTTAAAACATATTCATAAAATATTTAAAACTTACAAGAAATACCTCTAGAGTATTATTAAATTTATCACTTACCTCCTCATTGTACATGTACTAAGTCTTATACTTTATGCTATTAAGTACTCACCCTACTTTCACTTTGTTTCTTGAGTTTATTCAGCATCTCTCTTTTAAAATCCTGGAACACTATGGCTTTCAACTCCTCCAGCTTTCTTGACTCTACCTCAATAGTTTGTAAACTGGCTCCTAATTGACTGTGTACAAAGGAATACAGACATTTAAATGATAAACAATACGTGACTTTGTACATATTGCAAAATCAGAAACATACATGTACAGTATCTTAGAGACCTACTGGCCATAATAAAACATGCAAAATTATATATTCTACTTTTTAAATTTATTTTATACAATGTACACAACATATATTTAATACTTTGTCTCTCATCATTTTTGCGTTAGATCTGTACAAAGGAGAATCATCATTAAAGGTTCTGCTTATCAAAAGAAGTTAAAACTACATGTAATTTGTCTCACTTGAGGTCCTGAACAACTCTAGCTTGCTCATTCATCTCCTTCTCAATGAGTCGGAACCTCAGTTTGGGGTCCATTGTGGTGTCATACACATAAGCCGGGAGTGTGTCCATCATCTGACTCGGTCTTCTGATGGACGCCATCGACTGAAATTAACAACCAATCACATGTCAGCAAAGAATTCAATCTGTCAAATATCAGAGATTGTTTTTAATTCAATTTTTAACCACTGTTCACATGTAGCAAATATTAAGGTTGAAAAATATCATGCTAATAAAACATTCTTCACAGTTTATTTCAACGATTTTATCAACTTATGATCATTAACTAAGGCTCAAAACCTCAGAAGGACTGTTTGGAGAGAAGACATGATCCGATCGTGCATCAACTTCATCATCCGACAATTCTTCATCTGCTTCCCCTGCCAGGGCTGTCAGAGTTTTCCCTAAAGCTGACAGACATTTACCAATGTTGGTGTTCAGATGTACAGCTATGCCCTGCATTTCCCATCTGACATTCAAGATCCATTTAGCATTACTGTTGGGGTCTAAGGTAAAAATATCAAAATTAATGTTGAAATGTTGCAGTACTAATATATCATAACCATGTGTTAAATTTGAAAAATGTTTATTTTTCAGTATATGTATTCCAAATAATTAATATCATCATTTGACAATTAAACAATCTTAAATATACCTATTATCAGCAATATCTCCAATGTTTACCTGAGGTTTGCTTGCTGATCGTCCTTGAGCATACTTCATATGTCCCCTCTGGAACCACACAGGCATTCATTACAGGGTTCTCACAGGGGTCAGGCTTCCAATCATCCCAAGAGGTCTCAAAATCATCAGCAAATCGCAGACAGAATTCTGTAAATCATATCAGTATTATCATTCACACTGACAAGTCAATGCAGCCTAGAAAACTGTAGTTATGCTAGTTGTTGTTCTATGATATTGCATACATGTATTTATCAGAAAGCCACAACATTTCAAATTTATTTGCATTTCTTTATCATGACAGGATTTCTGACCTTGAAATCTGCCCTTGCTGACCAGTGATCCGGAGGAACAAGCAGAGATCTGAGTTCCCTTGATGGTCAATACTAAAGCTGACCCTGGCTCATTGTCCACGAAAACAGTCTGTGGGGTGGCAGGGTACAGCTAAAAACACAAATAAGTCAAGACATGAACATGTACGACACATTTACAAACTAGATACAGAGAAATTATTGCCTCCTTTTTTTTGTCCCTTTTGTTCTCATCTGCAATGGATTAATTTAAATCAGGATGAATTCAAAGAAGACCGAGTTATCACTTAATACAGGACAATTATTGGTAAGATTATTTGTCCATGCTAAATTCAAAAACATGACAATGCAGTTTGCTCTCAGATCAACTTTTTTTACAGAAAGAAAGCAAGAAACCTACATGTTGTAACATGACTTTTTTATTATTTACAGTCATGAATTTTTAAAAGAATAATTAAAACATACATTTCTATCTTGAAAAAAAAAAAGAACCTGAGAGACTGAGGTAACAGGAACACATATCCCCATATCGTCTACAGTCAGCTGTAGGAAGAGGGTGCTCAGAGAGGCAGGGGACACAGCGGCCTTCACGGGAGGAATCCTGTCAATCACCTGTCTGGTGGCATTTAACACCTACAGGTAAATACAAACATCCAGTAACAGGGAGGGTTTATATCAAACATTTTATTTGATGCGGTCATTTATCAAGATTCAAATAAACCTCCCTAAAACTGAATTGTATATAATTTTTAAGGAAACTAAAGGGTACATTGTAAATGATTATATTCATACCTCGGTATTTAGGGCCATTCTCTGTTCTGTCCAGTATTCATATGCATTCTTGTAGTTCAACCAAACCAGCACAGCTGTGGACAAGAAAAAAAACCCTCAATAATTCCATTTTGAAACTTATTGACAATACATTTAAATTACAAAAGACATTCAGTAAATATTTTAAAGATAATTGCTCTCAAGTAAAGTATTCATTTATGATCAAACGGATGATCAAAACAGAAAAGTCTCTGTTCTTTGATTTACAGATACATGATAGTACTCAAAGACAAGACTACTGAACACATTGATAACTGTTGTGGTAGACAGCTCACCTTTATCAAATGCCAGTGGCTGAGCCAGTATGATGGGTCGGGTCAGGGTGATAAGTAGGGCCTCCTGGTCCTGGGCAGCTCCCGGAATCAACTCATCCTACAATCAATGTACACTATATTGTAAAGAACTTAATCCTTAGTATCTCCTAGCTGATGTAGATCAGAATCAAGGTTATACATACTGAGCAAGTGCATTAAAATTATTTAAAAAAATTAAATCTTGCTACCTGTAAAGCATTTCTTATTCCAATTTTTGTCTTGAAAAATGCCATAGTCTGGAATTCAGGCTCAGCTTCTTCAAACATTGGGTTCTACAAAATATTTTTCAATCATAAAAAGAAAACAAGTTATAGAATGCCATCTTTAGTTCAAAACTGGTGGCACATCCAGCACATGATTATATTGACATGATTGTATGTAAGAACTACACATGTACATAAAATTATTCATATATTATGTAGATGATACTATTGAAATTGAAGTGTTGAATGTATGTTAAGATGGTGACTGACCTTGATAAGTTGACCCAGTGCTAAGTTTAGGTTTACTTGAGCCTTAATGAACATTTTTTCATTAACTTTGTTTGCTGAAAAAAAGTATCTCACATGATTGATATTAAACAATATGACCACAAACAACATTCTTAGACAGTAAATATTTTAGTAATACATGACATTGTATTTACTTAAAGTACGATGAACTTTTTGAACATGCTGAATTTTAAAAGTACAGAGACATTACCCTTTTGTTTCCTATCCTCTGTGGCCATTAACACTCGGTTGGACACCTCCAGGTCAACAGACCCCGTCTCTAACCTCACTGCACTCGATGTGGGAGTGGTGGCCGTAATCTGAATTCCCTGTAGGAGAGAGAAATATTCTAAATACAAGAGCATGTGTGTGTAAATGATAGAAGTGAACTACTGGAAGAGATTGTACGTCAAACAGAAATGAATAATCTCTGAATTTCCCCTTCATAAGCTCAAAGTATGAAGGGAAAAGTAAACATGTTTATAATAAATTGATGCTTATAGTGAAGTGATTTTTCATTCCCCATGGCTTTAAAATATATTGTGAACTTAATAGATATAATGAATTACATTTATAACAAATTGGAAGCAAAATTTCCATCTCTGGCACTTCGTTATAAGCTTGCTTTACTGTAAATTTACAGCACTTTCACAAATTTTTATAAATATACAGCGTGATACTAACCTTGAACCTGAAGCTGAAGGAATAGAGGAGATCCTGGGTGGTTGGCTTCTCTTCCTCACCCCCCTCCCACAGGGGTACAGGCTGGTCTGACCCTGACACTTTCTGTACCAACTCATTCACTTCCTTAATGAGAAAAACACTGAACATATAAATATTACAACAAATGCATATCATTTTAAACTTTACATAAACATCATTGTTACTTTTAGTATACTTGGAATATTTTAAAGTGTGCATGTACTATGAATTATGAAGGACAATGTACAAATATGTCATCAGTTGTATACTGTAGATTCCTAAATATATGTGAGGAATAAATTATCGCGTAATTACGCGAGAAGCACCACTTGCGAAATAAAATTACTCGCTTTATTTTTATGATGCTTTAATGTATGTAAAATCTCTAGATAAATCACGAATTCGCGAATTATTGTTCTCGCGATTTGACGTCATTGGGCCATTTCGCGATATTAAGTACTCGCATAAAATAAGGAATCTACAGTAATGCAGACAGGGAAATTTTTGCCCCTTACGCCCATGTCGCAAGTGAGCAAATTTAAAATGGGGCAAATTCAAGAAAGCATAAACTCTTTAACAAAACTGTGTCTGGGTGAATTTAAAACAGGCGAAATTTTTTAATTTTAAAAGAGTGAAAATAACACAGGGTGAAAATAACCTTGTATACAGTAATAAACACTGGAAAGTGTTCAAATCAATTTGTTCATATGCCTGTTTAATACCATGAACAATATATTTTTTTTTTACACAATACCTTCATGAAAACTTTTTGCACAAAGACTAAATGATTGAGAAGATCAGTAGTCAGACTGTGTTCCAGCATTCCTATCTCTGCCACAGCATGTAAGAAGTCTCCCTCCTTAAGGACCAGCCCCTCCCCAAGCTTGTCAGATGGGGTCTCACTCTGCTTGTGGGGTCGGTAGTCAGCGTACATGTGTATGGGAGGTAGCTCTATCTCCGCCTCAGAGGGAAGGGAGGTTTCAGTTGTCTGCACCTAAAACATGATTTCAACATCATGACAATTTTTTAAAAACAATTTCTTTTTTATACATCATCTGATTTTAATCACCTAGCTAAGGTCAATACATGAAGAGTAGATCAAAGCATCTATTTTGCATGAGAACATATTACGATAGATTATATGACACAAATTAAACAAGTTGTGATATGTAATTTCAGTTTTAAAATCACTTAGTCTTCAAACTCTTTGCATTAAGAAAGAGCCTTAGATTAGTAGAGAAAGAGTTGTAATTTTGACATAAAAAGAACATGTACAAGTTTAACAAATGTATAGTTTCAAGTGAACAGTTTAACTTTAAAGTCATGTATCAAGAAGCAATTCAAAGTGTGCACAAGAAATCAGCGACTACACTGTACATCTGCATGAACAGAATCGATTAGAATTCTTACATCACACTCCAATTAAAAAAAAAAATCCAGTTAACAGTCAAATTGAGTATGCATTACATTGCTTTATCATCTTTGGCTTTTTCTAACTTTGGCAAATTACTGCTAATATATGTATCAACTCATGTATTTTGAAATGCTTAACACCTTGAACACTCATTTCTACTGTAAAATTATTAGACTAAAGCAGTGATGAAGCAAGCTTCTGTTCTTTTTGTTTTGGAATTTGATCAAATGTCTGTTCTTAAATTTAAATTTCTGTTAAATTAGAAAAAAAATTCTAATTTTTTTAAGCTAAGTAAACATAAAATTTAGATTTTATCACATTCTCTGCTTTTTAACCAGTGTTATCATATGCTAACATAAAGTCTAAATTTCATCACATTCTCTACTCTTTAACTAATCAGAAATCATTTTATCATATTCTCCGCTTTTTTAACTGATAGAAATCATTTCTGCAAGAAATACAAAGAAGCAGCAAAGTGTCTTTCAAGAACTGAAAATTTTGTGTCAGCCATACTTTTTCACCAGATGTGATGTCACCAAGGTGAATTTACACTGTACCTACCTCTCTGTATAGATCACCCCGCTATAGACAGGATTAATATTGAGTATTAATATAGTATAATTACACAAAGAAAATTTACATAAAGCAACAATTATCAAAAATAATATTTACAACAACACTGATGATCATAACAAAGACACTGATGATGAAAATGGAGATTAATATGATGTTTATGATGACGAAGTTGGCAGCCACGGTGACATACAAATTCATCAAAAGGGAAACAGTAACAGAGGACAATGATTTTGACAAATTGAACCTTAAACATCAGCTGGCAGACAATGCTCACAAACAAATAATAAAATTAACATTTATTTAGTAAAATGAATATCACCTTGGATTTAAAGCTGAGTTGGTGCTTTTGGAGATCCATTGTAAATCGGGATTTTTTACCAGTCATTCCACTCAGGGAAACAGGGCCAGTCTGGAAGAGAATAATTAATAACTTGACTACATTTACCTTAATTAAAACTGATGCACAGGTAATACATCCCAAAATTACATCACACTTTCAATTATTAAATTGAAAATCAATCTTATAGTATTGATAAAATTGTCATTTTTTTCTTTGAAACTTAGCTTAAAGGAACTTTCCAAAGAATTAAAGTTGAAATTGTAGGAATCAAGCATAAAAAAATACATAAATGTATGATTATCTAATATCTTCCCTAACCTTGTGTTGAGCTTTAAGAGAGGGTAACAGAGAAGCCCCTGTGATGAGGCCTTGAAATACGGCCTTGACATGGATGTGGAGGAATTTGGGACGATTGAGTTTTTCCTCCTCTTTGGGCGGGACCTTTGGTTTACGGACAGGTTCACCAGTACAAGTCTCTGCACTGCTGACTTCCTGAACAGTCTCTAAATTTCGACTAAAAACAAATTCAAATGGTTATCATTTTTATAGAGTGTCAATTACACAAGAGACATCAAGAGACAAAATTTGAACTTGCATATAACTACAATATACAGTACTTTGCACGAAATTAAAATAGAATTGATAGGAAGAGATTTCTGAATACAAAAGCTGATAAATAAAGTTTTTGTCAGTTACCACACAGTTTACATTTTTGTCTTACAAAATCAGCATGATCGACATACTGTTACAACAAATCTTTCCTTTCCTTTTTTCTATAATGCACTCTTGCTATCTACATGTCTTTTAAACAAAATATTTTTTCTGTCACTGATCTGCCCTATAGAATTATTACCTTGATCTAGACACTGGTCTTCTGAACTCCTGTAATGTACTGGAGATTTGCTTTGAGCCCCTCGTCATCATACCGTGGAGAACCACAGGGTGCTGTGGAATATCCACCTCGATCATTCCTACGGAAATCATGGCAGAGTTATGTTCCTTGCCTCTCCTCAAAATGGTTGTATGTAGAGCTTGGGTCTTATCAATGTTAACAGTGACCACTGTTCTGTAAAGACATCAAAACATTCATGTACATGTAGTGTCATGTGCATAATAATGTACTAAAATATTTTGTGGACAATCAATATTTATTTCAATTTTCTAAAAAATGAAAAACATACACATCATAAACAATGGATATGTTAGATAAGTTTTAATTTTAGGTGAATTCAAATTTTCTTAGAAACAACTGCATGAAACTATTTAACATAATCAATAATATATTACTCACTTGTTATGCATCAAAAGACACATGACTGTAATTTTTTTATACATGTAGTCGGAAAATAGCTCTTCAGAGCTAATGTTCCTTGTTGATTTACCCATTGGCAACTTTAAATAAATATTATCTTATCTTATCTCACTTGTTATGCATCAAAAGACACAATCATTAATTTTTTTAACTCACTTGTTATGCATCAAAAGACACAATCATGTCATTGTTCACTTTGTTTACAGTATGCACTGATAACCTCACACATTATGTAATTTATCAACAGTCTGTTTTAAATGAAAGGTACAAACAGTATGTTAGATTCATGTAATCAAAATTAGAAAACTCATTAAACAGTTTTCTTCATAAATACATGTACATATTTCTAATAACAGCAAAACACATTGTTAAGGTATCAGTAAATGAGTTGTTTTTTTTTAAATTCACTTACAATTTTTAATAAAATTTTGAGAAAAAGAATACCATTGGATAGAATTTACATAATTTTCCCCTTTGAAGATGAAAAATGCTATTCTTAGTAACATTGTTTCAGAGTCCAATTTAGTGTCAACACAATTTTTGGGCAACAAATTATTTGATATACATGTATATGCATAATGTTACATAAAAAATATGAAGTTGATAAGAGAACCTTACTCCCACCACACTTTGCATGGTTTTTCTTGTAGACATACTCTTAAGTACATACAAATCATACTTTTGAAATAACTTTTTAGCTATTCGAAGAGGTAATTATTCATTGGAGCATAGGTAATTCACAAACATGTATAAAGCCATTAAACTTTTGTGCACTTTTTCATGTACTCTTTGTTCAAATGTATATACATGTATATACATTTAATTCTAAACACACCTGTGTTGCCTATGTCAAAAATGTACATGTATCAATCCGCTTGATGTTACATTTCGAATTCAAATATGTACAATCTGAGGTCATTATTGAAGGAGGAATTGTCTTATCTTCTACACCTGAACTGAAAACTATAAACTAAATTTTTATACAATCAAATGACCCGTTACAACCAAAATTAAATTATTCTTATATGACTTCTTTCATAATTTATGTCAAGAATTGATAAGAATGACTTTTGGTATCTGGCAGTAACCATGATAACATAGTTAGGAAACATTTACTAGTAGTATCATGAAAAAAAAACCCACTGGCAGTTAAAACAAAGTTACATAATTATACATACCTAGTACATGTATAACAAGATATCAAATTGAATGTATTAGGCTGAAAATCTAACTCATGTGAATTCAATGGATTTCACCACTTATATAAATGTAAGTCAATTTACACTGTCTAATCTAAAACACAGTTTTTACTTACAGTTTAGATTTGGGAATATGCAGAGGTCTAAGTAGTTAATAACACATATTTATAATACATGTATATGTACAGTGTTCTTAAGAAATTATAAAATATAAGCAGAAATTAATCAAATTAAAGAAATAATGCAATACAAATAATAAAACTAAATACATGTATATAATGCTTCCCTTTATCTGTAATGATGCTAATGTGGTCATCATTCCAACCCCCACCCCCATTAAAAAAAATTCTAATGTTTTTTCTTACTTCATTTCTGGGGGAATCCCCTCAAACAGCTGTACCAAGGTGTGTCCAATGTGAGCTGTGACTGAGGATTCTGATGACTTTCTCTGGACAAAACCTACAATATTCATGTAATAAATTCAAAATTCTTATCAAATGACTCTCAAAAGTAATTCAATGTGTCAATTCATGCAAATCAATTCTGCATGTTCCAAACATCAAAGGTGGGACTTTAGATATTAATAAAGTTGGGATCACTGACTTATTTTGAGGTACCTGATATTACACATATCAATGTTTGTAATGCCAAAGATCTACAGTACTGTAACTCATACATCTAGCTCTTACATGCAAACATACCTAATTTGAATATACTGTAGATACACATTTTTCCATGTGAAACTAATTTACGCTATGAAGGAGGTCACAAATATTCAAGGAAAAATTTGTCACAGTGTACTTATAGCACACTTGAGTCATATAATGGCAATCCAAGACATCTGCCTAATTTTCAACTTGATTGAACTGATTGAACAGAAATTTCATGGAAATATGACCCCGTGGAAAAAAGGCATGTTTAATTTCAATTTCAAGGCAAAATTTTTACAAAGATATTAAGAATCATTTATCATCAATCCACTGTGTAAACCCACCTTTCACTTTTTCTCTGTAAGTGCCACTGGCATGCACATTTTTCAGTTTGGCTTCAAGCTTCAGTCCACTCAGAACTGCCAGGATTTTAACTTCTTCTACTTTAGCAATGCCAAACACAACCAAAGGAATTGTTTCTCCAACATAAATACCTGTGAAATATCACAAAAGTCTGAATGATTTACTCATTGTTTAAGAATGTGGCATTATTACAATGAGATGGAACAAGTAGCAATTCATATAAATAGGAACTTTCAAGACCATTTAGTGAATTCACCCAATGTTTATGAAATAACCACTGTTTAGAATGACTGACAGATGAACATATTAACATCTGTTCTGCTCAGTTGATGACACAAAATTGATGGGGGTTTTTTTTGTACAAAATATAAAAATACATAATTTGAAAAACTGATTTTATTAAGACCAGTTTCATTAAACATTTAAGTTTCCTTTACTGATTATCTCCATAAGAACTTACTTTGTTTGAATCTGGCTTGGGTGATAGATTGCCTGGCTTTACTTGGTATGCCAATGTTCTTTTCCTCCTCATTTAGGTCCTCAAGCTTAGCATTATTTCCAGTCTTACTTTCATCTGAGGGCACTTCCTGTGGCTCCTCCCCTTCCTCATGAACCTCAGCTTCTGATTCCTCCTCGATGACTGGTAACTTTGAGGATGGCTTCCTCTTGACTGTTTTGGGTTCTGGCATGGTGGAATACAGTTCTAGCAAATGATACAATGTTTTCCAGCATTTAGGAGTAGTGGCATGGATCTCATCAATGAAGGTCTTCTCTGTTACTGCAGGTGAGGATGTTTCCTCTATATCTATTGTCACCGTCTCACTGAGGTTCAAGGACTGAGGAGGAGTGAGGACACCAGTTGACTGGCTCTCTGTCAGTCCTCCTCTTTCTACTCCTCCTTGTGAGGACTTTTCCTCCCTTAAGGACTTTTCCTCCCCTAAGGACTTTTCCTCCCTTGGAGATTTTTCTGATTCAGTTTTAGAAGTATTAGGCTTAACAGCAACAGACTGCTTCACACTAATGTCTGGTTTCCATGTACTAGGTGTACTGGGAGTTATTTCTGTTGACACTGGACTGAGTCCCTCTGACATGTTAGAGGCCTGGGTGTCTGCACTAGAGCTAGATCCTTTTGATCCCTGCTTCCTGTGAGTTTTTGTCCACTCACCAGTAGAATTACTCTGTTTTAGTTCATTACGAGTTTCTTCCACATTTTCAGCCATTGTAACAAACTGGTGTATAAGCCTTAACAAAGGCATATCCACATGCTGAGTCACTGAATTACAGTTGATCATGAAATTCACTTGCAAAGTTGTTGGTTTAGCTTCTAGTTTGTGCATGGCAAAATTAAGCTGACAGTTTGGATCGAATGTCTCTCCTGATTCTTTGCTATCAAAATCTATCACATCCTTCATTCCTACACTGACACAGAAGTCATGGCACATAAAAGCTGGCATCTCATCAGTCAGATTCAATAATTTTGTCCGATGTTTCTTACTTTTCCCTTTACCCTTTCTTTTTCCAGAATCCGAAATCTCAATCTTAAGGTATTTCAGTTTTCCTTCTAAAGACAGAACTCCACCAAATTTTTTCATCATTGCTGAGGGTCTGACTCCTTCAACATGCAGACCAACACTTTGCAAGAATGGTTTGAAAAAGCTCTGTGCATCAGCCAATTGCATGATTGATGTCAAAGAATTAAATTGCTGGTCTGTAAGATCCAGCTTACTGTCGTCTTGACTCCAAGCACTTCCAAAAGCATTGATGAGTGAATCATGCCTCTTCATTGTAGGATTATCATCATAGGGTTGCTGGAATTCATCATCCCTTTGCATGGCCATCCAGTGGTACAAATCACTGATTTTATCCTCTCTGTTCTTTAAAATAGATGCCTTTGGTAATTCTACTTTCATTGGGGTAGCAGGTGGAGTTTCTTCTAAACTGGTCAGACTTGCTGCTGCTGAGTGGAAACTGTATGTACTTTCATTTCTGGCTATGTTTGGTGTCTGAAGGTTAGCACTAAGCTTACTAAACAACGTGGGTTTTCTGTCTGGTGAATCAAAGAGGCTAGTTGTTGGAGGTGTCCCTGAGGCAGATTGGTGAACCTTTCCCAGAATTTTCCGTCTCACTGAAGAATTTCTGCTTTCTGCTTCTGGCTGCTCCACATTCTCATTTAAACTCGGAACAGATGTGGAATGGTGGACAGACCTCTCCTCAGACAGAAGTAATGAGGCATGCTCATCCACCGTATCCATTTGTTCTATTGTGCTCTCTAGTTCAACACGCAGGTCATCATCTCCATTAACAGGAAGAGCAAATTTCACAGTGTAAGGTCGGACACTTTTCCTGTCTTTAAAATTGATTTTAGACATCTGAGGCATATATAGGAGGTTCTTCCACTGCCTGGTGAGGGCTAGGATGCCTTTCTGGATTGTGATGAGCTGGGGGATGGTGTCAGATACCACCGCCTCCTCCACTGGCTGTGTTCCCACCTTGTTGAGGTACCTCCTTAATGCTGTTAGCAGCTGGCATGAAGGCTCTTCCAGTAGAGTTGAGGCAAGAGTTGTCACTTTACTGTATTTGCTCTAAATGATTCCAAGATTAGATTGTTATAAATCAGATTTCATAGAGATCTTCAGTTATTCAAATTCAATAAAAGTTCTGTGTTTTTTTTTTTTTACAATAATGTATTCCTTCATAAAACAGAAATGGGGACAGACTTCATCCTCAGCAAATCTCTGAATGAAAACCTCACAAAACTGTTTCAACCAATGTACAGTTACCTTTTTGGGTAGTTTGATTCCTTCTACCTCCAGGGCATTTGTCATTATGCAGGCAATGACAGAACTTGTTCTGTGGGTAAGGGTCAAAATCATTGACCTGATCTCTGTCACCAAACGGTCAGCTGGGTTCAACCAGGCATTAATGGCAGTTGTAGCAGTACTGAGAAGATTCCAGTCTAGCCTATGAAAATGTACAGGGAGATTTTTATCTGATAAACAATCATGTACACACATGATTTTCATGTGAAAATGAGTTTCATGTGAAAATTCAAATGAATTTCATGTTTAACTCATGTGCAAGTTTTCATGTTAATTTCACGTTCAAGTGAAAATTTAGCTGAACATGGAAGAATTTTTAATGTGATTCTTGTTTTGTGTGATCACTGTCTTTTCATGTTAGGCTCACCTGCTCATAATTATACAATAATGCCATTACTTCTTACTAAGGATATACAAGTACATTTACCGTATAAGTTGAATTTTTAGCGAGATGCAAATTTAGCAATTTAGCCATAAAAATCAGTATAAAATTTTAACGAGAAGTAATTTTAGCGATTGGACAATATCTTCCAAGATAGCCTTTCCTCCTTAGTGCTGAATGAATTGTTGGCAATATGCAATTTAAGCGATCCCAACACCATTGCTAATAATGCCAAAATTGAATCCTTGCTAAAAATTCTGCTTATACGGTAGAACAAATTACAATATGTAACTGATTCACATGGATCTCTAGTGCCGTACCTTGTAAAGTCGACTTTGCGTTTGATTGAAATGGGTGGAGGAGCAGCAAAGTTGAGCCAGATGGTATGTAGTTCTAGTATTCCACTGGAAGCGTCCCCCTTCAGATCCTCATTTGTATGGGTGTCTCCCATACTAGAGCAACTTGATGGAATGGATACCCTGAATTACAGAAAACACACAACAATGGATACCCTGAATTACAAAAACACACAATTGTTAAGATGAATATTATCAAAGATGTTAACAATTATCTGAAAGGGAGTTCTTAACTTTCTCAGAAACCAAATAATATGTACTTTTTTTATATGTACAAAAAGAATCATTTTTAAAACAGAGATTGTTCATGTTTATGTTTTATTTATGCCTAAACTTTAGCTAAATGCTGTATTGTACATCACACAAATATTAATGAGAATACTGCTTATTCCCAAATTGGAGAAATGGTGTCAAAACATTAAAAGACTGGTGCCACTAAAGGAAACATCACAAGAATATAAAATATTGTCAAAAATTAAAAAAAATGATATCAGCAAAAGTTTCAAGTAGTTGGTATTCTACTTAATATCAAACAGTTCAATGTAGAGTTCCATTTAGCCCAACTACATGAAACAAGAATATGCAAAACTTTTCCCCAATTTCATCACCATGGATGCCTTCCAAAGACACAAGTCCTGAAGACAATAAACAAATACATAAATGACAAAATTTAAAATTTTCATTTGTTGAGAATCTGATTTGCTCTACCTTGAATCCCAAGAGTGAACAGACGATACATCTGTAGCATCCTGCCTTTTGGGAGGATCTCGCTTTGTTGGGGAATCTTTTTCCTTTCTATCACCTAGATGCCAATTAATTTCATGCTTTGTAGAGTTCTGAATATCTTCCAATTTCTTGGAAATATTGTCCATTTTCCTTTGAAAATCTGCATCAGTGATATCTTTAAACCCCAGTCTCCTAACAGCAGTGGCTTTGATTTCTTCTAATCCGCATTCAAACATTATATACCCAATGCCTCTGTCATGACTGTGATAAAATTCTCTACTTTCCTGTCTTCGAAGTTTTGGTGGCCTTTTCTCTTCCTCAAAACTGCCCTGTTTGAAGAGTCTGGGTAGAGTTCCCCCTCTTCCCTCACTGTCTCGACTAGTCTGTCTGCTAAATGAGGAGTGTCTGCTTGGTCTTGATTTTGGAGAATTCACCACAGAATCTTTCCTGGCACTACTACTACGCCTTATCTTCATAAACCCTGAAGCTCCTGAGATTGGGAATTCATCAAATTTAAACAAAACTTTTGACCTGTGCTCAGGGATAGCTGTCAAATGAATGTCATCCATATAATTACTATGTTTTAGAAGTCTTTGTAACTGTAGATGAATTCTGGCTATCTTCAGAGTCCCAACATCCTCTTCTCGACAAACCTCCGTTAGCTGTTTCTCTGCCTGTCTCTCTGTAAAATTGATTTCTGTTGAAGTTCTTCCTGGCCTCTTTTTGGGGGACATCTGTGGGTTGTTGACCTGAATGGAATCTGTCAGTGTTTTACAAGAGTGACTATTGGACAGTAACTGACACTCCACATTGTCTATACACAGGGCCAGAAGGGAGACACAGGTCAAGTCATGAAGATTATCCAGAGCTGAGAAAGAGATGACCTCCTCTACTAATCCAGCTTGTAAAACACAAATGTTGATCTGAAAATAGGACAGAGTGCATAATTAATATATAAAAATTGAAAAAAAGATACATGTATATCTGTATGAAAATTGTACATCTAGGACAAAGTAACAATATGTGTTCCGAAGCACTACATGTATATACAAGTATAATGTTTCTGATTTAGAATCATTAATATCATCAATATCAATTGAAATTACTGGATAATGACTTAATCTATCTAACATGTACATACAAATCCAAGAAACATGTAATTTGTTCAAACACTGCACAGATACAGCAACATCTAAAGAACCCTTGGAGCTAACCAACCGAGGGCATTTTTTGGAGTTAAGCACTTATCTACCTTAGAGACTGTGATCAGTGCCTGTATATATCTACCTTAGAGACTGTGAGCAGTGCCTGTGTATCTACCTTAGAGACTGTGAGCAGTGCCTGTATATCTACCTTACACACTGTGAGCAGTGCCTGTATATCTACCTTAGACACTGTGAGCAGTGCCTGTATACTTGATGTTTTCATATGTCCCTCCTGGTTACGACTCTCGGTACTGAATTGTCTTTCCGGAACCAGCTTCTCTGTGCCATCCTCAGAACTCTTCTCTTTCTTAAGTCTATTTTGCCGCTTCAGTCGCTCCAGGCACTGACTGTGTAGACCATCAATGATGGAGTTTGGATGAAGTGATTCTAGAGTTGGTGTCACTGCTTCAGCATATCTAATTTACACAGAAAAAATTGGGGGTTATTCAGAAAATTCTCAGTATAATTTTAACTTATAAACTTCATTGGATACGGGATAATAATAATGTACCTTTGGAAAGATTCTAGGAAGAGTGGTGTGATAGTTATGTCCATTGAGCCATGAAGTTTGACCACCCCAGTTGTAATAGAGGCATTCTCCAAAAGTGTTTCTTCTGCCATCACCCCTGTAAAACACATTGAAATGCATGTACATTTATCAAATGAATATTAATTTAATTGATTTCATTGTAGGTACTCTTATTTTTCTAAATTAAAAACTACATGTACATTAAATATTACAATTTCTTTACCATGTGGAACATTTCCATCTGTAGCTGTCCATGGATCTTGTGCATCAGGAATTGATTTCTCTTTCGTTGTCATTAGTCCTGTGGAGAACCCTTGTCTTATTCCTCTGAAATGTGGTAGACAAGCAGGACTATGTATGAATTGCTGAGACTGACTAACTGAAGACAGGGAGTATGCTGATTGGTTGTGCTTCATCTCACCAGAACCATGGATTGGCTGAGGAGAGGACCAATCCTTGCAATCATACTGAGTCAGGTGACCTGAGTAGCAGTTCATGAGTATTGGAGATTCTGTGATTGGTTTATTCACTTGGCCATGTAAATCAACCATAGAGAAATTCTCTAAGAGTTCTTGAGAGTCTAATTCATCAGAATAGTCACTCTGTTCTGTGGCGGCAGACTCAAAAGACAGTGTTGAGGCTGTTGTGGATCCGCTTTCCTGTCTTTCCACCAAAGGTTTTGTGGATGGCTGGAAGATAACAGTTTCATTGGATGGATCAGTGTCTACTGATCTTAGTGTCTGATCTTGACTTTCAGTGGATAAGATGCTGTTATCAATGCTGCCACCTGACATAACAGTGGTATTCTCCAAATTGTCTTCCTCTGCAGAGTAATACCTCTCACTCTCTAAAGACACAACTGAATATGCCTTCTCCTGTCTTAAACTCTTGGGTGAAGACTTTGATGCATTAGATATTGATGTTCTAGATGACTTGACATCCTCAAAATCAACAGATAGTTTCCTTCTTCCTCCAAGTATTGGTGAACTTGTGACACTAGATGTTTGTTTACCAAATCCTTCCTCCATGCTACTTAGCCTTGACACCAGGCTACGAGTTTCAGATATTGGACTGGTGAGAGAATCTTGTTGAAATGTATCTGATCCAGGACTAACTGTCTTGTCCGAAGAGTCTGTTTTCACTGAATCTACTTGATCTTTAGTCCCAATATCACTAGCTTGGTCATGATCCACTTTACTTACAGTAGGTGTGGAGCCAGCTTGACCGAGGCTCAAAGAGGGATCTTCTATCACAGTTATATTAGTTCCTGGGGATTCTGGAGTTAACATGTCACTCATGTAACCTCTGGTGAAAGTGAAATTCTTACATGGTGAAAGTTCCCCATTATTGGGTAGAACTTCAAATACCAGCTTGTCTCTGACTAATAAACTCTGTCCAAAACCTGGATCTTGCCCCTGAGGAGAAACCTGAAGGATTGCCCTGGAAGATGGATCTTTGGATTTTCTATGACTGAAAAATCCTACACCATTTCTATTACTTCCAAAGAAAACACATCCTCCATGACACCCACACTTGCCCACAACAGTCGGCTGAACTTTCAGTTCACTTACTGGCCAAAGAAACCACAATCTTTTTGTTTTTTTGTCATGAATCCTCAAGAATTTGTCTTGAAGAGCATGGAAGTCTGGATTAGGTAGAGCCATAGCAGCCTCAGCATCTAAAGGTCCAAATATTAAACTTCCAGACTCCAGCCAAAGTTCTGGATGGGATTCATCGGTTTTGAGGACAGCGGATGAGATGAACTGCCGCAGTGAAAAATTTTCTATTCTCCCTGTAATGCCTGCTCTTGTGTTGGTACCATGTAAGTTACAGGTGGACAGTTTCACTGTACTGACC
The DNA here is from genome assembly GCF_033153115.1 of Saccostrea echinata. Taxonomy (NCBI): domain Eukaryota; kingdom Metazoa; phylum Mollusca; class Bivalvia; order Ostreida; family Ostreidae; genus Saccostrea; species Saccostrea echinata. Next base: position 7,480,181 of record NW_026889774.1, read on the forward strand.
TAAAAAAAAAGAACAAACATAAGTAATGCCTATACATACATGTACATGTATCTTAACTTATTCATTATATACAATGTACATTATTATGTATATGTATCAAGTACATATAGGTTCAATGTAAATTAACCATCCATGTGATGCCTTTCATATAATACTGTACTAACTGAAATCTCAAATTTATTAAAGACAAGTTGAGTTTTATGCACAATAAAAGAAATCATTCTTAAAAAAGGACATTATTATGCTGCAACTGACCTGGACATTTAGGGCAGTCCCAGTCTCTACCAGGCAGAAGTTGACAGAGTCTAGGGATACTCTGACCATCTGGTATTTGATCTCTTCTGAGGTTGGACAAAGGAAATTGTACTGAGGCAGCATTCGACACTGGGGCTGGGGTAGCATGTGTTGACAGAATCTGTAAGGGACAGACCTCTCCATGCAATTCTCTGGATCCTCCACCAGCATGATGAATGTTTGTATAAACTCTATCAGATTCTGGAGCTATATCAATGATAATAGGGAAATAAATACAGTATATAAAATTTATGCAAATCTATCAATTTTTTAACAGTATTACATGACAATTAAATGTTCATTTTCATTAGATAAACACAGATTAAAATACATTGTATAAAATTCAAAATCCTTGTAAATTGAGAACCCTTAAAGAGACACATATAGATTGCTAAAAAACATAACTTAGTCCATTTTATATTTGCTTAAAAAAAAAAAAAGAGATGCTAAATTCATTAAAGATTAATAATTCTTTGTTTCAATAAAAAAAAAATATTCATATGAAGAAAGTGAGATAAAATTTACCTGAGGAGAAGTGAGCTTCCCAGTCAGGTCACCAATAATGGCCTCTACTAACCAACCATACTCTAAGGTCTCACTGTCCAGGGGCAAGCCCTCATGGGAAAACATGGCATGACCTCTGACCTGTAACCCTGACAACCCAAGGTGACCTTCATTTAGATGCTTTGCCCCATTATCCCTCTGAAACAAAATGATGTAGCTTAGCTCAGTAACAGAGTAAATCTTAAAGAATCCACTGAAAATACCAATTTTGTAACTCATTCAAATACATGTATTGTGTGTGTATCAAATCCAAACATCAAATCAATTCAATACAGTATAGCTGTATATTTTTACTAATCAAAATTCTTGCTAACTGCTGCAAATACTGCTGGATAATAGAAATGTTGAATTATGAACAAGTGTTCTATGTAATTTGTCTGTAAGTTCACTGTGCTGACCCATATAGCAAGAAACTGTGCTTGACTGCAAGTTCATTGTCTTACCTGGAATGTGTCCTTTGCAATAAGGATTGCTGGAGACAAGAGAAGTTGTAGTTTTGTTTCCTTGTAAGCCTTGTCCATCTCAAAGCAGAGCCTCTCCAACATGATGCTTGGACAAGGCAAACTATCAACATTACAGTTCTACAAAGATATTAACTTTTGTTTATTTCTCAAGTTTCAGATGTTCATTTTGACAAATTTTTAATGAATGCACACTACATTTATGTCACTCAATGCATCTAATAAATATCACATATAATTTTTTCACATGACTATCCATCAAAGATTCATTATTGCATTGCAGAACAAGGAAAGATAGCAATTATATTGCTGCAACTGTTATATAAAATATTGTACAAACCCCGTTATCTCGAACTCGATAGGACAGAGAAAAAACTTTGGGATATCCAAGGATTCCATATATTTAGGGTAAAATACTAAGAAAAAGTGGTTGGGATTTCCAAATCATTTTGGCATTTCCATGGTATCTGAGATATCGGTGTTTGAGATACCAAAGTTCTACTCTATATGACTACAAAATCAATTCAGGATTACATAATTATATATGTACCTTCACCAGATGTCCGTGAACATCATGTATAGCTAGAGACACAGTGACAGCAAAGGGACGGTAGTATCTCTCATCAAATGGCCCTGGTAAATCACACTCCTCTACAAACAGGGGACCCACATTCCCCAGTCCCTCTTTTCCTGGGGTCTGGGAGCCATCCTCAAAATCTGTAAATTTCTGATCCTCTCCTAAATAATTTTCCTGCAAAACAAATAATACTCATATATGCTATCATTACAATTAAATATTGTTCATTACTTCGAAAAAATACTACCTATGTCAAATTTTTACCGTAACAGTATTATCAAAGTATGTTGACAATTTAAGTTAGTTACATGTATGGCATGTATTTCAAATATTGTGTGTTCATCAAATGTCTGTCTTCTAATTGAGAGGAAAATAAAAAAAAAGACAAATAAATTCAAAACCTTGACATGAAGGAAATTTCTTAGAAGTGAACCATAAACACAAAGCATGGAAGGTGCTACTTCTAGTTCCACTGCAATCAAGTCTGATTCCATCTCCCCAGGGTCAAAGTTATCCGGTGGCTGAGGGTGAAGGTATTTGGAGGGACGAAGGGGGGCCAAAAGGGACTCCTCATCCCCAGACTGGGGGACTTGTTGTAGTAGAACAGGCATGGGATGATAGGTATAACCAATACTGATGGCAACATTAGAGGTGGTCCAACAGTCAATCCAACCATCACTGTCAATGAGATGATAATCCTTAGAATAAAACTTACAAGTGCCATTCTAAAACTACTTTGAATTCATTGTTGCTAGACTGACAGGAAGAATTCTCAAATTCTTTTTTCAGATGTGCTGTGATCTGGCTTATACAACTGTGCCAACTGCTTATGAAGGATTGTAAACATATCATGAGTTTCACTATCGAATTGCAGATTCATTTGGGCACCAGCAGTATTTAATATTGGAAGTTTGATTTTACTCTAATTACATATGTAAATCTTCTGATTCCTCTTACACACCCAAACACAGTTACTACCAGTATATAGGATCTTATCAAATCCCTTTTTTTAATCTTTCACAGCCATTAACATACATACATAATACATACATACAGTGTATATACATGTACATACATATAGTCATATAACTTTGTTCAAAAGAGATCATCACTTGTACAAGTAACATAGAGTTTGAACCTTTTATAATCTTTCCATCTCATTTTACCTGGCCTGTGTCATTCTTCTCCATTGCTTTTTCTTTGTTCCAAATGGATCTTCTATGATCTGTCCATTACGATCCATCAGTTTCATGTTTTTAGACAGAGCTAGTAAAACATGGCGACTGGTGTTGTTTTCTGGTAGATACAGGCGACAAAATGCCGTTTCTCCCTAAAACACAAAGACAACAAGTTGAAAACCATTTTAAAAAGGAAATTTTCAGTACATGTATATTTAACATGATTGTTCATATAGGGAATCAATCTTTCGTAACTCAAATTTAATAAAAGTATTCCATACAATGGCATTATGAGGGAACAGTTTGTTTTAATATCATAATTTAAGCAATTAATTTTCAAAATATTTTGCTACAGTAACTAATGTTTGTGAAAAACATCTTAATCTTTTTAAATCAGGAAGTTGTATATCCTTAGAAAGCATACAAGAAGTGCAACAAAAACCACACTTCCAACACAAACATACCTTGAAGACTAGTCCAACATGGACTGTTTCTGGTAGGAAGTCATCATAAGGCAGAATCAGAGACATGTCCAGCAGGTCACCACAGAAAGCGATGTGAGCTAAAATCACAAAACACACAATTGTTAGCATGTACAAAATACATAAGGCCTAATAGTTTATATTTGCTATAAATTTTATTCTCTTAAACCATTTTCACAAATCTCCTATGTTGATACCAGTAACTGACCATTTTCTGGTTGATGAGATGAGGTGTCAATCCAGTTGTATTCATTGGTCAGTAAAATCAGCTCAAACTCTTTTATCTGTAGGTTTATGGTCCAGGTGTAGGGCACAAAATGATAAATGTCAGGGACGGTCTTCACCGACCAATCATTGATCAGGTCTGTTAGGGTGTAAACAAAATTCAAAAGATAACAAAAGTACTCACAATCCTATCCTTCCCAACCCCCCAACTTAATTTTTTCATACAAGTATTTTATTTTTCTTAAATTATTCTCATATACATGTATAAAGTTTTTGTTTGTTCCTATATACTGGCATATATACAGTCAACCTTGTTATCTCATATTCTATGGGAATGACAAAAACTATGACATATCCAAGGATGTGAGATATTGGGGTTGAAATATGTAAATTTAAAGTGGTTTGGACACACAATTCACTTTGACATGTATACATGTTATTCAAGATATCAAAGTTCTAGATACTGAGGTTCAACTGTATATTATACATGTATATACATGTACATTGTACAATCATACATTTCTTTTAATCATAAAGCTGAATGAAATAACCTTATTGTAAGTGTAACTTTCTTATTATAAAATATTTATCAAATGTAAATGTACATACCAGTGAAGAAATGTTTGTGTTCGAATATCAGACAGACAGTAGTTTTACAGGCAATGAAGTCACAGGTCCAATCCTGATGGCCATTCCAAGTTATTGGGTAAAATGCTTTTACTGTGAACTAAAAAAAACACAAATATTTTTCTAATATTCCAGAAAAAAGAACCCTAATTTTCATTTTTATATGTTCTCTAGCTAGCTGTATAATAAAATTAGTTATATGTAACTGGCCACAAACTCATGATAAAATCTTGATTATCTAAACAAATCATAATGATAATAAGCATATTACATGTAACTCCAGTCCTTTCAAAGCTAAAAATTTGTGGTTTTAGTCAACTATAATACTGTAGATGTACCTCAAATGTTTCACACTCCACCAGTGACCTGTATTGAAGACTGGTAGTGGCATCCACGAGAAGTAGCTGACCATGAACTGTGGTGGTGTAACCCTCAGGACTGGTGACCCAGGGAACTGTGACCTCAATATATGACCCCTGACCTGTGCCCATGTGAATTGCCTGGGTTTCCTGTTTGAAGAAACCATCAACATTTTTTAAAACATGAAAAAAAATTCAATACTGTCATTTTTTTTCTTTCCAAATGAATAAAATTAAAGAATCCGTCCCTTTCCCTTCATTGCAAAGAATTCTTTGTTTAAGAAATTAAAAGTATGGTTTATTTTGTTAATTAAAATAAGACTCACGGAGTCTTTTGTGAATAGAATGTCCACAGTGGAGGTCTGCATTAGGTTAATCATGAACTCAAATTTCTTATAGTTTCTGTATTCCCCTGGTTTGGCCTCTTCTGTTGGCACCATGTCTTGATAGTCAGCTGGATAGAAAAACTTCCACAGCAACTCCCTGTAAAAATACAGCCCAGCATAAGGTCTCTATTACATTAATCCTTTTTTTTCCATTGGCATGTATTAAATCCAACCTTGTCAAAATTAAAATATAATGTTAAACAAAATTACTTTCAAAATAATGTCTCTTCTGTGGTACCTTATAAAATACAGACTAACATCAAGTTCTGTTTAAATACAGTTTAATATCCAGTTTAAAATTACAGTCTAAATTTAGTCTCAAATCAAACAGAATATAAACCAATGTTCCACATCAAAATAGCTCAACAGTAATTACCATCCCTATTATTAAAACAAAATCAAACCATCTGTTCCAGTCAAAAATACAGCCCAACTTACACAGCAATTAAGCTTAACCTTGTTGCATTTTAAACTTACATATCACAATCTACATTCCCTCATTTTCTAAAAGATATACATTGTCTCACAATTAAATATCAAGAAAAAAACCATATTCATTAAAATGAATTTTGTTACAACTATTCCATTAAATATTTGCTTTTGTCAAATTCACCAAAATTGAAAAGTTGTCTACTTGAATATCATACCTTTGTTTATCTACCCATGGACCATAGTTAATGTCTGTATTTTTTCCACATTTGACATCCATTCCAAGACAAGGATAAGTCCTGCGAACAACAGTCTCTCCATCAGCTAGCTCTACGCTCTCTGGTTCATAAGGAACAATACCTACAAAAAAAAAAAATTTTATGTACAGAAGACCTTCAGATATCCGGACGCCAAATATCCAGACGCTTCAGCTTCTGGATGCTTTTTTCTCAGAGCTATATGGAAAACATGGAGAATATGGCATTTGCCATTTAATTCAAATGCTGTTATAGAAAAATATATGACAACATGTAGATAATATTTTTAACAAATACCTGGTTCATCCATATAAAAATGTACATCTATCTTTCTAGTCTGTAGAACAATAAATCCTTCTCCCATGTACCGAGGTGCTCTACAATTAATTAGAAAGAATTTTAAAGAAAGCTAAGAAAGAAGATAGTGCAGAATCTATTTCAATATATCCTAGTTTCATCTATCATGTTCATGTACAGGCATCTTGATACAGTACTGTAAATTTATTATAAGTATCATTGAAAATCAAGTAGACTGCTAGGACCAGTAAACATCGCTGTACATATCCTTATTCATGAAATTTTTTTAATCTATACATCTGTTCTTTTAATTTTCAAGTACATGTATAAATTTACATTCAGTAAGAACTCTAAAAGATCAAAAGAGAGTTCAAACTGTGTAGAAGACTTACTCATCAAGTGGCCCTGTGTATTTGTTACTTTGTACAAACATGAGTTTAAAATTCTCTGCTCTACCAATGGCATCATGCATAAACTGGTCAAACGGGGTGGAGGCTGGCTTTGTAGTGTAGGTGAAATGTCCATCCTCAAAACTGAATATCAGTGAGTGGGGAACTAGGTGATTTCCAAAAATAATTCTTCCCTGTAAAACACAAATTTTTTTTAAAGTCATTTTTTTCTGACTGCAAAATTTTCAATAATTGCTTTTTTTATGCCACTTTGCCATTAAACTTCATTCATATGGCACAAAAACAATGACATCAATTTTGAAAGAGAAAATTCATAAAGATATCATGAATTTAGTTAAAATCTTAACGAAATAATGTCTAATTGTGAAAGTTACTTCATAATAATTTGATGCAACTATCACTTAAGATATCAGTCACTTTTGTTCATTGTATTCAATATTCAACAAAAATGAGGTTTGAAATATCAAAACTTAGGGTTTTGCACAAATGCCAGACTTGCTTAATGTGCATAGACTTACCGACGACATTTCTACTTTGATTACTGGTATGAGATCTCTCCAGTTTACATTTGATAACCCTGAGCCACTGGAATTCAAATACAAACATCATCAATATATTATCTCACATTTTGTTGTCAATTTCAATTTTATACCTTAATCTTAAAAAAAAAAATCTGAAGTTATCACTCAATCATCTGATTATTGTGTGTACTTCCCTAAACAAATATTTTTATTATAAAAGATATAAAATCTATGTTCAGTACATAGACAAGATAAAGTACTAAAAAAAGATTATTCATGTACAATGGACATAAACACAAAAGTCATGTAACCATCGATTAATTCTGTATTTGGCAAATATAAACTCAATTTTTTTTTTATCATTGTTAATGGTACTTTTGTAACAGCTGTACACAAAATGCACATTAACATGCAACATTTATGTATTTTCAATAGGGAAAAAAGTCAATAGTGTTGGTTTTATCAACAGGTCTGAGGAAACTAAAATTATTCACTTGTTTTTGGAAATGGGAACTTCCTGCACTGGGTCACTTAAATCTGCAGTACCATCAAATAATTTATCAAGTCTGTCATATGTGCCTGTTTTATTGTAGACGTGAACTTGGAAGCCATCTAAAAACATCTGAACCCTTGTTTCCATATGTGATAAATCTGAAAAAAAAGACATTGACCTTTAAGTACTTCTGCAAATATATAAAATATAATTTCCAGCACAAACTGTGCAATATATGCACTATTTGTTACTAACAGGAAAATTTTATAAAAACAGGAAAATTTAACAGACAATGAATTGATGCATAAAACCACCGATGTAAATGCACAATTTTATAATTATATGCCATGGCAAGCTTCTTAACATATGTTAATTAATTTACAAAGGAACTTCTGAACAATTCAACATACAAGTACTTGTAAATTAACATACCTTCATTAAGATCTTTTGGGATATACTTCTGCCACCATTTAAAAATAATCCATCCATACTGTATCCGTACAGAGAAATCCTCCGTTATGTAATGGAAATCTCGCAGCATAATTTTCCCAGACAACACAGAGAAGGAAAATGATCCTAAAAAGTTTCATAAACAAGGATTAAAGATTGATTAAATTTTTTATATTATGTTTTATAGCTCAAAGCATATATCTGATAGGATTCCATTTAATGAATACACGTACATGTATATATAGAGGATATTCAATGTTTTTTAGTTGGATATGGAATTTATTTCACGAGTGGGACAGGATTTTTTGATATTTTCACGAGTGCGAAGCACGAGTGAAAATATAAAAAAAAATCCTGTTACACGAGTGAAATAAATTCCATATCCAACTAAAAAATATTGAATTTTCTGTTTATTACATTTTCTTTGATTTTCTCTTTGCCTCTGACTTATCTTAACACTGTGCCATAGGCTGTGACGTCATAGTTGAGACGACATAGTTAAGGAATTGTGAGATTGAAAACATTGTAACATGGATTTTAGCAACATATTTGGGAAAAATTGGCAGTTTTAGTCTCTATCAAGAGGTTTAGTTTACTATCTCTATCTTATGATGGGCCAGAAATCATTTTTTATTTACTTTGATATCCATTCACACTGTGAGAGAATATCACTTTAGTATCCTTTCACACTGTGAGAGAATAACACTTTTATTCAATAAATAAATCACAGTATTTCACTGTTGAAAATGTGATAAAATATTATAAAGAAGTGTTGTGTTGTCATTAGTTTATTATCCAACATATGATTTCCTTCTACTCTTTCTCATTGTTTTTGTATGATATTGCATGTATATACATGTATAAGATCCTTAACTAATTCTTTGATTTAAAAAATAATCAAAAAAAAAATATATATATTGATTATCATTCTTAGAGTTAACTGTAAAATCTTATTTCTCTTCAACAACTTTCACAACAGTTTATTTTATAAAGACATGAACTTTCACTTATATATATATAAAAAGTTCATAATCATTTTAATTCTGTGAATCATTTGCAACCCACAGATATTTCTCAGCCAAAACCATTTTTTAAATATAATTTATTGTGCACTTAGCATAATTCAGAAATTTCCCTGATTACAGTAAATCATGCAGGTTTCACAAAGGACCAAATATTTGTCTAGCAACTATAAATTTAGAAATTAAATGATTTTCTACACTTGTATTTTAAAAAATAAATATTCAGAGACTGGGTGTGGCCTTTACAAACAATCTCATTGTCAGTATTTATCCAAAGTCTGTATCCCTTTATTTATGACAATTGATTTATTTTACACACTTTAAACCTGACCAAGATAATACAGAAAGAATGATGTTATCATAATATTTAGATAATCATTACAACACTTTTCGGCAATTTTTTTTTTCAAATGCTCTAATTTACCCAAGTTCGACCTTACAGCAACAAAAACTAGGTGGACCAAACAGGGTCTAAATGAAAATTTACAAATCATATCAAAACCATGGCAAAAGGCCTCCTAACCCCCTTCTCTTCCATAAATTGGGCCTTTACAATGTAGATTTTACCAAAGGCCTAAATGGGATATTTGTTATTTCCAGTATATGCATGCAATCCTACAGTACAGCACAAAGTATAATTTGGAGAATTTTATTGTATGTTATCTTGGAAAATTGTTATGCTACCTGCAGGTGAAAATTGTCACCTGTTTTACTCCATTCACCATACATGCCAACTTTCCCTATTTAGGTGGGATCCTCCATATTTTACCCTATGATCCTGCTTCCATAAAGCAAAGTTGCCCTAATATACCGATTTGAAAAATTTCACCCCTGACAAAGAGCACACAGTGGGTGTGACAGGTTGGCAGGGGATGCTCACTCCTCCATGGCACCTGATCCCACCTCTGTTTTTGGAGGTCTGTGTTTGTTCTGCTCCCGATTTGTATTGTTTTAATGGACTTTTAGCTTGAATACTCTTCATTATCTCCATATTTCATTTTCACCCTAAAATTTCTGAGTTTAATTTCAAATATTTACATTTGCAAATGTTTTCTCTTATATAACACTATTTGAACAAGGCGTTTTTACACCTGTGTAAAACACGTTCGTCATGTGATCATAAATTGATTGTTTAGTCATAAACGATCTACGTAATTTCATAGTGATGTCATAAGTGATCGACATGTTCAACACATTCGATTTAAACCGTTGAGTTTTGAAAAAAATAAATCATTTATGAGTTTAAAACTTTAGTACCTTACTATTTGTAATAAATCAGTCACAAATGTAAATATAAGTAGTAAGGTATCATTTTAAATGTTTTATCGGGATGTAAATACGAGTTGGCATGTGATCAAATCTACCATAAAGCCCTTCGGGCTTTATGAGATTTGATCACATGACCAACCCGTATTTACATTCCGATAAAACTTTTAAAATGATACCTTTTTTCTTAAAAAATACATGGGATTAACATTTATACCGTGTATTACATGTATTACAAAATGTTGCAAATTTAAAGCTTTGAAAATTGTTGTTACGTGCAAAATCCTCCACGGGGATTTTTAAAAGTTGGCATGTATGATTCAGACCTACTCGAACAGATTAGGTGAATTGGACAACTGCCATGGTATCACTTGAAAAATATCTGGCCACCAAGTATTACATTTGAAGAACACAAAAATAAAGAATAGAAATCCAATTGATAATGGCTACGTGCATGAGCTTGAACTATGATTTTTTTTAAATGTCACTTGCCTGAATAAAGGTGCTTATTAAAAATTCAATATTATACACCTATTAACTGGCTATGAGGACAATAGCAAGTTAATCATCCCCCAAGACAGCGACTTTTTCCTGAGGCGCAGCTGAGGGAAATAGTTGCTGTCGAGGGGGATGATAAACTTGCTATTGTCAGAATAGTCAATAAATAGGTGTTTTATTATACAGAAGCCGACTTTACTTAATTTGTTACGTCACAAACCAGATACGTCACAATACAACAACTCATATAGTTTTGAGATGAAAAACGAGGGAAATGAAATGCTTCCGGTGAATAGTTTGATGACTATTTCACCATGGGCAAATAGCACAAAAACTATTCCACGGTAGGGGCTGTTTAGAAAAAAATAAAACATTTATTTGTCATACTTTTATGTAGAAAAAATTCACAGAGGTATAATAATGCCAGCTAGTACCCAAAATTCACTTGCCCCGGGTAACAGGTAATGGAAACTGTCAGCCCTAAATAAATAATTTAAGGCGCTTTCTCATTCAAATGTATATAATTATGTAATTTGATTTAATTTAATACATACCAAACTTAATATGCCCATATTTCACAAACTTGTTGACAATCACGGTAATAATCAAACCAAACACTCGTGAATTGTAGAGGGTGATATAAACAACCCAGGCCTGGGCTAGAAATATGGACAAGAAAAACACATAAATGGATGAAGATGGAAGATTGTCCTGAATGTCTCGAATGAAGGAGTCATGTTCATTTGTTTTGTTAATAGGTGTTTCCTGCAAATTCAACTGGTCCGACTCCATGTTGGTATTTTTAACCTTCTATTTGTCTGGAGTGCATACTTTTACTGTGTTGTATTTGATTTCTTTATAATTATCTTGTGCTTAGAATGGTAGCGTTCACCCGCAGATGTCCACATCATACTGTTCCAACGCAATTTGTTTTATCTCGACTTAGATATATACACTGCCGGGTATTCGATGTTTACTGATGAATTACATCGCAGAAATTCCTTGTTATGCAGGTCATATTAAATATTTGCATTTCCAGTGATTTTTATATATTTTCATCATCATTTTCATTACGTTTGTTCTATCATAAGACATCAGGAAGGTTGACACTCTTTTCGTTCATCGATCCTATCAAAACCGGAAGCAAAACTGATGAAAATCTCTGTAATACAAAACCTGACAGGAAAAATCAAATTGTTCCGAGATAGAAACAGTCGCGACCTGTGTTTATATTTATATCAGGTAGAATTTATTCAAAAACGTCTTCATGGAAAGAAGAAGACTATTGCTTTGACCTTCAATTCAACATTTAGATATTAGTCTAGACGAACTCTAAAAACGGCGTGAACTCCGAAAACGAAGTCTTTGGCTCCATCATGCATTGTGGCAAAATGGCGTCCGATATAAACAAACGATGGATTGTCGTTCGCTTTCTCCAAATATAGGGGTGCATGATGGCTGTATTTAGTGCATTAGGACTTTATTTTAATTTTTGCTGAATGGATATAATTATATTTATTAAATTATTTTATGGATATTGACTTATTTATTGCTTCAAACTCTTGCATAGTAGTAAATCGGATATACGACTGCCGGTAAGAATTATTTTCTTATTTGATTTATTGTCTCCTTGATTTAAATTTTATGCTGTTCCTACAACATAGGTGCTTTTATTTGTTTTTGAAGACACTCAACTTGTATTTATTTTAATTAGAAAATGCGTGTTTTTCACCACGGGGCAGAGATATTCACAGGTTCATTTTTAGAAGACATGTTGTGACCTTATAATTTCTAGAAGAGTGGTTTTTAAAGATTTCATATTGATAGCCAATAGTTTTAAAAATGTTTTCATAATAATATCTGTTCATTGGTGATAAAAAATCGGTAAATAACGATGGTAAGAACTTACGCGTTCAATTCAGATGTCTAACACAAATAAAAATACCGGAATGCTAACTTATGTGTAAAATTCAGTCAAGTTTTTAACAGTTACAATATATATTATCCCATTTTGCATATATATCCCTTTTATTATGCATATTTACTTCTCAAACGTATCATTTTCTCTGTAATTGACCTGACTTCAAACGTCAACTTTGAAAGTAAATATCTCCTTTTTTGCAAATAAAATAAAAATTCTGACAAATACGATCTCTTCCAAAGTCTTTTATTTAGCATTTCTGAGTACTGGCATAATTGCCATACTTTCCAAAACTTTGCACAGACAGTTTTTGTAGACCCATCATTTTTGCCGAAAAATCGCCATTTTTTGTGCGTGTGCGCATGCGCGGACTCTTTTTCATTTGCATGTGGCGACCGACTCTCCCAACGAAATTCTATCGTTAAATTTTATTAAGCTAATTTACAGTTGTGCCCCCCCCCCCCTTCAATGAGTTTTAATAGTAGTATTATACATATATTAAAAACAAACCTAATTTACAGTTGTGTCCTCTCAATAAAATTGCTTGTTTATCATCTAGTAGTATACGGTTATGTCTGCTCATATAATAAACGTCTGATGATCTTTTCGTGTCTGTCCTCCAAAACCGACTGCCAAGGGTCAAATACCCCCGCTCCCCCAACAACTCTTCAGAGACATGAGAAAGTCAAACGTTTTAAAAAAATGTTGGCGTTGGCCTCAGTCTTTTCAATAACTTCAGCATGTTCAGTAGTCAGAAATATCTGACGTTTTCCAGGCTTTTTTTTTCACGATTTTGATATCAAATCGTTAAAAAGAAGCCAGGAAAATGTAAGATATTTCGGACTACATGTTCAGTAGTTACCAAAATGGCTCGAGGTTAATTAAGTAAATTCTACAATTTACACATCCCATACAGAAAGACCCGTTCAGGCTTCAGTGTTATACCACGGACAATTAACTGGACATCGGTGTGCAGTAAAGTATAACCAGTCAACAAAAATACATGTACATCAAATCCTTTGAGACCAGGGAATACACACGGTGAAATGATTTAGAATCATACATGTAGTACACTAACGATCAAATGCAGATTTTTTTTTCTTACATTCATGTTTAAAGTGAAATAGATTACAGTAAAGGAAGATAAAGTTTGCAACCTGTATGTGTGAACAAATTAGCATGTAGGATTAGATCATGCCCACGAATTCTTTATTTTTGGTTACCAATGAAAATTGTAAGACATTTTTTTATTAATTGTGTGAAGCTGCTGACATACATGTACATGTACAGAATATATAAGTAAAAGTTGTGATGGAAAGCGCCGTCGGTGGTCCAATGTTCTTAGCGTAAACGTTATATATACGTTGCAAGTTTTTTAGTTGTTATTTTGGGAATATAAATAAAAAAATTTGGTTTTTTTTTTTTTGGCAAATTACTTGTTCAAAAATGTTCAATGTAATCATTAAGAATCATTGGTTAACTTAACATTTAATTCATATTCAATTAGCCATTATTGTAAATTTTTACGATAACAGTAGGTACCAGACTTAAAACACTTCAACTTTTAAATAATGATTTCATATATATAGTTCCCTTCGAGAAACATGTGATGACTAAAACTTAACTTTAGTCAAATCGGAAAGGTGAGATAAACATAGAAGAGAGGGGTAGAATGAGAGAGAGACAGATAATGTGTGTTTGAGAGAGAGAGAGAGGTGGTGTGAATGAGGGTAGAGAGGGGAGGGACGGAGAGAGAGAGAGAGTGAGGGGATGGGGAGAAGAGTAATGTGGGAGAGAGTGAGTAAAGAAGAGAGGAAGAGAGAGTCAGGAGAGAGAGTGTGAGTAAGGCAGAGAGAAGGGAGCGAGAGAGTGTGTGTAGGAGAGTTAGATAGGAGAGGGGAGAGAGAAAACTGACAGTGGGGTGAGTGGAGAGAAAGAACGTGAGTGGATGGATGAGGGGAGGGAAGAGTCGGAGAAAGAGAAAGATAGAGCGAGTACGGAGAGAGAGGTGGGGAGGGAGAGAGAAAATAAATGAGTGAGAGAGGGAAAAGAGTGAGGGAAACGAGTGGAGTGAACGAGTGGAGAGAGTGTGGAGGGAATGAGAAAAAGAGAGGGGTGAAAGAGATGGGAGGGGAGAGAGAAAGAGAGTGGAAATTGACTCACTCTCGCGCACTCTGCCCTCTCTCTCACAATCACTATCTCTCCACTTATTCTCTCTCTCTCTCTCCCTCCACTCATTGTTGGAAGGAGTGACAGAGAGAGAGGGAGAGAGAATGAGTGAATGGAGCGAGTTAGTGGAGAGAATTGGGAGAGAGGATAGGGAGAGAGTGGTTGTTGAGTCAGTTTTGAAGAGGTTGGAGAGAAGGGAAGGGAAGACAAGGAGAGAGACAGTGGGGAGAATTTTAAAATGGTCAAAACATAGAATCTGTCTAATTCGCTCACTTCATTTTCTCTCCTCAACTCTTGCGGATTAGACAGATTCTATGCTTTGACCATTTTAAAATTAAAAATAACCACAGAATAAGTTATGTTTCCCAGAATTTTTGAAGACAATCCGAGGATCAGATCATTAACAGTATGGCACTGTCTGCGTAAAAATGGCATGTTTTATTCTCTATTCTATTTCTAGAAACGTTACCAATGATGATATGTTGTTCCTGATGTGTAGGTTAATGTCCCAGTTCCTCTTCTTTCCTCACAAGTAATGGAGCCGAGACCCAAAGGGGCTGAGGCCCATTACTTTAAAGGAAAAGAGAGGAACAATGATATAGACATACTTATAATCCACTGCTTTAAAGACTCGCCATTATTGTTTGTTTATATATGATATAGACATGTTTTAATTAAATTAGGGATGTACTCGACTATCGTTCGATCATACCGACTATCGACTAAAATTTCTTTAGTCGGTTATTCGTTAAAAATGTGTTACCTAAACGTAATTTTAAATTCAAGGTAATAAACTTGGATTTGCCCATTTCATTTATATTCAGATCAATGTTCTCGTAAGTATAACTCAGGGTATGTTTTAACTGTTCAAAGGAAATTATTTGTATGTCGATTTATGTTTGGGAAATATGCCTCCCACATCTAATTTTGGAATACTTTAAAAGATTTCAGGATGGAAAAACAGGTAAAAGTGCGTTATCAAGGTTATGTGAAACTGGACTTGTATTCTGCAGTGGGACATCAAATATGATGTATCATATGCCGAATCCGTCAAACATACATGTAGTAAACAAAGTCTTTAATTGAAACTTTTCTTTAGTAAGTTCTCCGCAAAATGCCAACAAAAAAAAGCAGAGCCGGAAATAAAAAATGTTGCTATCACAAACATGATTATCAAGGATTGTTTACCACTGATTGTTGTAAATGGAGAGGACGTTCAAGAATTGTTTGGTTTTGTAGATTCAAATTGTGAAGTTTCAACCTGCAATGCCATAAGATCTGACGTGATGCAACTATTCATAAAGAATAATTAAACAGCTGTTACAAAATTGTAAATACATGTAAACTGGGGGACAGTTATGAGCGTAATTAAATGGTGTTTCTTTCTAATAGCAATATCATGCATTCTTTTTAAGATTGTATTGATAATTTGCACAAAATCTCATAATTAAAATTTATCGCAAGTTCTCTCTGTTTTCATAATTAATAAGAGGCACGCTTTAATTGTTTACCAGTCAACAAAGGTCACTGACAAGACACGTAGAAATGGCTTCAATGAACGAGTACATGTAGTATCGTTATGAAAAGAAAGGACAAATGCAAGCATTTGATATCCTGCATTTAGATAAAATGTGCAGTAAATATCATATTAATTTTGAAATCAAATGCATTGGATAAATGTAGATGTATAATATTTATTGTACTACGTAAATGTTTACGAATCAGAAATTCGTTGTATAATGGTGATAGCGTAGGTTAAATATCGTACAATAGTCTATAAAAGACAAATAGTGAAAATGACATGAAAAATTAATTTAAATTTCAACGAATATTCGACTATCGTTCGACTAAAGCCGCCGACTATTCGACTAAGCTGTCCGAATAACATTGACATCCCTAAATTAAATAGATTCACATTTAAGCAATCTTAAGTCTTAAATAGTACGGCAAACTGAGTGTTTTAAACCCACTCGACACCGATCTCGGTAGCTTGGTATGGAGAATACCCGACTTTCATGGTGAGGATACCGGGTTCGATACCTATCATTTTCATTCTTTTTCTTGCTAAAACATAAAGAACCAATGCACTTATGGGCCCCGATAAAAGGTGAAAAAATGAAGATTCAAATTAAGCATAATTTTTAATCTCACATCATCAATTGATATCTAAACTATAAGATTCAACAAAGGACAAGGTATAGTAACGGCCGAATCTGGTCCCTTATTTGATGTAAAAATCAGACACAGTTAAAATTGTGATAGTTTGTAGTTAAGAACTTAAAATGATGACTCAAATAGGTTCGGTACGACTTCTTCGGATTTGGGGTATCTATAGGCATTTATTGATTGACTGATTGTATGTTATTTTACGTCCAATTCGAGATTTTTGCACTCATATAGAGACGTCACCATATACCGGTGAAGGGCTTCAAATTTTGACCTTTACTCGGCACTCAGGACCATTGAGCAGTGGGGGATCTTTATCGTGCCAACGCCTACCGTGATACGGGACCTCGGTTTTTAAGGTCTCATCCGAATTACCCGCAACTTTCACTTCAAAGTGCCGAGCGCATGGCTAAGGAACAGTTGCTACCCATTCTTTATCGACTTAGGTCAGTCGCGGCCGAGATTCGAACTCACGACCTCCCGATCACGGAGCAAGCGCTCTACCGACTGAGCTACCGTGAACGGTTATTATACATATATCACATGGCTTCGAGGGTGACATACCAGAATGTTTGCCCCAAGGTGACAGGAAAGTCCTGGAGTGTTATGTCCAAGGCTTTCCTGTCACCGAGGGGCAAACATTCTGGTATAGTCACCCGAGAAGCCATGTGGTATATGTTATATAACATTTTTAAAATTAAAAAAATCGTCTAAAATTGATTAAGTTTAGACAAATAATCCAAAATGCTTTCATGACGTTAGAATTATGCTCCGTTGTTTACATTTGCTTAGCAACCGACGTCATTACATCTCGAACCCGAGCTACAAATGCGTAACATAAAAACACGTGAAAGTGATCGAGAGGGTGTTATAACCGTTTCCGTCGGGAGACATAACTGTTTCCGGCGTGTGACATAACTGTTTCCCGTGTGATTCAGCATTCTTCAAGGTTTATAGTGAAACATTACATATGTGATATAATAGGAAAACTTATTCAAAAATGTTATATAAGCAGTTTAAAAATCTCCAATTGTTTAAACCAATGCTGATTTAGATGACATCACTCTTAACGTGATTTTAAATTAGAAATATCTACCAGTGTTTAACTATTACCGACAGACAAGGGTTTGGTAATATATTCTGTATTAAAACGGCACCGAAAAAGGGCCCACTCTCTATTGCTTAAGTGCACTCCTCTATGATTTTTTAGTTATAAAAAAAACTTAGCACCAAGAGTAATAGGAGGAGGAACTTGTACATAATATTTAAAAAAAACCTGTTCTCCACTTAATTTGCAATTACTATTCATTCCCGAAATTGATGGAGCGCTCAAACTAAAGAATGACGTCACAAGTGCATTACTTAAGGTTATTCAAGCAGGATAACACTCATCCTCATCCGGAGGTTTTCTTACATTAACAGAATATCAACTGTATATCTTCTCTATCACCGTATTTGCACGAATGGTGCATTTTTGGAATGCTTTAAGACTTAAAACTATAGTGTTCCTTTATAATACATATTAACTAATGCCTTTATATTACATATTAACTAATGGCTGTGATGGCAATCAGAGAAATTCCTATGAACATAAAATCCGCACTTTAATACTGTTAGGTCGACGCAGTTTTAACAATACAGATAACATTTACAGAAACAGAAACACGTCTGATTTCATCAGCTGCTAGTCCAGCGAGTCTGCATACGACATAGCAGGTGTGCGAACAGAGAGTCACGTGTTCCTGGGGTGTTTGTTTGTTGTTTAACGTCCCTCTCGTGAATTTTTCACTCATATGGAGATACCACCACTTGCCGGTGGAGAGCTGCAAAGTTTGTCCTATATTTGGCACTTAGGGCCATTGAGCAGTGAGGGATCTTTTTCGTGCCAACATATACTGCGACACGGGACCTCTGTTTATACGGTCTCATCCGAAGGACCGGTCTCCACGTCCTACAGTGGGATTCGAACCCGCGACGTAAGGATCAACTCCTTACTTCGCGACTCTAGAGCAGACGCTCTAACCACTGCGCCACGCGGGCGACCAGGGTTATTCGTACCCCGACTCCAGACGTCCACCACGTGGTCCAACTATGACATTCACTCTACACTCACACATCCGGTCCTGGACAAACACCCAGGACAGTCACAAGCATGACTCCGCCGCAAACGCTCTATCCTGGAAAAAGTAAGCTCTGCATAATCTCCTAATACGTTTATCAGGTAAATAAAAAACACTTCCGGGACCTAGATATCCCGGACTGACAGGTAAGTAAGCAACTATCTACATAAACCCCCTCAACTGGGACCCCAAAACATCCTAAAGTTCTGGAAAACCCTTCCCGGAAGCAGGGCGACGACCTCTCCCCTGGCCGCGGCCACTTGTTAATAAACTTCCCCGATGTGCTTATAAGTCTCACCGGGTGCTCTACCTCACAAGGTCGGTCAGGGCTTTCCGACTCAACCAACAGTCGGTCGGACGGTATGGCGCGTACTCCGAATAACTGTACCTCGGACATCTCCGACACTCGCCACTCACTCCGAAAAAACCCATTGGCCAGTATCAATCCATAACTTGACATATATAACATAACATATCCATAGCTCTGGCCCCCAGAGAAGCTACGGAGATACACCGGTACAAACGTCAGGACAAACATCCCGCCTAACAACGTTACACAGTCCTGAGTGGGCACGCAGCCCAAGCACACAATAATGTCTGGATTTAGTTCCCCTACTAGCTCTTGGGTAAACTGGGCATATCTGGTTGACTTGACCTTTCCCTCAACCGCTTCCGGGTACCCATGCAAGGACCTACTTTTTCCATTGGATGTGGGTTTGCTCAAGTTTTCCCTTACTTTCCGGGTCCCAGAACTTAAATCTGAACCCGTGGCCCCCAGCGGCTTAGCTACATCACACACAGGAGAACTGTCCCGGTATCGGCTGCGGGTTCTCCAGACAACTTACTCTTACATGAGACTAGCCATTTCGAGAGTTGTTTGGACTTGCATACACATGTATTTTCCGCTTGTCATGGTGCATGACCTTGACTTCTCTCCGAGACTTAACGGCGAGTACCGTGTCGCATTTAGCTTTGATAATGACACCTGTACCCTTCCAGATAGACTCTTTCTTTCCGGCATTGCGGCGCCAATACACCATATCTCCGACCTTGAACTTACGAGTAGGAGTACTCTTAATATCGTGAGGAGTCTTCATTGCCTTAAGCTTCTGCGCGGATTTTAATTTCCGACGTGCAATTTCATGCGCGCTCTGCACCTTCTGCTCGAGATTTCGCACGTACCTGTCTACCCAACCCTCCTTTTCATTTTAAAAAGAAGCGGTGGGGCAAACATTAAGGTTGCTGGTATGCTACTTCTGTACCCAGCATTAATAGGTTCAATGTAGCGCTTGCATGCGAGGTAGGGACAGCTTCCCTATCACAGTTCCGGCTTCCACTGTACAATTGCGATCAATCATGCTCATTACACGCAGCATGGTTGTCTTTCCTGCGGTATTGTATGTCTGCGAAGCTACTTCACCAGGCGGAAAAATACTGGCAGGCTCTAGTATGAACTCTGGCATAGTCACATTCAATCACCTGCTCACTCTGCGAACTGTCACCGCATCGAGTACTGACACTGTCGCTTCAGGGAAAAATCTGTGTCTATGCCCCTGCCCCTTAGTGTTCCCGCTTCGCTTAAAACTTCGGCACCAAGTGCACGGAGAAAATCAATCCCCAATAACATTACATCTTGTAAAGGGCCAACATAAATCGGGTGTGCAAAATCGAAATCTCCGATACGTAAGTTGAGACTTCCGTGATACTGGGCGGTCATTCCTGCCCCTCGCCAGCTAGCCTAACATTGGTGTCCCTTAACCTCGAGCTGGGGCCTTATGGACCTATATACCTCCCCCGAGATTATCGCAATGTCGGCTGCTGTGCCTATTGTCGATTTAACTCGCTGGCCACCTATCTGTGTAGGGATACGCCACGCACCTGAACCCATACATTGACTACCTGACCTTACTGATGGTATTACATATGTTGCATTTACATTCGGTTCATAAAACTGTCAGTATGCTTGATACAGAGAAAAGGGGACGCCAATATAGGTTTTTCTTGCGCATTGTACAGTAGCGTTGTAAAAGCCCTGGTTCCTGACACTCGTAGCAGTCAATGACCATGAAGCACGAGAGCATCCTTAACTTACCGACTTGTCCCTGATCCCTGGGATTGTAGCCCCCTACTGCCGTCACCCAAGTCACTGGAGTACGTCTGATACTGCCTGTCTGAGGCCCGATCCTGTGACTCGCCACGGGACTTCACTCTTACGGCACTAAAGGATCGATCACATTCCCTCGGCTCAGTGCATCCCTTACAATCATCACGTCCACTGTGATCGACGTAAAGTTCTCGGGACTTAGAATCCAAGTTCTGTCTGTAACGACCTTGAGACGTAGGTATACTGCGGTCATCTCTGCGATCTCTAGACACGGATATCACGCCTCTGGGACGACGGGCTACCGCTCGGCGACTTATCTGTTATGTCTTAACGCGTTTAATCGCTTCTTCTGGAGTGCCCGCGGGATTATTAATTAACTGCTGCCCCGCCTCGCCATCAATGTACCCAAGAGCAAAACAAACAATTACCTAGCTGCTTTTGAAAAATCTCTTGCGAGGTTCTGCCACCATAAAAGACAACATTAACAGGAAAATTTCCGTATTAAATGAAGATACAAATAGGTTCAAATTTTCCCCTTAACGCCAGAGATTCGGGTAAAAGTATTACACAGGAAACAAGAGACCAATGGGTCACAACGCTTACAGTGGGTCATAGTATGTCTTGAAAAATGGTTTTGTTCAAGTAGATAAACGAAACCCTTTATTGTGGTCACCCAAAAAGTCTAATTTCAACAGTTTGAATTTACGGAACACTTTAAAATGACAATTATCTTTTTCTTGTGAATGTAAATATATTTCTGTATACTTAGTCCCCCAGTGATGGCCCATTCCTTGCTCCATAAGCCTAATAGAAACAAATATGCATCTACATGACATGTGGATGCTCGACGATTTGATTAATCATGAGCATGCAGAGATGGACAAATATGGAAGTCAGAGTTGTTTATGTCGAACATGCTGGAATCAAATTTATCACACTTAAACTGATTAATCATAATAGGTTACAACAACTTACCATGATAAATGGATAATGTTTACATGTTGTCTGCTACAAGAAGCTCACATACGGTGTAAAGTTGTGTGGTAATGATTCTAAATTTAAATTTGCGAAGGGCATTTGAAAATTTCTGAGAACTGATTGGAAAAAATAATATTTACATCAACTGCAGGAATATCATTTCCTTTATTTCTTATAAAAACCATTGCCGTTAATCAAACCATAAACCACCTGCATACAAGGGCTGTTCCATCAATTAAGCATACAATGACAAACACATCTATAATACAATATTTAACATATTTAATTTACTTTGAATTTTTTTTAAGATATAAATATAACAATAAAATGTCTTTGTTTGTTTGTTAGTAAGGGAATTAACGTCGCAGCTATTGCAGAAAAAATTCACATAACCCGCAACAGCTGCGACATTAATTCCTGTACTAACAACAAAAGAAAGTATTTTATTGTTTAATTAACCGTTTAATGGGAGTTAATGAGCTTTGTATCATTGAAAAGACCAGGACAAATGTACACATACTAGTATTGTGACGTCATTTTGCAATTTTTATTACGAAATAACCCCGAAAATGACTTCAGAATCCCGCCTGTTTAACATACTGACCATTAAAATGACATAACAAGAGACACAATTTCAACGAAGTAAAATTTTAAAGTCAACTTTTGTTCATTACTTAGATGCATGCTAACGGATACAATTGCCAGTTGGTAGAGTGTTTATAAAGACTACAGTCTATCATATGAAAATATAATCAGGAGCTCTTATAGTTCTGAGTTGGTTTAAGAGTGTGTTAAACATAGCATGATATCGAAACACGCGCACCGTCAGGGTAGCTCAGTCGGTAGAGCGCTCGCTCCGTTACCGGAAGGTCGTGTGTTCGAATCACGGCAGCGACTGACCTAAGTCGATAAAAAATAGGTAGCAACTGTCCCCTAGCCAAGCTCTCGGCACTTTGAATTGAAAGTTGTGGGTCTTTCGGAAGTGAGGCTCCGTGTCACTATAGGCGTTAGCATGATAAAGAACCCTCATTGCTCAATGGCCCTGAGTGCCGAGTAAATTTGAAGTCCTTCACGGTATATGGTGACAGTCTGTATATGAGTGAAAATTTCTCGATTGGGACGTTAAACAACATTCAATCAATCGAAACTTGCGCTAAATATTGGGTAAAAAAGTCATTGCTGTGAATAATGACAAAGTTGACAATCACATGACAATAGTAGTCGGTGTTGCAAAATTTTCTGCCATTAATTCGTCAGGTGTTTTAACCAATTTTAGGGGAACGATTTAAGCTCAAGAGAGGTTTAGCTACACCATATTTTCTCATGACCAAAAGTCTCTGACGACACTGTAGCTCTACTGGATTGTACTTATAACAACGGAAGCTAAAAGTAGCACTTAAACTTGAAACTTTGCAACAACAATAAATAAAATAATGATCCTTGGTTTTGTCTCTTTTTTTGGCAAGATTTGTTGCAATCATACTAAAACTGTAGGAAGAGTAGCCTTTTAAAAGAATTTTACAGAAATTTCGATTTTAGTGACCATGGCAACATCATTCAACAAAATCAAAAAACAAAAAAGTCGATTCTGTATCTCAGTGTAGTCTACTTGTAAGCCAAGTTATATTGAAATCAGACCAAAACTGTAGGAGGAGTAGCGTTTTGAAAGTATTTCAAGAAAATTTCTATTTTAGTAACCATGGCAACACCATTCAACGAAATAAAAAAAACTGATAAGGAGAATTATGTATCTTAATTTAGTCTACTGTGTGCCAAGTTATATTGAAATCAGACAAAAACTGTAGGAGGAGTTGTATTTTGAAAGTATTTCGAGAAAATTTCTGTTTTTAGTAATCATTGCAATACCGTTCATTGAATTCAAAAAACCGATACACAGAATTATGTATTTTAGTGTAGTCTAATTGTGTGCCAAGGTATATTGATATCAGATCAAAACTGTAGGAAGAGTAACGTTTTGAAAGTTTTTCACAGAAATTTCTATTTTTAGTAACCATGGCAAAACCGTTCATTGAAATCAAAAACCGATAAAAAGAGTTCTGTATCTTAATGTAGTCTGCTTGTGTGCCAAGTTATATTGAAATCAGACCAAAACTGTAGGAGGAGTAGCATTTTGAAAGTATTTGAAGAAAAATTCTATTTTTAATAACCATGGCAATAGCGTTCATTGAAATAAAAAAAAAAAAATCGATACACAGAATTATGTATCTTAGTGTAGTCTAATTGTGTGCCAAGTTATATTGAAATCAGACCAAAACTGTAGGAGGAGAAGCATTTTGAAAGTATTTCAAGGAAATTTCTAATCAAAAACCGATATAAAGAATTACATGTATGTATCTTAATAAAGTCTACTCCTGTGCCAAGTTATATTGAAATCAGACCAAAACTGTAGGAGGAGTAGCATTTTGAAAGTATTTCAAGGAAATTTCTAATCAAAAACCGATATAAAGAATTACATGTATGTATCTTAATAAAGTCTACTCCTGTGCCAAGTTATATTGAAATCAGACCAAAACTGTAGGAGGAGTAGCATTTTGAAAGTTTTTCAAGAAAAATTCTATTTTTAGCAACAATAGCAATAGAAATCAATAATTCGGTACACAGAATTATGTATCTTACTAATCTTAGTGTAGTCTAATTGTGTGCTAAGTTATACTGAAACCAGACCAAAACTGTAGGAGGAGAAGCATTTTGAAAGTATTTCAAGGAAATTTCTATTTTTAGTAATCATGGCAACACCATTCATGGAAATCAAAAACTGATAAACAGAATTATGTATCTTAGTCTACTTGTGTGCCAAATTATACTGAAATTAGAACAAAACTGTAGGAGAAGTATCGTGTTTTGAAAGTATTTTAAGAAAATTTCTATTTTTAGTAACCATTGCAATACCGTTCATTGAAATCAAAAAACCGATACACAGAATTATGTATCTTAGTGTAGTCTAATTGTGTGCCAAGTTATACTGAAATCAGACCAGAACTGTAGGAGGAGTGGTGTTTTGAAAGTGTTTTCCAGAAATCTCTATTTTTAGTTATATTATTACAGTATTATACATACAATTATTATTTTTTTTTGAGTCGGAAGTCAAAAGCAATACGGATTTTTTTTTTCTCGCCGAAGTTGAAATAATATGAAAAAATAGAAGAAAAACAATCTGGAAGAAGACTTACGAGGGATTATCAAAAAGTTCGTGGACTGAGTCGACAAAATTAGTACTATGTAGTCTGTGCTTTCAAAACTTATAAGGAACATAAAACAACAAAAAATAAAGAAATTTAGAAAATTTTAGCTTGATACGTTCATTATTTGCCAAATTATTATAAAATGAAAACGACATTAATTATATGATCACCCGGCGCTGTCTCCGTTTAGTTTCATGGCGTCCGACAACGTCGTTGTTATTCAATGTCCGATTCTTCTACCTCATACACTTACCTTGATGAGATTCCCTGGAGATGAGTAAGGACTTAAACCCGTCCTGTTTATATGACTTTACAATGTCATGAACAGCTACTTTCATAGCATATAATATTGCAAATGGATTTATACATAAGGAGAGATCCTCGCTTGATTATGCCAGCATATTTTGCTTTTTGAAGTTCATAATTTATCATACATGATCAACTACATTTTTTGACGTGATTGACTTTTCACACATTGACTACAAATCGACATTAACTGTGCATCCCTTTTCTCGCTGAATCCATTTTGGCATTAAAAAACAAGTACATGTACTCTAGATGCATTTTATTTCTCTGTAGCCAGTTTAAAGATTTCATAGGCCTATACCAGTTTTTTTAGGGACAAAACTTTGTAGAATGTTGGAAAAAGAAACCCCTCTCCCTTTTTGACGTCATTTTCAAGCCCTTAATTGTTTGGACACTCGAAACAAAATTTACGATAAAATTTCATAGAACTTACAGAATGAGGTAAAAAATGCATATTTTACGGAACAATAGTGTCCCATCACACACTTGAATTAACGGGATTTTTGGATGTCAAATGTTCATAACAAAATAGTTTTTCTCAGTAACACTCAGGTCGAAAAAACGTCATATTCGAGGTTGCGCCGCCTGGACATACCATTGCTTACAAAAACATTACTAATTTATTAAAAAATAAAATTTATGATTTATGGTTTATTCTTTAGATAGAAAAGATGATGCTAACTAAATATTTTAAAATTCATTAATGTACCTAAAGCAGTTTTAATTTTATGGCGCTAGTCCACGAACTTTTTGATACCCCCTCGTAAGTACGTTTTATTCATAAACGGTAATGGTTCTGTTACTCAAGATACATTGTGGAAAACTACGTATCGTCACACTTCAGTTTTAAACAGAATTTTTTTTTGTTTAATAAGTGAACAGCTATATAATAGGCAGAAAGTCCAACTATTATATAAATAAAAATATTTTATAATGTCTATGATAAACCATACTAAAAGACACTTAATGACCAACCATATGAAATAAAAGATGGAATTGCTGATTAACAGTAACATTCTTATAGTGTACTCTTACTCTAATGCAAATTTTCTTTGAAATGCCTTTTCAAAGAAGCCTTTGACAGCCCTATTCCAATGTTTTTATGTGGATAAAATAAACGGTTTTTCAGTATGCGTAACCTAAGGGATTCTGACGTCATTTTCGGAGTTATTACGTAATAAAAAATAAGAAAGTGACGTCAAAATAAGTGCATATTTTCCTCTTTTCAATGATATCAAACCCATTAAATTTCGCTAAATGGTTAATATTTTATCAAACAGTTCTCAGAACTCGTATTTCCTAAGTTTTACTTTCCAAATTTATTTCCTAATATTTACTTTTACTTTTTTTTTAAATAATTAATAAGTAGTATTTTAATAGTCTTGTGTACGCATTTACATTATTTAGGAAATCTTATTATGGATGCAATGATCAGATTACATTCAAGAAACATTCCAATGAATTCCATTTTATAACCCTCCCCTTCATCATTTCTTCTAAACTTTTTTTAAAATGCTAGTTATCAAACATAGTTTAGCAGGCAATGTGATGTAAGCTGTTGCACTATGAGTTCTCAAATTTTCGTTACAGTGGCGGTTCAAATGTTCTCCAATATCATGCAAAAAGTATACGAGTCTTGCCGATTAATATTTTTTCCCGGATGATACATATTTGTATTCATTACTATAAAGGTTAAAAGTATTATGGAGCATTTCAAGCTTTGTTTAAATATATTACACAGAGAGCTGGGTTACTTAAGCACTATGTAGCTCTTAACAAAACAGAAAAAGGATTAAGATCAACATTAACCTAAAGAGAGAAACGTTCCTACCATCACCAACAGCTGAGAGTTTAAAGTCTGTACGTAATGATACAGAACGAGTTACTACAAATGAAAGGAATAAAGATTAATTTACATGTATATGTAAATATACATGGTAATTTGGATAAGATCTTTGGTTTCAGAAGTGTAAAATTGCCTTGGCAATACTGATTTTGAAGTTGAAAAAAGAAGCTTGCAATTGTGACCAGAGGACAGCAACCCAAACCATTATCATTTGAAGAATTTCAAGGTCACATGATTTTTGTCCAGACAATAGTTTTGGAATAATTTAATATTACTTTGCACGAGGGTTGATTATGACCAAGGGATATATAATGTTGTGAAAAAAGAGCATTTAGACAATGTCAAAGTCAGAAATCAAAGTGTCAAAGTATGAAGGTCTCAAAAGTTAAATTTTCTAAGAGAGAAAATTGTATCAAGGGAACATCAAGTAGTCTTACTTGGTTTCGATGAGGCCAAGGTGACGTGGCTTAGAAGTCATGACATTGTAAAGGGTCATACTTTCAAATTCAACACACCTAAGGGCATTGAATCAGAGGTGTTAACCTTTGAAGTACATTTCAAACAAAGAATAAGAATTTACAGCATATATATTTATTTGTTAAGCTAATTTTAAATATGCATTTTCTTTAAATTGATCTGCTGAGGTTCCATTTAGGACACATCCTATTCAGTGTAGAATCTCTGCCCCCAGTAGATGAGTGGGACTCTTCACAAGAAATTTAAAAAAAAAACAATAATTTTTTAAACAATCTATTAACAAATTATAACTATAGTTATTCTACAACATCTAAGGTCAATTTAAAGTGTTTATATTATAAGAATCAACAATAGTCTCTCAGATGTATCTTTTAAACATTCAAATTTATTTAAGTCCCAGAAACTTTAGAAAACGTCTTCTGATACCTCTTTTTGTGGGAGGAGATTTCCTGAAAAAAAAAAACTGTTTAGACAACTTTTTTCAAATGTGATTGTAAAAAAAAACAGTCATAATTAAAAGATGTTTACACATATTTCTATAACAATGCCCATTATTAAAAACTTCATTATACATACCGGTACCTTTTCTTTGACAGGTACATGGTAATCTTCCAAATTACCTGGAGAGAAATTTGGGAGGGGCATGGTTTCTTTTTTAATTATATTCTAAAACAGAAAAAGTGAGAAACTTAAGTCTTTAGTGCTTTAATGGGCATGTTCTAGAAAACTTAATAGAACCAGTGTGTATTAAGTATCGCCTCTATACACAACGAATGAAAAGCTTGACTGAAGTTTACCTGGGAATTGTCTTTAAAGAAGTCCACATTGAAGAGAAAGAACTTGCGAGGAACAAACGAATCGTCACATTCTTCATCTGTAATTCTCGTTTTCACCACAGAGTTGAAATTCTTTAAATATAAAATAATAATTTTAAAAAAATATAGTCATCTGTAATTCTCGTTTTCATCACAGAGTTGAAATTCTTTAAATATAAAATAATAATTTTAAAAAATATATATACTCAGGAATCAGGATGTTAACCATATGAAGGTTTATTCAAACATTTTTTATATAAAGGTATTTTGTAAATATGTAAATTATCTTGGATTCCTTGTGTTTGTTTTATGTTGGATTTGGTCTGCTGTTAATATGGATGAAGCTTCTTTTAAGGAAAGATTTTTTTAACAGCCAGAAAAAAATAAAGCAAGAATCATCAATATTTTGATATAATTATTGATGTATGACTCATCCTTGAACTAACTTCTTTTTGGAACTCTTTTTGGAACTTTTTCTCTATCCCTTTCGATCATTTTTTTTGGATATGCTCCTGTAGGGAAAAAATAAATAAATATATGAACAAGGTATATCTGCATTCAGCTGTTTGTCTTTACTTTTGTAAATAAATTTGAAACTGATTGTTTTCGTTCAAGTGGCAGAAGGGCACAATCAAATGAGAGTTCAGAGCATAAAGGTTTACTTACTCTCAAAATTTCCCTTTGAAACTTTTCTTTTGCAAATATTATTATAAATTATTAGTGATGTATTCCTGGAAAAAGTAAGAGGATACCATATCAAGGGCTAAATCATACTACCTTTCACCTTTCTTTACACTTGATCAATTTTTTGGTAAGTTTATCATATCATATCATATCATATCATATATCATATCATATCATATCATATCATATATGTAATGACGGGGTTCGTTTGCGAAATGAAAGATATTGTAGTTTTATATAATTTATTGGACGTCTATTGGGCTCTTCATGGGCAGTGACTACAGGGACATGAACTTTCACAGGAATGGGGGATGAGGGCTCTACAGACGCACAATCAGGTGTAGACACCCTATCAGGAGTGGCCAATGAGTTACATATAAGCTTTTCAGGAATAGCTTTAGGAACAGAGGTCTTAGGATCCTGGAAAGACATTAACTCAAGGAAAGACAACCTGAAAAACCCCACTCGAACAAGTCCGATGGGTCCTCCTGATGTAAAGAGGTGACAGAAGAAATATCAGAGTAGATAGGAGGGGGCGGTCTAACTGTTGGTCTCACAGTTGTTTCGGGTAAGTGTCCCATGGCTGCAGGTTTCTTTTCTTCAGTGGTAGGTTTACATTTCTTACTCTGATGGATAGTTTCTTCATGTCTTTTCAGTATTTGGAACAGAATAATAGGAACAGAAGACTCTGTCTACATGGACATTTTTCATGTGCCGAGAAAGCTTGTGTCTGAAAAAGAATCTCCGGCCATAACATCACATTGATGTAATGGTTCTTCACAGGGAGCGGAAAGGTATGAAGTTCCAAGATATCGGTGGACACTAAAAAAATGAAATACAAAAGTTTACCACCATTCACGGTAGCTCAGTCGGTAGAGCGCTCGCTCCGTGATCGGGAGGTCGGGAGTTCGAATCTCGGCCGCGACTGACCAAAGTCGATAAAAAATGGGTAGCAACTGTTCCTTCGCCATGCGCTCGGAACTTTGAAGTGAAAGTTGCGGGTCCTTCGGACGAGACCTGAAAAACCGAGGCCCCGTGTCACGGCAGGCGTTGGCATGATAAAGATCCCTCACTGCTTAATGGCCCTAAGTGCCGAGTAAAGGTCATAATTTGAAGCCCTTCACCGGCATATGGTGACGTCTCTATATGTGTGAAAAATTCTCGAATAGTACGTAAAACAACATACAATAAATCAATCAAGTTTACCAACACAAATTTACATGTAAATATTTTAATCTTTGGTCAGAGATATTATTCTTTTATTGGGCATTGGTCCCCTGGGCACGGGTGTTTCTGTCACTGGGTGGTACAAACCATTTTTTCTTTCTCCCAAAATATGGTTTCAATCTATTTACATGTACAAATTTTGACTTGGAAGTTAAAGTATATTTAATTTCGAAAAAAAAATCTGATAGATTTGTAATTATAGTGTAGGGTCCCTCCCATATTTACACATATGTTTTGGTGATTTTTCCATTATTATTCGCTGAGTTTAATAATAAAACACCCTAGGGAAAAAGTTTGATCATTGTCTTGAGGTCGTAATATTTCTTTTGTCTGTCACTAGCTTTCAAAATATTCTCACGAGCACCTTCATGCACATTCCACAGTTTTGTTATAGGGTCTTGTACATAATCGGACAGTATTTTACGGTCTTGACATTTTCCATACAACAAATCAACCGGTAAAAGCAGGGCTAATTAGCTACTAATTTAGTCGCCCTGGTGCCTAAAAATTATAATTGGCGCCTAAAATTTTTCTTTAAGTCGCCTATTTGGCGACCATTTTAAATTGATTTGGTGATCGTCAAATAACCGAACTACAAACATTTTCAACTTTTTTTTTTATAAAACGCAGAAAAGAAGTTTTAAAGTTAGCAATGGACTTGTCTCTATATATTGACTAATATCAGTTTTTAAGTTAGAGCCTAAGAAAAAAAAATGCCTGGCGACTAAAAATCTGCAATGGCGACTAATTTTTTTTTTTGCTTAGGAGCCAGTGAGGGTGATAAGGAGAGGTTCTTGTTTGGTCAATTCCAAGGATTTTACCGAGTTCTTTAAAAAGAATAAACTGTTATTGTCTCCCTTGGTCAGAATGAATTTGTAAGGTAAACCATAATGACAAATGAAATCGATCAAGAAATCGGCAATGGTACTTGCTTCCTGATCTATCATAGGGTAGCTTCTGCCCATTTCGTAAAATAATCTGTAATGAACAATATATATTTGTGTCCTTTCTGGGTTTGGGGCAATGGGCCCATTATATCAAGAGCTATTCTCTAAAGGGTGCACCAACATTGTATTGGGCCATAGCTCCTCTAATTGGTTTGGAAGAGGGTTTACGCTTTTGACAC
Organism: Saccostrea echinata; assembly: GCF_033153115.1. Taxonomy (NCBI): domain Eukaryota; kingdom Metazoa; phylum Mollusca; class Bivalvia; order Ostreida; family Ostreidae; genus Saccostrea; species Saccostrea echinata. The sequence continues at coordinate 7,512,119 of NW_026889774.1, forward strand.
ACAGTACATTTTTCAACCCATCTCCTGGTATGGGACAAATAATCTGACCAACAGAATCTTATCCGAATTTTGTTTATGGTCTTGGTTACACCCAAGTGACCTGAAAGCAAAGAGTCATGCAACAAAGTTAACACTTCACTCTGCTAACACTTTGGAACCAACAGTTGCAGTCTATCCAAATTTTTTATCAACATCCTTCTGTATAAAACACCATTTATAATTTCAATTCTTTTCCACTGTGACCAATATGATTTAAAGGCTGGGGATAGGTGAGAAATTTCCTGCCACTTGGGAGGTTCATATTTGTATTTTTCTTTCAGGGAGAAGAGATGTTTCAGAACAGGGACTTGTCCATGGGCTTTTGAGAATTCATCATTGGACTTGGACTGGAATAAAGAAAGATTACCGTCTTCTGAAACTAGACTAGATTCCACTGTAGACACTACATTGACTTGATGCTGAACGTCAACAACAGGAAGTTTGGGTTGACACATGGGCAACAGATTCACCGGAAAAAGTGATTTTGTCTCTCGTTGTTTCTCGCAAAATTTCAAGAAATGCATGGTCGACGAGACATACCATCAGCATTATAGAATGCTGTTTTCCAAGACAATGCCGAATGTCAAAATTGTATGTATCAAGAACTTGGATCCACCTATAGCTAGCAGCCGACCGTCAGGATTTTAAAAACGTCGCAGCCAGCTGAGAGCATTATGATCTGTTCTAACAAGAATTTCGTATCAAATAAACAGTAATGAAAATGCTTAATTGCTTCAACAACAGCTAAGAGCTCTTTTCTGGTAATGCAATATTGTCGCTCATGCTTAGACATGCTTAGACACCTGCTAAAAATGCAAAACCATGTTCTCCATCTTCATGAACCTGGGACAAAACTGCGGCCAATGGCTGTGCCACTAGCATCGGTATCTAGTATAAACAACTTTGACATATCTGGGTAGGACATTATAGGTTTTGTCATTAAAGCTTGACCCGTATTCATTTTGTGTAAAACACAATCTGTTTCTCCCAAATCGTCTTTAGAGGTTGACACACTTGAATAGTTTCGCAAAAGATTGCACACTTTCGTCAATTCTACATTGTTTAGATTATTTCTACAAGAACCAAGAACAACTTTGATATGGTCGGGAACAGACCCATGTTCCTGTGGTACCTTTGAAAGGTCTAGGTTTTTCAAAGTATGCGCATTCATTCCATTACAAGATTGATTTTAAAATGATACTACTTCACTCTCAAGAACTATCTCACATTCGGTCCTAACCGTATTTTTGTAAATGGTTTGAGGGGTATCAAAAACAATGACAACACGTACAGGTAGTTCATATTTTTTAGGGTCAAAAACACTTATCTCTACTATAATTCCTTTCTTTGACACAGATGGACTTATACCTGTAACAACAACTGTTTCCCAAGTATCTGATCACCCAAAATTCTCGTTGGAATTATCATTTCGTTCGACGGAGGTATCACTGCATTTTCAGTCGACGACAGTTTGAACAGGGTCTGAAATTTGCTGTGAAGTCTACAACTAACCGATTCAACTTGAGCGTACCCTCACCAAGTTTCATTTAACAATTATTGTCACTCAGGAAATCATATCCTAGTACCGCGGGTACCTCAATACCGGCTACTAACATCCTATATCTATAGGGTTTACGATCAGCTTTTATCGTAACTGAAACATCTAAGCACTTCAGCTATGTCCAATTTTCGTCCTCGAGGTGTATTTCAGAAATACAATAATTCATCAAAAATAATTGGCACTTTCAAAAACTCAATGAAACCTTCATTATTTATATTTAAAAAACGAAGCAAAACTTCTGAGTGCAACTTGACATGATATGCCAAAGAATTTTTTATCCAAAAAGAAAAAAAAAAAAAAGCTGTTTTGAGGATTTTCAGATGATACTTCCCCAGAAATTCGCTATCCTATTGATTATGGCAGTGCACTGAATCACTTATAATTCAACACTGATGTATCAAGATTCATCAGGATAATTTTTGAAAAACATGAGAAAAATAAACTTAACATTGATAGAATTTTCTTCATTTACTTTCTTAACATTTTAAAACCGTTTAACCTACTGCAGTAACTTATAAAGCTTTTCGTTTTCTCAAAAATGTTCTGATCTACATTTATTATCAAATGACTTTATTCAAAGATACAATAGTTACATGAACAATCTTAATTATCTGCAGGCTACTGTAACACTTCTTTGATTTTAGATAATTATTACTGGCTCATAAGACCCATTACAATATTTCAAACACACAAATCACACATACACGTAAATAAAGAGCAAACTTTGCATATTCTAAAGTCACGTGATTGTAGCACCGGGTAGTGCCATATCGCACGGGTATATTTCTGACTTGCGCATTGAAGCCGAAGAACACTCTGTACGTGTTTATTTTATGTTGTATAATTATATGATACATGTATAACGTTGATTTCTCGTCGGTTTAAAAAAATATCGAAACCAATCCAGTCATAGCACCATGAAAATGCAAGCATCTGATGTACACTAATAATCCGTGGGTGAACACAAAATGAAACAGCAATCTTGATCTTTGTGGCACTTCTCAGTAGCAGATCCTGGGTTGTCTGCCCATGGGTTGAAATGCTTATCATTTGTCATGAAGTAAACATTTCATTTACTACAACAAGAAGACCATATTAATCATTATTCAGTATATAATTTCACTCTCAAACTTGTTGATATTGTGCTTGTTTTGGGTTTGGTTACACTTAAAAGTATCATCATAATCGTCCGATTTATAAGTTCGTAATGAATACATTATTACAGATTAAATAAGTAAGAAAATTTTTCTTACCTTTGTAATTGAAATGCTGCTCTATCGTACAAATGTCAGTCTAAAATTAAAAAGAAATGTATTCAACTTCACTAGAAACCTATCCATTGACTGTAAATGGGATACATGTAGCTATTTCATCTAACCCGTGACAGGAATTATTCCCGACACGGAGGGCTACTCCGAGAGGAATTGTTACCATCAAAAGTTTGATTAAAGAGCTATCCGCACACATCCAGTGGATATTTTCCATTAAGCGTTTTATTATACTAAAACATATACAAGTATTTCCAAAAGGATAGGTAGCGCATTTAATTTTATACCCGGGGTATCGCTTTGTGGAAGTCCAGCGTTAAAGAAATCGCAACCAATTGTATTACAGGAAATCAAAACTGACCTCAAATTGAATGATTTTTTTAAAGAGGTGGCTAGGACATTTTGTACCATGGGCTGTAGCATTGCAATACATTGGAATCTTCAGAGTATGGAAAAATAGTTATTTTACCTCCTAATATCTCCATAGGAAACATTTTAATAGAAGTATAACTATAATCCATAACAAATACTACTCAGTATGTACTTTCACAAAAATATGAAAAAGAATTTTCAAGCACAGCAAATACCATTTCTCTACACACAATTGCACAACTAATCAGTGATTTATAAGCACTATAAACAAACGTAATATATACTTTTTGTTTGACATTGATATTCGTTCGTATGACCCTTTGGTTGAGTGGCATGACAGATCTGCTATTTGTGTGGATCCAACGCATTTGCGGTATTGTTTGGAAGAGTTTCATCTGAAATAAATGATAATAATTTAAAACTTATTAAGTATTAATCTTGACTTTTTAAAGTGTTGAAAAAAATAGTTCGCTTCTCTTTTTAAAAACTGGAAGTCTATCTGCATGATCTGTTAATTACATTGTTTAGGTCGAATTGAAATGGAAACAGTCTATGACACTTTTTTTTTGTTTTTACTGTTGAATAAATACTCATTCAAGGCAAATCGTTGAGGAATATCATTAAGACTAAATAACACATTTTTAAAAATTGCCGAAATTAAATAACAATTTTTCACAATAGATTTAAAGGTGTTGGACCTCGACAGAAGCACGTGCTAAAATCTCGAAAAAAAAATCAACAACATCCAATCCATTATTCATTTTGTAAGGCGAAAACTGTACACAGAAGAAATGTCACTAGTCTGCAATAGACAGTGACTTCATTATCTGGTCTTTTTCCTGTTATGATTAATCTGTAAGATCAACACCCAAGGGAGTAGATCCTCAAGCAGAAGAAATAACAGCAAAATTTTCCTGTGACAAAAGTGAATATATTTTACGAATTTAAAATAAAAATTCAAAATAACGACGGCCTCGGTATTGCGACAGATACACTTATACATTCCAGAGAGAATTTTTTTTAAAATCTTTCATTTTGTAATGTCATTACGATAGAAAACGTGACATGCTTTGAACTCAAGCAAAAATTAAAGGGGCCTGGACACAGTTGCTTTGTTTACAGTTTAAAATGTCTATTTTTATTCCAAAAAAAAAATAATAATAACTTCAGTTTAATGATTTGAACTTGCATGAATATACTAAGAATTAATGGAAACGACATTCTTCATAATATCACGTCAAACACGTATGTTTGTAAAGAGGACACGAGCTCTGTTGTGTTCAACTTGTTTAGTCTGCAGGCATCATTGAGCACGGACTGACACTATTGGTGAGTTGGTTTTGCTTTCTCGCATATCTACTCTGAACTTTCTGGATTAAAGTTTTTATATCTTTCATTAATAACAACAAAATTTCCACTTTTCTTAAGTTGTGTATGGATAAAGTTTACTTTGTGAAATTGCAAGGATGTGTGTCAATCAAACGCGTCCCGAAATTCGTAGTTTTAATAATTTCTAGATAAAAGATGTTTCTAAACATGCTTTTAATATATTTTGGTGTAAAATGCTCTAGCAAATATATATATTAGTCATGTTATGTACAAAATTTTAAATCTTTGTCCCAGTCAATTTTAAGTGGTCGTCCTAGATTTTAAGATTTCATTCGAATGAACACTGACCTTCACTCAATAATGTCCTGGGTTACTTTTACCTTTATAAATAATAAGAAAGCATGGATATTTTGATTTCTTTCGCATTTGGTTAAAAAAATACCTGGTCTGTGGATAAGTAAACAGGTTTGTTGTAAATAATCCAAGTAACGCTTTCTTGACATCCGGGTATCGTAAGTGATCCTTCATACGTCATGTATTCCGTTGTGTTGGGAATAAGGTCATTAAGGGTAAAGCCTATTATGTTGATTTTATTGCCTGTAACAATGCAAAAATACAAAGAGTAATAATGTTGAATATAAAAAATAGTATATATCAATCTTTTATATGGTATTCTTCATCAACTGGTGAAATTACACATTCCCTCTTGATTTTAAGTCATCTCTGAAAATCGATTACTAATTGATACAAAGAGTGATTAATACCTTTTATTGGTATATTCTTTAATCTCTTTGTTATCAGTTCTAGCGGATAATTAGATTCCAGGCCTATCTATGAAAAAAGTTAGTTTAAATTATGAAACATAAGTACAAAGCATTCAAAGTATATTTGCAGCTCGGATTTGATAATCAGTTTTTGACGTTTTCAGCAATGATTTGTCATAAACTTGCGGCGTGTGGTGTACTGAATTTTCTTTAATTTCATTTTATCTCCAACTTCTGTTGAGAAATTGTGACCTAGCAGAAAAATTCCAGAAAAGTGAGCAGAGGATAGCTTGTAATAACTGCATTGATGAGAAACAACCCGTGCTTGGGTCCGCAATGTACATGTATATGAATATGTTTAGGACATCTTTAAAAGAAAGATTGCTTGCCCTTTCCCGACTCAAGATAAAAAATGAGTAGGTGGCTAAGATTTTTTTTTTTAAATATGGGCTTGAATATATAATAAAGATCAAGTACTTGTAGACTTGCAAATACAAAAACTGAAATGGTTATTGACGGATATGAAAATTGCGGAATGATAAAAAACAAATAATTGTTTCCTATTGATTTATAAATTGCGCTTTTTTAAGAATAACAGGTTATGTAGTAGTACATAAGGTAGTAGAGATTTAATTAGAATTAGAAAAAATACTCATCTGAGAGTGAAAATACATATCACTTTCAAATAAGAAACATCTTTTTGTGATTCTTTCATGTTGAGGAAAATTAAGTATATCTGGCCAGTTATCCAAAAAATACCCCTTTTCTCGAGTACCACACACCACATACAACTCGAAATGTGATAAGACCTTTTACTTAGTCTTGATCTTAGGTACCTCAATAAAAACAGCTATGGCAACCAGGCCTCTTACTCCATTCATGGCCTCGTCTATCGTGCTATAGACCTCAGAATTATATCCCATTATGTGCATCTGCAAAAAGACATTGTGATCAACTGATCATTTAAAAACGACATAATTAAGACAGTAAATAACTCCGAAATCTTTTCTTTGCAACATAAGGGTTAAAAAAAAATTAATGTATAAATGCTGACGTCACTAGATAAAAGGTGCACATGTTGAAAAGAACTGAAATAGAACCAATTAAATCCAATTTGCCCCATTTCTGAGAATAACAAGTATCAATACTAGCTGCATCCTTTATGAAGAATTTCATGTAAAAAAAAATATTGAACATAAAGTTCATTTTAAAACTTAATGTCTAAATTCTCGTCGATATTCGTTTTGAAATAAAAGCTTGCAATATTGAAAATGTAACTGCTCTTATTCCGTTTAAGCGTCCCCGATAGGTTTAACAAGTGGCATAAAGTAATCAAAATGCAGAAGATGGTAGTCTTAATTTACAGCGGGGAAGTATAATTTCAATAACCAGAGCTTTTACGTCCATTTGAGAACCACTTTTGGGATTTCTTTGGAAAATTCATAAAGCGCTCTCAAGGTTTTTTTAATAGTTACAGTAAAACCTCTTCTGTTAGGCGTCAGAAAGAGAATGACTAAACATCATGCTTATCTAAGGTCAAAGATGTGAGCATTTCTTGAAAAAATGTGATATACATGATTACTTATTTAAGAAATGAATTTAATTTTTGAAGATTCATGAAGACTTGAACTACGACGCTTCACGCCGGCATATTTCATGAAGCGCGTTAGCTGTAGTACAGTAAAAAGTACTGAGAGACTGATAGTACAAGTAAAATGTAAAGTAGCAGTACTTCAGCTGTAAATGACTTGTTGCTGATCTGATGTTCGGACGCCCGTTGTTTTCTTCCAAAATGAAATTTGACATCGGTGATTCGAAACACGTAGGAAAGAGGCCCGCCGGTGACGTTGATTTGGTTTCTGATGTCATTTTTGAAAGTTAAAGTGATGTCATTTCCGGTGTTCTGAAGTATACCCTCAACCTAAATAAAAAGACAACAACAACTTCGAAATAAAAACAAAATCATTTCACGTACATTCAACTTTTAATGTAACCATGTATAGGTTTGCTTTAAAGATAATTTAGGATACGATATCCTCAAACTTATTACGGTATATAAACGGAGATAAAGTTAAATAAAAATATTTGCCAAATCAATAACTTGGTGTAAATATTAGTCGATATCATCTTTCATACAGTAGAGAAAAAAAACCCAGAATGTTTGCATATCCCACTGAAGAGGTTTTTGTGGAAGAATGTGTTCAAATTATCAAATGAAAAGTTGTAACAAATTTTAAATATTACTGTTATTTGTTTTTGCATTAGCTCGACTAGTTCAGCCAAATTACCATATGCTGTAGGTGTGAGTCGGTTTCAAAAATATAAACGCGTAGACAGGATACAATACAATTTGTCCAACGAATTTCATTCTTCGTCAATTGAATGAGATTTCACCATTAAACTTACAGGAGGGGAGTTGACGATAAGATGTCCAAGATTTCCATCATATAGTAACAAATCGGGCTCTATGTTAATTGGTGACTGCTGCTTGCCCCTAGAACACATGTACCAATGGTCAGGGTATGTGTCTCCCCAGTATTCAGGTGCTAAAACGAAATATGTTATTTGTAACTGGTGCTAATCAAACAAGTCCACTTGATCAAAATCGTCCATGAAAGTATACAGTATGTGATATTGAAGCATTAGAGACAAATCTCAAATCTATACTATCATGGGTCATAATGTATTTGTTTGTTTATTTGTTTATTGTTTAATGTCCCTCTCGAGAATTTTTCCACTCATATGGAGACGCCACCACTTGCCCGTGGAGAGCTACAAATTTTGACCTATACTCGGCACTCAGGGCCATTGAGCAGTGAGGGATCTTTTTCGTGCCAGCACCTACTGTGACACGGGACCTCGGTTTATACGGTCTCATCCGAAGGACCGGTCTCCACGTCCCACAGTGGGATTCGAACCTGCGACGTAAGGATCAACTCCTTACTCCGCGACTCTAGAGCCAACGCTCTAACCACTGCGCCACGCGGGCGACGGGTCATAATGTAAATGGTGAAGGTAACTAACAGTGATCATTCTTATGAATCCAGTAAAGAATACGAATCGTGAAGAGGTAAAAACACAGATCCCTTGAAACAGCAGATGCGGGATCAGGTGCCTAACAGGAATAAACATCCCCTGTCGACCGATCACAAAATAAGCAAATGTTGGATATAGGTTTAAAAAAAAACATTTGGTCATGGCTGAAAAATATAATTCTTTTTATATTGAGCCTGAATCTGCCTCAATAAATTGGCAGCATGCCTGTTTCTCAAACTTATATTTGTGCAAAAATACATATCCAGTGTAAATAGTACACGATTAGAAATAAAAAACAGTTTGTAGAAATTTACAAATAAATATTTATTGAATATTATTTATTAAGAACAATGAAAAATCATTCAAAACTATGACAAAGGACGGAGAACAGGAAAACAAGTACATGTATAACTAATTAGGATTCATATACTCCGAAAATTCATGGAAGATTTCCTGCTTTAAGAGACTACCTGCCATATGGCATGGCCGTAAGAACCGGGGGCGCCCCCCCCCCCCCCAATAATTTTGCCGATATATAGATTACTATAGTAAACTTAGATACTATATGATTGTGCCCCCTCAATAAAAACGTCTGATGACCTTTTTTTTGGCTTGTCAAGGAATTTTTGGATAGTGCCCCCTCAACTGTCAACTGAAAATGTATGGCTGTGCCCCCCCCCCCCCCAACTTAATTTGCTTCCTACGGGCCTGATATGTGACCATTTTAGTAGTTCCCTTAATAGGTCGGTTAATTCAGGTTTGACTGTAATTAAAAATACCTAACAATACATAAATATCGGAAAAAGTAACAAAAAATAATATACATGGGGCAAGGAATTTCTAATTGGGTTGGCCAATTATCTTGATTTGTAAACACAGTCTATGAGCAGCATTCATTTTACGTCTCTGAAGTCCCTGTGGGTTGCACTTACAGAAAACTAACGAACTCTTCCTCATTAGGTTACATTAAATTTCTCGGGTTTCTGTGAAATCTTTCATGAACATTTCGATCCGATATCTAATGGAAACCTGTCAGTTCTGATCAAGAAATGTTAAACTTACTTCACCTAGATGAGTTTATTCGGTTTCGTTTGTGTCCTGTGTCATTCTTCTGCATTCTAATTAAGGCATGGCAAACACTTTTGGGCTGTCTTGAGAAATGAGTTGTCAACGTGCAATCGGAATACAGTGCAAAACAACTAAGACATTTAACACGCAACAAATCAACGTTCCAGCAAAACGACTGGAAGTGGGAACGATTTAATGAAAACTAAATACCCAAAATTTGACCGTTATTTTGACAGTTGAAAAATCACAATTTGTTGGAATGTTGAATATTTAATGAAATGCCAGTGTTCTCTATTAATTGTAAAAATCTGAATATCTGTTTTACAGTGTTCTACTTTCACCTTCGTGGAAGCTATTGCTCTAAAAGTAACTCCCGTCCTAAAAAATTATGTCACGGTCCATCATACAGTGATGTCCGTAACTGTAAGGTCTAGCATACCGAATTAAAAAAGAAGGAACCCTCATTCTTTGAGGGAGCATCGATCTGATATGTTCATGAAAATTAAGGCAATTGTAAACATTATTTCCTCGCATGTATACATTGGTGAAATACTTTGCTTTTTCATTTAAATTCTCTGAAAGAGTCGGCATTCAAAATTCCTTCACAGATTTTAAATATCTAATAAATTAATCATTCTGGATATAATGAATATTAAGACAATTTTTGATTTAAACCTTATTTTAGGATTTTCATATTATGACCGTTCTCTGGGAATGCATTTTAAAACTAATAATACAAATATAAACATTTTACTAATTGAAAATAGAGAGATATTGAAGCAATATTTGATACAATTAACAGGACAATAAGTCTCTTTTTATGTTTCTTGTGAGTTTAAGAATTCCTTTCGTGTTCTTTTGTCGAGTATTATTTCGAACAAGTAGTAATTTGCTTTCCGAAGATCAAATCAGAATTTGGTTTAGGTCCTTCGTGCCAAGAAATTACATCCAAAGTCATAAATTTTCTACCATCAATTTCGCCGACGACTTAACATGTAAAATGCATTTTCCCCGATTTTGATATGTTTTCATGTAATAAAGGCATCGCAAAAAACGCGATGTCGTCCATTAAATCAGAGTGTTCGATCAATTCCCGGATCAACAAAAATACTTCTCAATCTGGGCAGAAAAGATTCTTAAGTCTTTTTACGAACTTTTCAGGAATAAAATAACCAAATTTTACATCAGATTTAAAAACTTTATTTAATTTTGTGTCGTTTTATGACTGGGGATTATATCAAATACTGTGATATTCTGTAAAGTTATTAGTACTTGAAGCACGATATAAATATTGATGGGAAATAAGTTGCGTAAAGGTGTCAATGTTTTATCTATCTTATAGTCTAGGTGTTTACACAATCAAATCTCCGTTATGCTTCTTATTGCAGTAATTTTTTAAAAAAGTTTAGACGTTTTGTCCTGTAAAACAAATCTTCTGGGTTCTCATTACAAAAATTATAGACTTGAAAAGATTACTACACAGGTATACAAAATGTAACGCCAGGGGACCAAGAAAAACTCCATTTAATCTGACCACATAAAAAGTGGACACGAGAGGGCGATATTTGACACGAGAATTGCTTTGCTACCCTGTTTAATTAAAATAACGAGTGGCGTGTTAGAACGGAAGATTGAGACTAGCCCGCCAGCGGACCACCAAGCAATGCATCGATCCATTCCGTAAGAAATAAGACTAATGCTAGTACAATGTCCAAAATTATCCTACGACTTGTTTTTACACAAAATGAAAACCGTCTTTTATATGATGTTCCAGAGTGGGCGAAAACACCCATATTTAGATAGCTAAATGGCTGTTTTTTGCGTCATGTCTGTTGGAACACAATTCTACTGAAAATGGTATAATTTCAGTATTTAAGATTCATCATTCCTCTCTTCACTCATATAAAACTTTGCTTTAACGTTAAGAACTTCTCAAAGGAAATGTAATTTATAATTAAAATGCACAAAATTTCAGCATACTTTGCGGGGGCAAAATATTACAGACAAGGACTTTTAACTTAACAATTTCATAACAGAATAATTGTCATTCATCCAAATTGGAGTTATCTTTCTTATCAGAGGGTCGATGTTCCTTAAATTAGATCTGAAGGGTTTGTCTATTATAGTATGTGTCACTCAGAAAAATATTCTTACACGGAGTCATCAAGATTCATTATATCGCTCTACAAGTTCAGTTGAGAAATGTACCATATACTATAATTACGAAAGCTTTACTAAAGAAAAGCCGATTTTAAAACTAGCAGATAATCATTGCATGCAACACATGTACATGTATGTATAGTTCACGTAAATCATACTGCTTTCATTATGAAATTAATCTTATAAAATTTATCTTCTGCTGCCACACCCTAGCCTATGGATAATGATTTAAAAACAGAGAGAAGCTTCTCAAAATTCGACTAAAAACGTCAATATATGTCCAGAGACCTAAACTGTGGATGAAAAACCAGCATCTACTTGTATCTGCCATATCGCGTTACTAAATCCAATACAACTTCATTTGGAATCCGATAATGGAAATTAAATAGTTATTACCTGCTCTTCCTCCATAACCCCACCACTCGTCCCAGGGAGATGGATACATTTTTGAATCTGAAAAGAAACAACATACGGCATCTTTACTGCCAGTATTGGAGTGGAAGACCGTGATTTGTGTTTTACTACACGCCAATCTTAAATTTATTTTTGAGGACATTTTTTGTAACCAAGAAAACATAAGTGCTCTATGTTGTGTAGAATAATGGGAGAAGTTAATTTATATGGGAGCTTTGGCCTTGAAAATAGTAGACCGTAAGACAAAATTACACCAAGAAATATACCTCAGCTGTTTTATAAAAAATATATTGGTCTAATGCCTTGAATTACAAACCCTTTAAACACTCAACTCAATATACGACGAGTGGTTTACATGTAGACCCTTTATAGGTTTTGCACAGACAAGAAAAACGTCACAATCTAAAACCCCGTTTAAAATATTTTTTCCTTCCCGTAGTGCCTGACAATCCTTTCCACATATACAGTAAAACAAGGTTGTAGCGAAAACGCTTATCATGAATTCAGGCTTCAGACAGTGAAGAGATTTTCATTCACATTTTAAAACGTTTTATGAACCTACTGAATATAACGAATTACGTTTATGATATAACTGTTAAAATCTTTATAAGACATAACACAAGAATATCCCCATCAACGATAAAAGTGATCAACTTTAACCGACGCAGGTTATGATCATAGTCTAGCAATGAGCTTTGACATCGACTCTTACATTAGGCCTATATGAAGTATGGAGTCTTTATCTAAAACAATTTAAATGCCCTCTTCAAGATAAACCTTGGGAACAGACAATCAAAGCTGAAAGACAGAGAAACCATCTCTGATTCTGGTGGCAAAATTAATATTCAGCAAAAGCCAAGAGTCAATATTCACGAAAACAAGATGGCAGCTCATTTAATATTGTAACAGGAATACTAGACGCTTGTATACTTTTTCCCAAGAAACTATATTTATTACAGTTGTTTCAAAGTGATTATAACATTAAGACGGACAAGAAAATTGCAGATGGAGTGTGTGAAATGTGAAAGTTTGCTTATTACAGACGAGAATATCGGAAATGGGTTATTAAGTTGCTCGACAGACCTATTATTAAAATTTTCCTTCTGTATAGCTTACAGTGAAATCATCCTTTCTATGATCAGTCTGATCATTTTCCAGCAGCATGACCCGATATCTTCTGTGTTTGTTCTCCAAAGATAAGATTTCTGTAGCCTTGGATGTGTAGTCATTTAGGAAGCAAGTTAATTATGCTAATTACGTATATTTTAAACACAAGATACAAAAATGGAAGTCTCGACAAATTAAACAGTATATACTGTATTAAAATTTAGATTTAATAAGCATAATATATCAGTGAATCTTCTCAGCAAATCTGTTGTACATGCATAACCAGACCCATAGAACGCAGGGGGCCGGGGGGGGGAGCACCCTACTACCTCACTAGATCTTTTTGTCCTTTAGATGCTGGTCCCCCCCCCCCCCCCACCACATTGTGTTGTTGTAAGGTCGAGCACTGGCAAATTCCAGGAATTGGGTACAGTTAATTAGGTTGTTTTTTTTTTTTGGCTTGTCAGATTTTTTTCGGGAGGTTGCCCCCCCCCCCCCTTTTGAAACCGTTGCTACAGGCCTGCGCATTACTGATTTGCCTTTAAGCACTGAAAACATCTTCATTAATATTAATACATTTACATCTTGATGAATGCAATACCGCAGATTGCAATATACTTATTTTTCGTACAACTAAAACAATCTATTGGTATTTTTTTGCAACTTATATAGAAGGTATCGTAAAAAAAAAAATGCAACTTTTGGTACGTCACTAAAACATCCTTCTCAGAATCTAATTTTTAATCTAGTTTTATGTACTAAACAACCTTATAAATCTGATACCTTTACATATTATAAGGATTAGTGTTCTCCATTCTAATCAAACCCTATAGACTTTCACACGAAACTCGTAAAGGTGACCCATCTCCACAGTCCATGTCATGATTTGACGGGGAAAAAATGAATCTTCTAAAAGAATATTTTCACCCATACCACATGGTCCATCATTTGAAGAAGAAAAACTCGAATCCAGACACCTTGTGAATGTTTGCTTATTATTTAATATTACTTTGGCATGGCCTGATAGTCTTGAAAAGATTTTTTAACAAGCAAAATCAAAGAATTGTGGTCCCCCGATTAATGGTTGGGATGCCATTATTTATGGCATATTGTAACTGTCTTGTCAGTGTGTTCTATCTTGTCTGTCCATCATACAAAACGATACATTTTTTTAAATTAAAACAGTTATAGCAAAGATTAAAGTTTATTAAAACTGTATCAAACTTCAAAATCAAAGTCATGGGGTCAAATATACAATCCAATAAGTCTTGTCACAAATAATGCATATGTGAAAAAAAAAATCAAAGCCCTATCTTTTCTGGAGCAAAAGTTAGAACCTAGGTGGGCTAAAACAAGTCGAAGTAAAAACAAAGAACTTTAATTGTAAATTTATGTTTGTTCAAAGAATGGCCCCAGGGGCAAGGATGTGCAGAAAAAAAGTTAGTTCGAAAATATTTTATTGTCCATAAATCTTCATTTATTTTGCAAATACCACTGTTTTTCATCTAGCATCATTTGTTGTGTATTAAGTGGTTCGTCGTGCTTTTATGTACTGTTCGTTTTGCAAAAATAACCTTAAGTTTCGTTTCGATTTATCTTCTCTAGATAATTTTGTTCTTATGTATATGTTTTTTGCAAAAATGTCTGTTGAATAATAATTATGCATTCACTGTCATTTATTTAGTTTTTGAAACTAAAGGTTCAAATTCAGAAAATTGTTCGTCTTCTTTTATCAGTTGTTTATATAGTATTTTTACCAAATCACCCACCCATAGGTTTGTCCTGATGTTGACCTTAGGTTATTTGATTAAGGTCACATAAAAAATCTTATCCTAGCCATGTATTTTAATGGAGAAACATTGAAAGCTGAAACTTTTACAATCACTGATCTGAGGTTGTGTCATAATCTTGACCAAAGGTCACTGAGGGAATTCCAATATCACTGGCAGAAAAAGTGTATAATTCTTGTCTGATCCATAACTCACTACTGGAGAAATTTAAGAGGGTGATAAATGAAAAAAAAAGTTTGCAGAAAACGTGTAACATTTAAGTCTGGACCATAAATTTCTAGTGGAGAAACATTAAACGTTTTTACTTCACACACAGATTAATTATGACCCGAGAGTCTGCTTTGACCTTGACCCAGAATCATTTGATCAAATTCAATGTTAATTTCAGAATAATATAATTCTTGTCCTGTCCATTATGATACATGGAGATGACAAACAGTAAAAGTCCATTAAAACAATGCAAATCGGGAGCAGAGCAAACACAGACCTCTTAAATCATCAGAGGTAGGATCAGGTGCCGTGGAGGAGTAAGCATCCCCTGCCGACCGGTCACACCCGCCGTGTACATGTGCTCCTTGTCATGATCGGGAAAACGGAAAAATCCGTAGACAATTCAATGTGTAGATAATGACCTACCAATCAGTATGAAAATCGTCAGTTAGCATTCCACATAATGATAGATTGTATTAGCTGACAAGGTCAGTGTATCGACCATAGAACTTGCGAAGTGATGACTTTAAGTGAGACTGTTGATATTCTTGTTTCATCAACCTGATTATCAATAGTTTGACTAGTTTTAGAAATTGTTCAAATGTAGAGCATCTCTTGCGTATCGAATCAACTGAGAGACATAAACCCCACATGCAGGTAATAAGGGTATATTGATACGTAAGTAAGGGAAGTTGACAATTGAAAAGTTGAAGTCATCTCGTTTATCATAAAGTTTGTTCAAAGGTTATCATTAACGCCTTTTTCTAGTAAAATATGAAACTGATATGATGTGTCAGACTTCTCAATTTTTTTGAGTGGAAATTATCGAGTCGATATATGAATGGAAGTAGCTATTATTAATTGATAATGCGTAGTCGGTGTATCTAAAGGTCCAGTTGAAGGCCACAGAAAGTGTTTTCTTCTTCTCATGTATAAGTTTTTGAATAAATTCTGCTTCATATGAATACAAAAATAGATCTGCTAATCGGGGCGCAATTGGTACCCATGGAAATTCCGACAGATTGTTGGATGGCCTGATCTCCAAAAACTAAATAGATTTTGTCAACCAGAAAATCGAGCATCTTTTTAATATAAACTTCAGACTATTGTATACAATCAGAATGTTTTTAACAAAATCATTTTGCAAATGGCCAATGACAATTTTGTGAAGAAAAAATCCCAATGGGAGAAAATATCCCATCTGACACTTTTTCTTCCAAGGGAGAAAGGTGGGATAGTTGTAAGGACTAAAAATCCCACCATTCGTCCATGGGATTCTGACTTTTAGCATATCTTTAAAAAAGATATTTGAGAGTTCAACATGAGACCCGTAGATACTGCTAAGAAATCCCATCAAGTGTTATAATTTATTTTTGGACATCACAATTAGAAATGGTAGTAAAAAAGTCTGGACAATGTAGTGTTCGGAGTTAAATGTCGCACTGTTTAATGGAAAAAAATATTGGAAGTTGATACTTCACATAAGAATTACTTATGACCGGAAGGAACGTCATGACATTGAACGAAGGTCATTTTTTCAAATTCAAGGTCACTTTTATAAGAATGTATAATTCTTGTTCTATATTTTTTTGTAATGGAGACACATTGGAAACTGATTATTGGCACAAAGATTTCTTTATAGCTGAGGATTAGTTAAGATCTTGACCCAAAGTCATCGGGCAAGTTAAAGGTCACTGGCAAAAAAAGTGTATAATTTGAGTCTGTTTATCATTAGAAATAACCACTCCCAGGGCAACCGTATTTGTCAAAAACTATCGTTTTGATTATGTAACAAAACTATACAACGAAAAAGTGTGACTTTATTTATATACAAGAAATTATACTTTGAATCATGTCTCTGAAAACCGGGCATAAATTCAAAATGGAATATTTCAAGATATAATGTCTAAGAATCGTTGGATCAGTTTATCATCTTGTGGGGAAAGTAAGCCCATGATCATATTATAAATTGTTCAGATACATCCAGAAAAAATATTTTCGTTTTGAGAAGCTCTCGCCATTTCTTCAATTAATTAACTCTTCATTATCCTTTATTAGTTTAGAAGATGAATTGCAACTTAACAAGAGGACAACACAGAAGAATGTTCCCCTTATCCAAACAATGTCTACACATTAGTAAGTCGATATACCAATCATAGCTAACAGGGTTAAGCATAGTTACACGACATTTCCTTCAAATTCTATTGAATTACAAGCCCTTTGAAGCATGTAGGAGATTTTCCATCATCGCGATTGGCATCAATCGAGGTCTAATGAACGCTTTATCAGTAGCTCACGTCGACGCTTGTTTGAATTAAGGATGTTGTACAGTGTAACCAACCCTGCTGTCCATGTAATGAGATTACGGGAGCAGATCTCGGCTTTGATTGGAGAATTGAGTTTCGGAACAAGTATGATCTTGTCCAGAAAATATGATCTGTAATTTGCACGCAGATTTATCTTGACTTGTGTGACATTCTGATAACGAGATTGCTTTACTGGACTTGATGAAAAAACCCGAAGATGGGAATATACATCATTGTGCTACTTCAGGTCAAAAAAAAAAAAAGATAAAAGTAATAAATAGATATATTTGTTTTTCCTTTACCAGCTTACAAAGATTATTCAAACACCTTCCTCTCACGACACGTACGATGTAATGAAAATTAGTGTCTGAAAAAGCGTTTCATTTAAATTTATTCCTTTGGAAATTGTATGCAAAAGAGAATGTTTGATCTCAAGTAAAATTGATTTTTCTTTCTCCATAATTGGATATTTATACAAATGAACCAATTAAATGCCGGAATTTCGAGTGTTTACCTCTTGTGATCACAAACAATACCTCAGTGTGTATGTTCTTGTTTAATTACACATCAAGATCTTTTACTCATAGCTTATAGATCAACATAAAGTCTGTCTCAAAATATATCCCAATACGGATCAGGTTTAGCAAAGTGAAATCGATAGCTAAGTGACAGTAATCTTCAAATTTGAAAGTTATGAGCTGTTAATACGTATGAAATCGGGAAAAAATTAAACTTAAACTGTTATCAAAAAACGCCACCTTAAAATTAACTACAGACCGTATTCAAAGCTTACTGATGACTCTTGGACCATTTCAAAAATCGATTCTAGACTGTCTTTTGACGGAATGGTATCAAGTTCTACCCAAACTAAGTAAGGACCATCATTAATCAGATCCGCCTGTCTGAACAGGCTATACAGTTTTATAATGGTCCAGACACAAGGCTAAAATGTATTCCTACAAGTGCGTCACTACGCAAAGAACTGCGGTATTCGAATAGCGGTGAAATCGCGATTTTCATGGGGGTTAATTTTCGTCGTTTTCGTGTTTTAACCATGAAATAAAATCCCCATGAACCATTCCCCCCCCCCCTTAAAAACTACGACAATTTGACCCCAGGAAAATAAGTGATTTTATAGTAGCTCAGGAACTAATTTGTGTTTGTCTTTTGAAGATCTCTAGAACTATTGCTTATCTACTTACCGGGCTTATCTCTATGTCTTAACAGTACTAGTGGTCTGAAAAAGATGTTACTTGTCAAAACAATCCAAACAGCCTTTACATCAGTTCTTGATTTGTTCATATTTTGCAAAAAATCTTTTTAGAACAGTTTAATGGTCATTTATAAAACTTTATAGTACGTTAGATCTTTTATAAATGCTTTTGCCTTGTTCAGCCTGTATGGCCGCGAGTTTCTATTTAAGATGGTATACGTGTCGTTATTACATTTTTTCGGCGTCATTTATTATTATTTGCTGCTTTTGTAGAGATGTTGCAGGTTGCATGAAGATATGCAACATATACCGAAGGCCTTCTGAATTTGTTTTTATATTCGACTTCTCTAAGATAAATTAATTACAATGTACCTGTTCTGTTTTACGTGGTGAAATCAGGTATTCTTGCATTTTTAAAATTTCAGGCTTAAAAAAAGTTTTATCCATCGTGAATAGCTATAAATTTTATTTTACCTTGACTATCACCCTTTTTCCTTATAACCATTTACATTTATAATTAAATGCATAAAAATGTGCTTTGAACTTTCAATACTAACTAAATTAAACTCACGCAATTACAGTGGCTTTTAACTATGAAGCTCTTTTTTCCCTCTTAAAATCAATTTTTAAAAATGTTTTTGTTTTCAACGAAATTAAATTTTTTTCGACTTAAAATTAAGTTTGGAAAAAAAGTTAATGAACAAAATAGTCATCAAAAGGAATATGAAATTCTGTAAAGTAACTGTGTTATGTATACACTGTATCTTAATACCCAGGAGAAGCGCAACGACTTTAAATATATATAAAGTGTAAAACACACTTTGATCCCAAGCAGGAAAATCCTTCTTCCTCGATCTTTGAACAAAACAAAGATGTCGATGTCTCTCATTGCTGACATTTTCAAAGCTCCATTGTTTATTGATAAGTGAACTTGATTATTTTTTAACATAGAAATGCATTAAAACTCCGAATGTTGGATAGCTGGTACAGGAATAATTCGTGGAATTGATTTCACCGACAAATTGAGAATTCTTGTTCTTCGCCATTTAACATGGTAAATTAGGATGTGACGAGCTATTGTTAGTGTCTGTTAACGTTAATCACATAAACAAAAGGCCGTCCCTTATAAAATGCCACCGACTTTTATAAACTCCAGCATTTTATCTTTGTTATATTTTGTAGATTGTGGTACAATTGATTTTTTTGTTAATTAAAACCTCTCATTTCCTGATATATAAGTTCAAAAATCTAAACGGTATTGAATTTTATCAAATTTAAAAGGCGATATCATACTTGACACAAATATGCTTTGCTTTTTGAAAAAGACTGACTGAATAGACGAAATTAATAGAGGGAAATATATATTGATAACGACTACTTACGAGCCTTCATTAGGCTTGGTGGACTTTCGCTTCCATCCTGTCCTTTTGAATTTCCTGAAAGTATAAAACGCAGTGATTTATATGTAAAATATATATATATATGTCATTACGGTAAAATATATAAAAAAGAAAATAAAATTAATAAAATCTTAATTTTTTTTTTATTATTTTTTTCATTATCATTTATACCTGTCGTGAAGATCATAAATTGTAAAACGCACAGAAGCTCAAAGATCGTCATCATCATTATCACTTAACTCCTGCTGCTAGTGCGACCAAATGCCAAAGAAACATGCAGATCAGAGACATTTGACGAAAATAATCAATTACAAAACTTGGATACTTTCTCGGGATTAGAATCGGATTGGGCACGTAAAGCATGACAGATGCCAGAAAGAAGTGCGTTTTTTCTTTCAAAAGGGGGCGGGGCAATTGAATATGTAAATATAACGTACCGTTACGTCAAAAAATTGATGAAAGCAATAATCACAACTGACGTATAATACAAACAGCACTTCATTGAATGAGGACTATTGTTACAGTGTTAACAAGTTTAATATCATGTGTGCATGTTATCTTCAAAGAGAACAATTAATCCGTTCTGTACTTTTATTGTATTTTGGCACACTAACACAACACTAAAAGTGCCAATCTAAAGAAACAAAACAAACGAATTCAACAAGATAAATTACATAGAAAAACCGTAAAAAACAAAAATATTAACATTTCTTTTCTCATTTTCTGAAGTGACTAAATAGTGTGATTATTTAAAGATTCTTTGTTCTACTATATTTGAATTAACGCACAGAATATTTTCCACCTGAAACATAATCGGATTGCACTAGACGAAAACTTTTGAACTGTTAATCGACTAACATTCAGAGTCGGATCCGGAAGGAAGCGGCTTGTTTTCCGACCGAGAGACTCCTGTTGAAAGAAAATAACAGAAAATCGACGCAGAAGCAGAAACTGAGCTATGTTATCGGTGATTTAATTAGCAATTTTAACCATCATCACAAAAATTGATTCGGATGATAGAATCGAGAGAATTATTAGATGTCGAGTTTATCGCAGGATATCTAGGATTAAGGTATCGTGTATGCATTGTGAGTAAAAATAAATTCCAATGAATTGTTTCTGTTCATGTAATCACACTTCAGAGATGTGCAAGTGTAAAAATTTACCAAAAAATTAGAGCAGTGCGTTAAAATTCAAATTTCTTATACTTTATCCCGGTATGTCACATAAGAAACGTTCAACCAAATTTTATTTAAAGGTGAATAATGAATAAATAAATTGCATGGAAATTAAACTGTTTAAAAATCAATAGAGTTTTAATACTTTGAGTGTTTTAAATTTCATTTATAAACAATCGTACGGTGGTATATTTGGGGTATCCAATTATTTTTTTTTCTTATGTTGGAACATACGATGTCGTTCAGAAGAGAAATAACGTCATAATGATTCGTGCGAACGAGATAATATCTTGTGCGAACGACATAATATTTTTCTGCATGAGAAAAAAAATATTTGCATGCCCTAAATTTAATAACGTATAATCGGAAAACGGAGAAATGGTATGCTGTTTGAACTAATAAGAGAGTTGTCTCTATTATATACCAAAAAACAGCCAACTAAAAGCAAAGAAAATGAATTCTTTTTGAATCTTGACAATTAGACTAGGCAGCA
This sequence comes from Saccostrea echinata, assembly GCF_033153115.1. Lineage (NCBI taxonomy): Eukaryota > Metazoa > Mollusca > Bivalvia > Ostreida > Ostreidae > Saccostrea > Saccostrea echinata. The sequence continues at coordinate 7,533,827 of NW_026889774.1, forward strand.
GTAAACCTGAATCCCATCATTCGGTCGCCATTCACAAATAAAATTTAAATATTTAAAACTCACAAAGGAAATGTCATTTCAGAAAGGAAACATTATTCATGGGTTTATTGATAAAAATATATACTGTAAAAGAGATGCATTATACAATGAAATTTTGAAAGAAAAAAAAACCAATCTACTGATTTTAGTGTTTGAACTTTATAAACTATAAACTATACAAAAGAGCTAGGTCATGATCGACAATTTTTTGTCCTTGCTTCACATCGTTAAACAGGAATTCTTTTAATTACCCAAACAAGAAAATCTAAGCGTTTCCGTGTATTAAACGCTTGAGAGGCTAACCTTTACAACGAAATGATTTAAGATTCATTAAATGTGGCAAAATTGTGATAATAGAAACAAAACTCTCTCGTCCGTAAAGACAAACTTTTTGTCTGATTATAAAACTGGCAATTTTTGGTCTCCATTATCCTCTATGCATGTGTAATTATTAATTTTTGTTATCAAGTCTAACTGATAATACTTTTTTCATGAATACTAAAATCTTATAATTAAAAACATAGCTTATTGTTTTTCCACTCAGAAACCATCGTTAAACTGAGTAGAACTAAAACGAGTGCCTGGCGCATCTATAGGATAAAAAGAACCCGTTGTACTCTTTGCAAACACTTGCAATGGGTTTAATAAATATGAAAATATTTTCAGTTATCTCATAACAACTTCCATCTGCTCCCCGGACTGATGATGTCGTCTCATTGTGACATAATAAAATATGATAAAAACAGGAACATGTCTGAAGATCTAATTTTGATTAGACTGATTTTCCACCTTTCTTTCTTGAATTGCGTGAAGTAAATAAGTAATATCTATATATAACACTGAACTGAACACCTTCTTAGTTGTCAACAATATTCTGATTATATTTTGTGTCTACCTAGTTTTAGACACCGGTCAGACTCTAGACGAGTTCACAAAAGTTCTATTGAAAGCATTAGATTTTAATGTTTCCTCTAAACAATCGGAAATACTTCATAGTTCTAGGCCGCACTTAGTCTGGATTCGAACGCGCAACCTACCGCACTCGAGACAAATGAAGGAATCGAACATACGACCTTGCGCACACAAGAAAACTAAGAGGAAAACTGGAAACTGGGAAGCTGTATTGATGTATTGATCAAATGTAGATACATGCATCTACCCGGATACGGAAGTTTAATTAAGAACTATACATGCAGTTCGAGGATCAAAGTGTTGATACGGTAATTGTCGTAATATCTGGTAAATTTCCTGTGTAAATAGCCTTGGTGTTTCGTGGAAACACGAAATAATAGCATCTGCCGCAGAGTATTCCGTGTGTTTCATTATTCAGCTGCCGGTGGGATTTGCTTACAGTAATCGTCAAATAGGAATATGTGCAGCACATTCTTCGAAAATAGGAAGGGCTGCTCGTTTGGTATTTTGTCACGTTTAAAAATTCATTTACAGAATCAATGAATCGTCTTTGCAACACTAGGGGTGCTGGCTACGTGTTAATTTCATTTTTGATTTTTTTTCCGTATGCACAATCCGTTATTAAATTTGCTGTTTATTCGGGTATAAAATTGATGATGTAAGATTATTATTTTTTCTAAAAAAAAGTGTATGTTTACAACAAAATTTTATTGCCTATACGTCTGTGACCATATGCTCTTAACTCTTTTTAACCTTTTCTGTAAAAAATCAAATACACATCAATAATTGAAGATCACAGAATTTTTTGTTTGGCGAGATTTTTTGATTATTACCTTGATGACCTAAACCGATTGCAACTCAATTGAGACAATTATGCCGGATTAGATGACTAGTTCTCGGCGAAGGAATACTCTCAATTAAATCTATGTCATCGCGATTGCACGTATATTTCTAAATTATTGAAAGAAAACGATTCCCAGGTTGGCCTTTAAAGCTAAGTGTCAATATTAAGCTCCAACAAGGGCTCAATAAGTGACCCGATGCAATGGAAGCAATTGAACAGTGATTCTCAGAATTTTTGGAGGCTTTCCGAAGTCTGACACTTAATATTCTTAAGCTTATTAACATAAAACAATTTGAAAAAGAACTGGAAAGGCACGTCTTTTCTGGGCATAATCTCAATTTTTCAAATTCTTCTCATGAATCCATCTTAGTTTCATCACGCAAAATGGTAATGTCTTTCACGTCATACAAATTATCTTTAAAATCATCAGATCATCATGTGCACGTTCTAAGTAGGTTTGCGATATTGTATTTCATTTTATCTGCAAATTTAACCCTAATAGCTCACTTTAATACTTTTTTTTTATTTTTAAAAATGCATTTCATTTCAACTGTGTGTGTGTTACAATGATAGGTACCAAAAGCAAGAACAGGGATTCCAAAGCTTTTTAATAAAATAAGACAACACAAAAGATGATCATGTGTTGTTTTATTGAAGCTTTGAAATGTCCTTTTCTTATTAATGTAATTCACCTCGTAACAGCTTTAATTAACATGTACATATTATAGATTTTTATCTGCGAACTATTTCTATACTCTACATAATTCCTGTAGTTCGAACGTCTGAGTCACCTTTTCTTGTCCTTAATTGTGTATCATCATTTCACGAAAAAGGTTTATTATTCAAAGATGATCGGCTTAGACGTCAAGTTTTGTAATTTGCTTAAAAAGTATAAGAAATGCATTATATACATAAAGCAACATGTATTTTCAAACAAGGCAAAAGTTTCTACTTATGCACGAGAATATATTTATTTGTTATTTTATGTAAAAGTCTCAAAATACATTTGAATTATTTAAATTGAATTATCAGGGAGACATGCCACACGTATATTACTGCAGTACAGTTTTCATTTTTTTAATTTAAAAAAAACCCTTTTTTTTCAGATGTAGACATGGTGAAAAACTGACGTTTTCTGAAAGAACCAGACAACCGATAAGAAAAATGTCATTCTTACATTTCACACAAAATAATGTCAATCCCAACAATTTTTCATTAAGTGTCCATTATAATCCAAGGACAAAAGGATTTATGCTGTTTAGACCGATATCAGATCATGTGTAAAATGCATCACAGATACCTTACCTGAAAGTAATATAACGACGAAAGCAAATCCAAGAAAATTAAACATCTTCCTCAATGTTGTGAATTTTCTAACTCGAAGTGATGGAAAGAGTCCTTGAGAAATCCCCCGCAAAAGCCCGTATCCATTAGCGCTAAGCAATCCCATGAGGCCAAGTGTTACAAGTTATACACACAACAGAAAGTAAGAAATGGGAATCTCAAATTAATGCCAATCAAATCAATGAACGCCAATTACATCGACCCCCTGTTTATACGCCACAATATCACCCCCCCAAAAACACTGTTAAAAGGATAAAATTCATTAATTAATAGTCATCTATTTCAATAATGCGATCACATTAAATTAACTAAAGGAAGGCGCTGATCACCTCTCGATCGTCAGTATGGATTGACAAATTGTTCATCAACGAGACATGCTATAAGATCTAGGTCATTTATGTTTTGTTCAAGTAATCTACCCTCCCTAAGACTGTTTAGTCATTCTGGACCAGGTGGATTGTTTTAATGCCTCTGAGATCTGGATCACAGACTAGCTATAGCATCAAAAAGCACCTGCTGCTCCGTCAAAGGGAATATTTTATCACAGTGCATCATATACCAATAGAAAACAAGGTTCCGAGTCAATGGTTAAAAATTTATTGACTTCTAAATTGCATTCGTCACTTATATTTGAAAATGAAGTTGTCATTGTCGGTAAATGATTTGGAAAGGTTACAAAAACATCACATTTAGAATTGCAGTATTTGACGACAGCGATGCATTTATTTCTCAATTTATGAGTGCAAATGATGAGAAAATCGTTATGATGTGTGATTCTAGTGATTGCAAACTGTAATGTCTTCAATTATAATGATGGCACTGATGCTTTGTCTGTCGTGCCAAATAAAAATAAAGAGTTCAGATTTTCAAATATGTCTCATTTGAATCACAATGGTATTGATTCAGGCATACATCTTGATAGCTTGCATTTTATATTGCTCACGTACAAGATAATGACAAAAAACACATTATACAAAAGGTTTGGCTCTCGGAAATAGAAGTAATTATTTAACATAAAGTCTTCCCATTGGAGGCAAAATGCTCATCATAGCTTTTATCTCTAATCGTACTGCCGTACAATACCTGAACAATTATCATATACGTTGACAATTTCGAACTACGGTAAAGTTTTAGAAACTTAATAGTTTCTATTCCAAATAATGATTTCCGCAAGTGCGTTCACTTCAATATTGAGAAAGAAGAAAAAAGTTCAATCATTTACCATCAATAAATCATATATATCGAACCTTTTTGTAATGAATGATAACCAAACTTACGAATATATAACAAGAACATTATCCACATACATTATGGTTTTTAATATAAAGTGCTCCCACATGGAGGGTACCTGTCGTCTAATACACTATTACACTTCTAAAAAAATCATTATGGTTCTCTCATTTTAAAAAAATTATGATTCACACACACACACCCCTCACACACACACATATATATAAATTATATATATATATATATATATATATATATATATATATATATATATATATATATATATATATATATATATATATATATATATATATATATATATATAAAAGATGACATAAAATTACCAAAAATTTCTTGTATTGTTTCAAAATCAGTTTGCTATTGCGTCGTTACAGTTCGTATAATATAGTTAATGCGTGTTAAGATTATGGACAAAAACAATTCAATGTTACTCCTTTCTGGATTAGACATGCCAACAATTTGTATTGATTTTGGAATGATGAATAAAAATATTGATTAAATATACATTTGTTAAAAATTATGTTCATCTCATTTTAGGTTACAATAACCTGATTAAATCATAATTATTGTATAAGGAGTGATTACTTTCTAAGAATATGATAAAAAGTCCGAAAGTTTTTGACCAGTTTGCTATTTGCTAACCATATAACCATGCTGGTTGTATAATATGATGCGTGTTCAAGATTACGGACAAAGAAAATTTCAAAGTTACCCCCTGAGGGGGCAAGGCATGCAAACACTTTGCAGTGTCTTCGAATTACGAATAAAAACATTGATTTTAAAACTATTTCCCCAGTGATATGTACTTTTTAACGCAAAACTTTGGGTCACTCTCCGATTGATCGTGCCATGAAAAAAAAATGGCTCGTGATCAGACTCCGAATTTCCTTCAATAATTATCAGCCGGAAAATTAAATATGAAATATGAATAGTCTGTGGTAAATTTACGCCAATGACTTTACATGGGATGAGATCAGAAATCGATGTCGGTTTGAGATGAAGAACACGATAAATCCGTCATGTTCAAACTGTTCCTCTCGAAGCCAAAAATTAGTAATCGCAGTAAAACTCATAAAATGCGATAGTTTCATGAGCGACCTTTTAAAACTTCACATTACTAATCGGCCAATGGGATGGTAACTTTCAGTCATAAATTTCACGCAAGGCAATCACCAAGTTTTTAAGTACCTCCAATAAAAGATCCATAATAATCAAAAGACTAAAAAGCTTAAGCTTCTTAAATTGATGCGCTGGACAGCAACATATAAAGAAGTTGCAGGCAAGAACTTGACTATATAACTCCAAGGTTTGGTCGTCTCTAGAGTGTCTTATCGAAAAACAATACTTAATCGCTAGGATACACTCTGAAAGTTTGATCTAAGGAATTCGTGTCTACCAGTGTAATGTCTGTCACAAATTACTGACCGTTACAAAAGTAACAGCTATGGTCTAGCCCAAAGTAAAAGTGTATTGATAAACTGCTGATGAAATGTTAAGTATCGCACTAGATTCAAAATGGTTATCATAGAAGATGAGGTTGAAACACAGAGTTCTTTGCAGAATAACAAAACTTTTGAAAAAAAAAAAAACAACCCATAATATTTGCTAGATAGAATGGGAAGGACAGGAGGCATCCTCCTCCCTCTTCCCAAACTCCTTTTCCTCCTCCCTATTGTCTACCTTCCTTTCCCACTCCTTCCTGTCCCTCCGTCCTATTTTCACGTTTCCACCTTCTCTATTTCTGCACTTTCCATGTATCTCCGTCTCTCCCGCAAGAAAAATAATGAAAAGATATCTTGGTCATTCTGTTGATTGTTATAATAATAACTATTGGGAAAGGATAGAATAACCTGAAATGTAAGCAGTCCTGGTTCTGAATAGCAAAACAGCACACACATTGACGGACACGTTTGATTCAGACTTCGATAATTGTAAATAATGTGTCTGCTTCTTATTTAAACAAGGACAGGGTTGAGAACTACATTATGTATGTTGTAATTATCTAATTTTGATTAAATATTTGTTGCTAATTATTGGATTATTGGGTAGCAAATCAAGAACAAAGCAAACGAGTATCAAGTTGGTGCAACTGTGCCAAGAAAGTTGCAGAAACGAACAGAAACGATTTTTTGTTGGTCGATTACAATATGCTGTGGAACTTTCTGAAGAGATACTTAAGCTAAACTCATATCCAGATATGCAAGATTATTCTTCCTTAAACATTTATAAGAAAACACCTCTGTGAGAAAAGGATGCCTTTGTTGTCGGTTCGACAAATTATCTCGCTCTTTACCAAAAGAAAAGAACGATATGGGGATTACTTATGCTTTAACATGTAATGAAAGCTGTGCTGATAGCACGCAGACTATCCCGCAGAAAACAAGTAAGCAAGTTTAATGTCAATCAGGGCAGGCCGCAACATTAAGTTTTTTCCCTACTTGTCCATTCAGACAAGCGATTATGGAATTTACATGTCCAAACGTAATTTTTTCTTGACCGACAGTTTTCAATAAAACTTAATAGTAAACATGAAAGACATTGTCATACTTAAATGAAATCTATAATATATACCAACTGTCTGTTTTGAGAATTTATTGAACATATGACAAATTATAAACAAAGCTGTTTCATTTTGTCCTGGTTTATGCAAAATGACCAAAAATAGAAACAAGATGTGTTTCTGAAACACTGATGCCCCCGTATGGCAGCTTATGGCGAAGGTTTACGTTTCTTAAATGCAAGTCAAACTCCAGGTCAAGAAATTAAAAATGTTGGTACCCAAACAAGGTCTTGTTTCGAGGAATATACCTGTGAAATATGAAAGCCATAGTACAAACCGTTGAAAAGTTATGGTGAAGGTTAAAGTTTTTTCAAAGTAAATAAAACGGCAAGGTTAAGGTCAAATGGTGCCCAAGGGAAGTACTTGTCACAAGTGATACACTAGATCGTGAAATGTGAAAGCCTTAGAACCAAACGTTCAAATGTTATGGCAAATGTTAAAAATTTTTAAAAGTAGATCAAACTCCAAGGTCAAGGTCAATGCCAAAACTGTTGGTATCCAAAGGAAGGTCTTGTCACAAGGAATACACATGTGAAATATGAAAGCCATAGCTCCAACCAATCAAAAGTTATGGGCAAGGTTAAAGTTTTTGCGGACAGACAGACAGGGCAAAAACTATATGCCCCCAAATCTTCGATTACTGGGGCAAAAAAGAATTACTAGAAATCTAAACCGTTAACAGAAACATATCTTCGCCATTTCAGCTATTCTCCCCGCCCCCTAAAATACACCCACTTCGTCAGATCCATACTACTCTCGAAGTCAAAATCGGAAGAGTTTAGCCAATTGTTCGGAACGCCAAAGTAAATGTCACTATACCATGAAGTACTCCGAGATAATAATAATAATAATAACTAGATGAGATCTCGTTGCGAGCAACGAGTAGGTCTTCCGTCCGATTTTTCGATAAGATGAGATATGATTTTGACTATGATCTTTGTTAAAAGATAATAATATATAAAGACTTCCCTAATTAGATTTCAATCCTTGGATTTATATACATTATCAAAGAGCTATCGATGAATTGCTTTTGGCCCCTCTGAACCCCTAGTTTGAGGGGTCAGCCCCTTTTTCTTGATATCAATTGAAAGGTCTTGTGATTTTAAAGACTTTTTGTTCAACAACTATTCAGAGATTTCTTTTCGTTGTGGAAATATGCTGAATGGAAATATTTAGGGGCCACCCTTCCAAGTCCTTAATGGGGCCGTTTGACAAAAATTGAAAGGGTGCATATTGTTTAGAACATTATTCTGACCATATTTTGTTCAGTATTGCTTTTCAAAATATTCCCCCTTTTCGAGATATAAAACATCAAAGATTTAGCATTCTGGCCCCTTGTGACCCCTTATTACATAACATATAATCAGAATCTTATCATATATTGTCGTAAATTGTTAAGATAGGCATCTTTACTTCAGTAATGTATTACAAATTATTGATCGTTAAAAAGTTATAGGTGAAAGACTATTGGCCCCTCTGAGTCCCTAATTGGAGGGGCCAGCCCCTTTTTCTTGATATCAAATGAAAGGTCTTGCGATTTTGAAGACATTTTGTTCAACAACTATTCAGAGATTTCTTTTTGTTATGGAGATATGCTGAATGGAAATATTTAGGGGCCACCCCTCCAAGTCCTTAATGGGGCCGTTTGACAAAAATTGAAAGGATGCATATTGTTTAGAACATTATTCTGACCATATTTTGTTCAGTATTGCTTATCAAAATATTCCCCCTTTTCGAGATATAAAGCGTCAAAGATTTAGCATTCTGGCCCCTTGTGACCCCTTATTACATAACATATAATCAGAATCTTATCATATATTGTCGTAAATTGTTTAGATAAGCATCTTTGCTTCAGTAATGTATTACAAATTATTGATCGTTAAAGAGTTATAGGTGAAAGACTATTGGCCCCTCTGAGTCCCTAATTTGAGGGGCCAGCCCTTTTTTCGTGATATCAAATGAAAGGTCTTGTGATTTTGAAGACTTTTTGTTCAACAACTATTCAGAGATTTCTTTTCGTTGTGGAGATATGCTGAATGGAAATATTTAGGGGCCACCCCTCCAAGTCCTTAATGGGGCCGTTTGACAAAAATTGAAAGGGTGCATATTGTTTAGAACATTATTCTGACCATCTTTTGTTCAGTATTGCTTATCAAAATATTCCCCCTTTTCGAGATATAAAGCGTCAAAGATTTAGTATTCTGGCCCCTTGTGACCCCTTATTATGTAACATATGATCAAAATCTTATCATATATTGATGTAAATCGTTAAGATAAGCATCTTTGCTTCAATACTGTATTACAAATTATTGATCGTTAAAGAGTTATAGGTTGAAGACTTTTGGCCCCTCTGAGACCCTAATTTTAGGGGTCAGCCCCTTTTTCTTGATATCAAATGAAAGGTCGTATCATTCTGCACAACTTTTCTTCCATATGTTTTAACAAATTCTTAACGTGTATGAAGATACAAAAGAAAAGGTGTAAAATTTTGTGAGATGTTTCTGAGACATTTTTTGAGCCCAACCGAGCTTCGGCGCCTTTTGCGCTAGAGAGATTTGGACACCTGCCTGCAAATCTACAAACCTTCCCCTACCTTCACTGAAAATCTTGACTCAATATCTGAAGTCGTTTCGGAGGAGTTTCCAGGACAGGCCGACCCTCTGAAAATCAGAAAATCCTAAATATCTCGAGATGGAAAGTGACGTCATCAACGAAAAAAATTTCCAATAAGGTTCAGATCAATACCTATCAGATCTGAAAGTTTCATGAAAATCGGCCTAGACGTTACCGAGAACTTGCGTGCACAAAATCGGTAAGAATAATAATAATAACTAGATGAGATCTCGTTGCGAGCAACGAGTAGGTCTTCCGTCCGATTTTTCGATAAGATGAGATATGATTTTGACTATGGTCTTTGTTAAAAGATAATAACATATAGACTTCCCTAATTAGATTTCATTCTTTTGATTTATATAACATTAACAAAGAGCTATCGATGAATTGCTTTTGGCCCCTCTGAACCCCTAGTTTAAGGAGTCAACCCCTTTTCCTTGATATCAATTGAAAGGTCTTGTGATTTTGAAGACTTTTTGTTCAACAACTATTCAGAGATTTCTTTTTGTTGTGGAGATATGCTGAATGGAAATATTTAGGGGCCACCCCTCCAGGTCCTTAATGGGGCCGTTTGACAAAAATTGAAAGGGCACATATTGTTTAGAGCATTATTCTGACCATCTTTTGTTCAGAATTGCTTATCAAAATATTCTCCCTTTTCGAGATATAAAGCGTCAAAGATTTTGTATTCTGGCCCCTTGTGACCCCTTATTACGTAACATATGATCGAAATCTTAACATATATTGTTGTAAATCATTAAGATAAACATCTTTGCTTCAGTAATGTATCACAAATTATTGATCGTTAAAGCGTTAAAGATGAAAAACTTTTGGCCCCTCTGAGCCCCTAATTTGAGGGGTCAGCCCCTTTTTCTTGATATCAAAAAAAGGTCTTGTGATTTTGAAGACTTTCTGTTCAACAACTATTCAGAGATTTCTTTTTGTTGTGGAGATATGCTGAATGGAAATATTTAGGGGCCACCCCTCCAGGTCCCTAATGGGGCCGTTTGACAAAAATTGAAAGGGCATATATTGTTTAGAACATTATTCTGACCATCTTTTGTTCAGTATTGCTTATCAAAAATTCTCCCTTTTCGAGATATAAAGCGTCAAAGATTTTGCATTCTGGCCCCTTGTGACCCCTTATTACGTAACATATGATCCGAATCTTATCATATATTGTTGTAAATCGTTAAGATAAACATCTTTGCTTCAGTAATGTATTACAAATTATGGATTGTTAAAGAGTTAAAGATGAAAAACTTTTGACCCCTCTGGGCCCCTAATTTGAGGGGACAGCCCCTTTTTCTTGATATCAAATGAAAGGTCTTGTGATTTTGAAGACTTTTTGTTCAACAACTATTCAGAGATTTCTTTTTGTTGTGGAGATATGCTGAATAGAAATATTTAGGGGCCACCCCTCCAGGTCCTTAATGGGGCCGTTTGACAAAAATTGAAAGGGCACATATTGTTTAGAACATTATTCTGACCATCTTTTGTTCAGTATTGCTTATCAAAATATTCTCCCTTTTCGAGATATAAAGCGTCAAAGATTTTGCATTCTGGCCCCTTGTGACCCCTTATTACGTAACATATGATCGAAATCTTAACATATATTGTTGTAAATCATTAAGATAAACATCTTTGCTTCAGTAATGTATCACAAATTATTGATCGTTAAAGCGTTAAAGATGAAAAACTTTTGGCCCCTCTGAGCCCCTAATTTGAGGGGTCAGCCCCTTTTTCTTGATATCAAAAAAAGGTCTTGTGATTTTGAAGACTTTCTGTTCAACAACTATTCAGAGATTTCTTTTTGTTGTGGAGATATGCTGAATGGAAATATTTAGGGGCCACCCCTCCAGGTCCCTAATGGGGCCGTTTGACAAAAATTGAAAGGGTGCATATTGTTTAGAACATTATTCTGACCATCTTTTGTTCAGTATTGCTTATCAAAATATTCTCCCTTTTCGAGATATAAAGCGTGAAAGATTTAGCATTCTGGCCCCTTGTGACCCCTTATTATGTAACATATGATCAGAAACGTATCATATATTGTTGTAAATCATTAAGATAAACATTTTTGCTTCAGTAATGTATTACAAATTATTGATCGTTAAAGAGTTAAAGATGAAAAACTTTTGGCCCCTCTGAGCCCCTAATTTGAGGGGTCAGCCCCTTTTTCTCGATATCAAATGAAAGGTCGTCTCATTCTGCACAACTTTTCTTCTATATGTTTTAACAAATTCTTAACATGTATGAAGATATGAAAGAAAAGGTGTTAAATTTTGTGAGATGTTTCTGAGACATTTTTTGAGCCCTGCCGAGCTTCGGCGCCTTTTGCGCTAGAGAGATTTGGACACCTGCCTGCAAATCTACAAACCTTCCCCTACATTCACTTAAAATCTTGAATCAATATCTTAAGTCGTTTCGGAGGAGTTTCCAGGACAAGCCGACCCTCTGAAAATCAGAAAATCCTAAATATCTCGAGATGGAAAGTGACGTCATCAACGAAAAAAATTTCCAATAAGGTTCAGATCAATACCTATCAGATCTGAAAGTTTCATGAAAATCGGCCAAGACGTTACCGAGAACTTGCGTGCACAAAATCGGTAAGAATAATAATAATAATAATAATAATAACTAGATGAGATCTCGTTGCGAGCAACGAGTAGGTCTTCCGTCCGATTTTTCGATAAGATGAGATATGATTTTGACTATGATCTTTGTTAAAAGATAATAATATATATAGACTTCCCTAATAAGATTTCAATCCTTTGATTTTATATACATTATCAAAGAGCTATCGATGAATTGCTTTTGGCCCCTCTGAACCCCTAGTTTGAGGGGCAGCCCCTTTTTCTTGATATCAATTGAAAGGTCTTGTGATTTTGAAAACGTTTTGTTCAACAACTATTCAGAAATTTCTTTCCGTTGTGGAAGTATGCTGAATGGAAATATTTAGGGGCCACCCCTCCAAGTCCTTAATGGGGCCGTTTGACATAAATTGAAAGGGTGCATATTGTTTAGAACATTATTCTGACCATATTTTGTTCAGTATTGCTTTTCAAAATATTCCCCCTTTTCGAGATATAAAGCGTCAAAGATTTAGTATTCTTGCCCCTTGTGACCCCTTATTACGTAACATATGATCAGAATCTTATCATATATTGTTGTAAATCGTTAAGATAAGCATCTTTGCTTCAGTAATGTATTACAAATTATTGATCGTTAAAGAGTTATAGGTTGAAGACTTTTGGCCCCTCTGAGCCCCTAATTTGAGGGGTCAGCCCCTTTTTTTGATATCAAATGAAAGGTCTTGTGATTTTGAAGACTTTTTGTTCAACAACTAGTCAGAGATTTCTTTTCGTTATGGAGATATGCTGAATGGAAATATTTAGGGGCCACCCCTCCAAGTCCTTAATTGGGCCGTTTGACAAAAATTGAAAGGGTGCATATTGTTTAGAACATTATTCTGACCATCTTTTGTTCAGTATTGCTTATCAAAATATTCCCCCTTTTCGAGATATAAAGCGTCAAAGATTTAGCATTCTGGCCCCTTCTGACCCCTTATTACGTAACATATGATCAGAATCTTATCATATATTGTCGTAAATCGTTAAGATAAGCATCTTTGCTTCAGTAATGTATTACAAATTATTGATCGTTAAAGAGTTATAGGTTGAAGACTTTTGGCCCCTCTCAGCCCCTAATTTGAGGGGTCAGCCCCATTTTCTTGATATCAAATGAAAGATCTTGTGATTTTGAAGACTTTTTGTTCAACAACTATTCAGAGATTTCTTTTCGTTATGGAGATATGCTGAATGGAAATATTTAGGGGCCACCCCTCCAAGTCCTTAATGGGGCCGTTTGACAAAAATTGAAAGGGTGCATATTGTTTAGAACATTATTCTGACCGTCTTTTGTTCAGTATTGCTTTTCAAAATATTCCCCCTTTTCGAGATATAAAGCGTCAAAGATTTAGCATTCTGGCCCCTTTTGACCCTTTATTACGTAACATATGATCAGAATCTTATCATATATTGTCGTAAATCGTTAAGATAAGCATCTTTGCTTCAGTAATGTATAACAAATTATTGATCGTTAAAGAGTTATAGGTGAAAGACTTTTGGCCCCTCTGAGCCCCTAATTTGAGGGGTCAGCCCCATTTTCTTGATATCAAATGAAAGGTCGTATCATTCTGCACAACTTTTCTTCTATATGTTTTAACTCATTCTTAACATGTATGAAGATATGAAAGAAAAGGTGTAAAATTTTGTGAGATGTTTCTGAGACATGTTTTGAGCCCTACCGAGCTTCGGCGCCTTTTGCGCTAGAGAGATTTGGACACCTGCCTGCAAATCTACAAACCTTCCCCTACCTTCACTGAAAATCTTGACTCAATATCTGAAGTCGTTTCGGAGGAGTTTCCAGGACAAGCCGACCCTCTGAAAATCAGAAAATCCTAAATATCTCGAGATGGAAAGTGACGTCATCAACGAAAAAAATTTCCAATAAGGTTCAGATCAATACCTATCAGATCTGAAAGTTTCATGAAAATCGGCCAAGACGTTACCGAGAACTTGCGTGCACAAAATCGGTAAGAATAATAATAATAACTAGATGGTTCTCGTTGCGAGCAACGAGTGGGTCTTCCGTCTGATTTTGGATAAGATTCGTCAAGATCTTGACTGAGATATTCGTCAATAAAATTAAAGGATGCATATTGTTAAAAACATTAATCTGATCATCTTTTGATCAATATTGCTTATCAAAATATTTCCCCTTTTCGAGATATAAAGTGTCAAAGATTTAGCATTCTAGCCCATTAAGGTCCCTTATTACGCAACATATGATCAAAACTTTACAATATATAGCTGCAAAATATTAATATGAACATTTTTGCTTCAGTAATTTATAGCAAAACATTAATCATTAAAAAGTTATATATAAAAGACTTTTGGCCCTTCTGAGCCCCTAATTTGAGGGGTCAGCCCCTTTTTCTTCATATCAAATGAAAGGTCTTGTGATTTTGAAGACTTTTTGTTCAACAACTATTCAGAAATTTCCTTTCGTTTAAGAGATATATAGAATAACAATATTTAGGGGCCAGCCCTCCAAGTCCTTAGTGGGGATGTCTTGCAAAAATTAAAAGGGTGTATATTGTTTAGAACATTATTCTGAACATCTTTTGTTCAATATTGCTTATCAAAATATTTCTCCTTTTCGAGATACAAAGTGTCAAAGATTTAGCATTCTGGACCCTTATGGCCCCTTATTACGTAACATATGATCAAAATTTTATAATATATAGTTGTAGAATGTTAAGATGAACATTTTTGCTTCAGTAATTTATAACAAAATATTGATCATTAAAGAGTTATAGATGAAAGACTTTTGGCCCTTCTGAGCCCCTAATTTGAGGGGTCAGCCCCTTTTTCTTGATATCAAATGAAAGGTCTTGTGATTTGGAAGACTTTTTATTCAACAACTATTCAGAAATTTCCTTTAATTTAAGAGATATATAGAATACCAATATTTAGGGTCCAGCCCTCCAAGTCCTTAATGGGGATGTCTTGCAAAAATTAAAAGAGTGTATATTGTTTAGAACATTATTCTGAACATCTTTTGTTCAATATTGCTTATCAAAATATTTCTCCTTTTTGAGATACAAAGTGTCAGAGATTTAGCATTCTGGCCCCTTATGGCCCCTTATTACGTAACATATGATCAAAATTTTATAATATATAGTTGCAGAATGTTAAGATGAACATTTTTGCTTCAGTAATTTATAAGAAAATATTGATCATTAAAGAGTTATAGTTGAAAGACTCTTGGCCCTTCTGAGCCCCTAATTTGAGGGGTCAGCCCTTTTTCTTCATATCAAATAAAAGGTTTTGTGATTTTGAAGACTTTTTGTTCAACAACTATTCAGAAATTTCCTTTCGTTTAAGAGATATATAGAATAACAATATTTAGGGGCCAGCCCTCCAAGTCCTTAATGGGGATGCCTTGCAAAAATTAAAAGGGTGTATATTGTTTAGAACATTATTCTGAACATCTTTTGTTCAATATTGCTTATCAAAATATTTCTCCTTTTCGAGATACAAAGTATCAAAGATTTAGCATTCTGGACCCTTATGGCCCCTTATTACGTAACATATGATCAAAATTTTATAATATATAGTTGCAGAATGTTAAGATGAACATTTTTGCTTCAGTAATATATAAGAAAATATTGATCATTAAAGAGTTATAGATGAAAGACTTTTGGCCCTTCTGAGCCCCTAATTTGAGGGGTCAGCCCCTTTTTCTTGATATCAAATGAAAGGTCTTGTGATTTGGAAGACTTTTTATTCAACAACTATTCAGAAATTTCCTTTAATTTAAGAGATATATAGAATACCAATATTTAGGGTCCAGCCCTCCAAGTCCTTAATGGGGATGCCTTGCAAAAATTAAAAGGGTGTATATTGTTTAGAACATTATTCTGAACATCTTTTGTTCAATATTGCTTATCAAAACATTTCTCCTTTTCGAGATACAAAGTGTCAAAGATTTAGCATTCTGGCCCCTTATGGCCCCTTATTACGTAACATATGATCAAAATTTTATAATATATAGTTGCAGAATGTTAAGATGAACATTTTTGCTTCAGTAATTTATAACAAAATATTGATCATTAAAGAGTTATAGATGAAAGACTTTTGCCCCTTCTGAGCCCCTAATTTGAGGGGTCAGCCCCTTTTTCTTGATATCAAATAAAAGGTCTTGTGATTTTAAAGACTTTTTGTTCAATATGTTTTAACAAAATACTTTTATTTAAAATGTTATTATAAGAAATGTCTCTAAAATTCACTCATAAATCACGTCCTAAATTTTGACCCCTACCGAGCTTCCATACTTCGCACTTCCGGAAAATTTAAAAACCAAGGTGCACAACTTGAACATGTCCTCTATCACCACTGAAAGTTTCAGCACTCTAGCTTTTGTCGTTCTTGAGTTTTTGTGCAGACACAAGGTCTATCAAAAAATCAATCAAAGGGCGATAACTTCTGACCGGAAGTGATTTTTCAAAAATTGAAGCGGCGTTATAAACTTCAGATAGCAATGCATTAACCCTGAAAATTTGAAGCAAATCGATCAAGCGATCTCTGAGAAATCTTCTGCACAAAATCGGTAAGGAAAAAAAAAAAGAATAATAACTAGATGGTTCTCGTTGCGAGCAACGAGTGGGTCTTCCGTCTGATTTTGGATGAGATTAATCAAGATCTTGACTGAGATATTTGTCTATAAAAGTGAAAGGATGCATATTGTTTTAAACATTATTCTGATCATCTTTTGTTCAATATTGCTTATCAAAATATTTCTCCTTTTCGAGATACAAAGTGTCAAAGATTTAGCATTCTGGCCCATTAACGTCCCTAATTATGCAACACATGATCAAAACTTTAAACCATATAGCTGCAAAATATTAATATGAACATTTTTGCTTCAGTAATTTATAGCAAAATATTGATAATTAAAAAGTTATAGATGAAAGACTTTTGGCCCTTCTGAGCCCCTATTTTGAGGGGTCAGCCCCTTTTTCTTGATATCAAATGAAAGGTCTTGTGATTTTGAAGACTTTTTGTTCAACACCTATTCAGAAATTTCCTTTCGTTTAAGAGATATATAGAATAACAATATTTAGGGGCCAGCCCTCCAAGTCCTTAATGGGGATGTCTTGCAAAAATTAAAAGGGTGTATATTGTTTAGAACATTATTCTGAACATCTTTTGTTCAATATTGCTTATCAAAATATTTCTCCTTTTCGAGATACAAAGTGTCAAAGATTTAGCATTCTGGCCCTTTATGGCCCCTTATTACGTAACATATGATCAAAATTTTATTATATATAGTTGCAGAATGTTAAGATAAACATTTTTGCTTCAGTAATTTATAACAAAATATTGATCATTAAAGAGTTATAGATAAAAGACTTTTGGCCCTTCTGAGTCCCTAATTTGAGGGGTCAGCCCCTTTTTCTTGATATCAAATAAAAGTTCTTGTAATTTTGAAGACTTTTTGTTCAATATATTTTAACAAAATATTTTTGTTTAAAATGTTATTATAAGAAATGTCTCTAAAATTCACTCAAAAATTTCGTCCTAAATTTCGACCCCTACCGAACCTCCATACTTCGCACTTCCGGAAAATTTGAAAACCAAGGTGCACATCTAGAACATGTCCTCTATCACCACTGAAAGTTTCAACACTCTAGCATTTGTTGTTCTTGAGTTTTTGTGCAGACACAAGGTCTATCTAAAAATCGATCAAAGGGCGATAACTTCTGACCGGAAGTGATTTTTCAAAAACTGAAATGCCGTTATAAACTTCAGATAGCAACGCCTTAACCCTGAAAATTTGAAGCAAATCGATCAAGCGATCTCCGAGAAATCTTCTGCACAAAATCGGTAAGGAAAAAAAAAAGAATAATAATAATAAAAAGAAAAGTGAAAAATCAACAATAGAATAATAGAAGGGTCTTCCGCAGAAGACGGAAGACCCTAATAATAATAGGGAAAAAGAAACCGAACGAAAACAAGAAGGTCTTCCGTTGGAGACGGAAGACCTTAACTAGATGAGATCTCGTTGCGAGCAACGAGTAGGTCTTCCGTCCGATTTTTCGATAAGATGAGATATGATTTTGACTATGATCTTTGTTAAAAGATAATAATATATATAGACTTCCCTAATTAGATTTCAATCCTTTGATTTTATATACATTATCAAAGAGCTATCGATGAATTGCTTTTGGCCCCTCTGAACCCCTAGTTTGAGGGGCAGCCCCTTTTTCTTGATATCAATTGAAAGGTCTTGTGATTTTGAAGACTTTTTGTTCAACAACTATTCAGAGATTTCTTTTCATTATGGAGATATGCTGAATGGAAATATTTAGGGGCCACCCCCCAAGTCCTTAATGGGGCCGTTTGACAAAAATTGAAAGGGTGCATATTGTATAGAACATTATTCTGATCATCTTTTGTTCAGTATTGCTTTTCAAAATATTCCCCCTTTTCGAGATATAAAGCGTCAAAGATTTAGCATTCTGGCCCCTTGTGACCCTTTATTACGTAACATATGATCAGAATCTTATCATATATTGTCGTAAATCGTTAAGATAAGCATATTTGCTTCAGTAATGTATTACAAATTATTGATGGTTAAAGAGTTATAGGTTGAAGACTTTTGGCCCCTCTGAGCCCCTAATTTGAGGGGTCAGCCCCTTTTTCTTGATATCAAATGAAAGGTCTTGTGATTTTGAAGACTTTTTGTTCAACAACTATTCAGAGATTTCTTTTCGTTATGGAGATATGCTGAATGGAAATATTTAGGGGCCACCCCTCCAAGTCCTTAATGGGGCCGTTTGACAAAAATTGAAAGGGTGCATATTGTTTAGAACATTATTCTGACCATCTTTTGTTCAGTATTGCTTTTCAAAATATTCCCCCTTTTCGAGATATAAAGCGTCAAAGATTTAGCATTCTGGCCCCTTGTGACCCCTTATTACGTAACATATGATCAGAATCTTATCATATATTGTCGTAAATCGTTAAGATAAGCATCTTTGCTTCAGTAATGTATTACAAATTATTGATGGTTAAAGAGTTATAGGTGAAAGACTTTTGGCCCCTCTCAGCCCCTAATTTGAGGGGTCAGCCCCATTTTCTTGATATCAAATGAAAGGTCGTATCATTCTGCACACCTTTTCTTCTATATGTTTTAACAAATTCTTAACATGTATGAAGATATGAAAGAAAAGGTGTAAAATTTTGTGAGATGTTTCTGAGACATGTTTTGAGCCCTACCGAGCTTCGGCGCCTTTCGCGCTAGAGAGATTTGGACACCTGCCTGCAAATCTACAAACCTTCCCCTACCTTCACTGAAAATCTTGACTCAATATCTGAAGTCGTTTCGGAGGAGTTTCCAGGACAAGCCGACCCTCTGAAAATCAGAAAATCCTAAATATCTCGAGATGGAAAGTGACGTCATCAACGAAAAAAATTTCCAATAAGGTTCAGATCAATACCTATCAGATCTGAAAGTTTCATGAAAATCGGCCAAGACGTTACCGAGAACTTGCGTGCACAAAATCGGTAAGAATAATAATAATAATAATAATAATAATAGGGAAAAAGAAACCGAACGAAAACAAAAAGGTCTTCCGTTGGAGACGGAAGACCTTAATAATAGGGAAAAAGAAACCGAACGAAAACAATAAGGTCTTCCGTTGGAGACGGAAGACCTTAATAATAATAATAGGGAAAAAGAAACCGAACGAAAACAATAAGGTCTTCCGTTGGAGACGGAAGACCTTAATAATAATAATAATAAAAACAGTAATAAAACATTAGATGAAAGAATGCATAGACTTTTTTCTAACCCTCACAGAAATGTTGAGATAATTCTACAAAGAGAAGAGAGTAGCTCTTGGTAATATACTCTTCAAAAAAGGAAATGCATAGTAAAATTTTTGTGACACATTGAACATAAAGATTATTTAGTAGAATGATGTATTGATAATAAAGAAATATGGTAAACAATAGGTTTATAATCTAAATGTCATAATTATTATTACTCAAGAATTTTACAATCATAGACAATTCAATGTCATTAAAGAACAATATGCCCCCACAGACACCAATGATAGCCTAAAACGTCATCCCAACGGATGCACATGAGTGTATTAAAAACTGTATGGGGATGCTATCTAATTCTAAATGTAGAACTTTGGTCAGCTGTTGTAGAGGTTAGGGATGCGATTGTCTTTGTCGGATATGCCTTGTATCCATTTTGTCCAATGCATGCTCATTGTGGTTTAAATTAGGAGATTTAGATGGCAGAAGAGGATACTGTGGCTTTGCAAAAATGCGCTTGTCAAACGAGCCATATGTGACTGTGTATTGTCAGATTGAAATACGGGGCCTTTACGCAGCATTTTTGGAAAGACATGTGCAGGAAGGACAACCTTAGTGTACCGTTTCCGTCAAAGTCCTTTGAATATATTATATACAAATGAACTGATTTTTTTAACTGTGTTCCACATCATAACACTACATATACCACCACCAAATCTTTCAACCTCCCGGAGGCAATTATTTGTGGAACGTTCATTACGAACCTTAGTTATACATTAGGCTTTGCAATAACTATTTTGGACAAGTAGCTAAACCAAACTGTTCAGCGGCATTGCTGAGGCCATACTCTGTTGGTCTGAGACCTTTGAAGTTGATATAATATTTGCAGTGTTGTGGCTTTAGAACAGTGGTCTTCAATAAGTCCTCTGCGATAATTCTAGGATCCCGTAGTCGATTGCAAACGGTCTTGTTTGATGTTTTGTGCATTTCAGGGATAGCTAATGCTGTAGACGATGTCACTGCGAAACGTTGATGAAAATTACGCAAACCACTGAAGCGCCCCTATGCTGCTGATGTCACGTGTGGTTGGCCAAATTTTGACTATTATTTGTTGTACCTACCGTTCACGGTAGCTCAGTCAGTAGAGCGCTCGCTCCGTGATCGGGAGGTCGTGAGTGACCTAAGTCGATAAAAAAAAGGGTAGCAACTGTTCCTTCGCCATGCGCTTGGAACTTTGAAGTGAAAGTTGCAGGTCCTTCGGATGAGACCTTAAAAACTGAGGCCCCGTGTCACAGCAGGCGTTGGCACGATAAAGATCCCTCACTGCTCAATGGCCCTGAGTGACGAGTAAAGGTCAAAATTTGAAGTCCTTCACCGGTATATGGTGACGTCTCTATACGTAAAACAACATACAATCAATCAATCATTTGTTGTACCATGCTGTTGGTATCTGTTTTATAAGTTAGATATGGTGGTTTATGCAACTTTAAAAACTCTTGCAATTGTAGATTGTGGTATACCTACTTCCAGTCGCCCAATTTCCTTTTTTGCGATATGCAACATTTAGATGCAGCATTTTTAAAAGGTCAGTTTTAAGGAAAAAACAGAATAAAAATACCGAGCACCCCAGTTTTTGATAGCCCTTTTGTACGCGAGGGATGTGAATCAGAAACCAACAAAAGAAAAGTATATAAAAAGACAAAATTTTTGCATTTTGCAAAATCAGGTCTCTTTGTCTGTGAGTTTTGTGAATGGCTGTCAAGTAAACAATTTAGCGTTCAAAAATTATGCTTTTTCCTCTAGTTAGAATAATCTAACTGTTACTCGGGACAAGCCCTCACCACAGTTAGAATACGTCCCATATACTTGCAATGTAGCAAATCGGAGTGGATCCACTCCGAAATGATTTTGAAGAATACAAAAGGAGTTGTACTGAAAATAACTATCAAATTAATCATAACAAACATTTTTGAGATGGTATATGTCTTTTAACCTAAAAAATAATCCATATAAATACGAAAATTCAACTCATTTTTTCTACGTTTTTTCCTCGCTTCAAATTTAACGCCATGTTGACATTCGGAACTCTCTGGATTGTTCACAGAAAATGCACAGAGTACGAGTTATCGCCCGTGTTTATTTTGCAACATTGCCAATACACGGAACGAATTCTATCGTTAAACCGGGTCCGTAGGACAGTATCATTTTAACGATAGAATATTCTATCTAATTTTCCTCGAATGAATCATGTCAATCTAAAACAAATTGTATGACAAAAAGAGAAGAGATTATAAGGTGTTCGTCGTCCGTCCGTCTGTCTGATTTTCAAAATGCTACTCCTCCCACAGTTTTGCTCCAATTTCAATATAACTTAGTGCACAAGTAGAATACACTAAGAAGCATAATTCTGTACATAGGTTTATGATTTCAATGAACGGTGTTGCCATGGTTACTTAAAATAGATCTTTCTGTGAAATTATTTCAAAATGCTTGTCTTACATTTTTAGTCCCAAATTCAATATAACTTGATACACAAGAAGAATACACTAACTTAAAGATACATAACCATTTATCGATTTTTGCTTTCAATGAACGGTGTTGCCATTGTTACTAATAGAAATTTCTGTGATATTCTTTCAAAATGCTACTCCTGCTATAGTTTTAGTTCGATTTCAGTATAACTTTGTATACAAATAGACTACACAAAGATACACAATTCTCTTTATCAGTTTTTGATTTCAATGATCGATGTTGCCATGGTTACTAAAAATAGAAATTTCTGTGATATTTTTTTCAAAACACTACTCCTCCCATATTAATATAACTTGGTACACATATAGACTACACAATGATACATAATTGTTTCTATCGGTTTTTGATTTTAATTAACGATGTTAACTACACAATGATACATAGTTCTTTCTATCGGTTTTTGATCTAAATTGGTTACCAGTAATAGAAAATTCTGTGAAAATCTTTCAAAACGTTACTTCTCCTACATTTTTGCTCCAATTTCTATATAACTCGGTACACAAGTAGCTATAGACTACTCTAAGATACATAATTCTAGATATCGATTTTTGATTTCAATGAGCAGTGTTGTCATGGTTACTAAAAATAGAAATTTCTGTGATATTCCTTCAAAACGCTACTCCGTCTACAGTTTATATCCGATTTCAATATAACTTGGTACATAAGTAGAATACGCTTACATAATTCTATACCTCGGTGTTTGTTTTCAATGAACGATGTTACCACGGTTAATAAAAGTATATATTTCTGTGAAATTCTTTCAAAATGCTACTCCTTGTACAGTTTTTGTCCATATGCAATTAAACTTAACTCGGAAAGAGACTAAACCAAGGATCATTTTTTTTAATTTATTGCTGTTGCCAAAGTTTCAAGTCTACGTTATCCCTTTTTAATTAAATAAAAGCCACTAGAACTACAAGTACATTCCCATCAGAGACTTCTGGTTCCTATTGTGCGTTTCTTTTTTTTTTAACAATACTCTTGTTATACAGATCCTCATTAAAGTTTATTTTCTTGCAATGACCTTGTGCCTTAATATTAAACAAATATGAATCAACTCTCAGAGTGATTTTGCTGTTCCACTATACGCTGTGCTCTGTGGAGGTACGATCTCTTTGAGATCTGCAAATAATTATTTGAATAATTTTGGCATTGTGTCAATACTTCTATTATTAAGTTCCA